>NC_069144.1:44314472-44614472 GCF_943734635.1 Anopheles cruzii | reverse complement strand
ACGAATGTATCGAATGTTTGCCACAGGAATGTGAATGCAACGGGTGGCGTTGCACTTTCAGTGCTATGCAGCTCGGCCTACTATGCTGCGCTGATATGCTCGGTCCGCCCGCTCCGAGGTTTGTTTGCGCTTGTTTGTTTGCGGCAGTCCGGTGTGTTTGTTGTTGGTTCCGTCGTGGTCACTGCCATTGCGTGGCGCGTGTGACAAACAGTGGAAAAGGCCCGATTGCTTCGACAGGTTGCTTCCGTCTCGCTTCCGACCACTTTCTGGCGCCCTGCTGCTGCATCTCTAATTACTCTCTTTATCCGCCGGGTCCGACTGCACCGTGGTTTGTTTTGTGGTATCTCTCTCTCTCCCTCGTTCCGTTTGTCTGTCGCGTATCGCTTTCGTCCTACTTTGCGTTCGGTCCGCACATCACGTCACCGCAGCATCCAACGCATTCCGACGGCGAAACCATCCCACGACGATCATCATCCTTCGACAGCGTAGAAGCGGTATTGTGTCTCTGGCGGCGTAGGTCGCGACAGCTCGATAGGCTATCTCGCTCATACGCGCTCCTTGCAGTCGATCGTTGTTCAGTATGATCGCGCAAAAAGTGATCATATGTTTTGTGTTGCGCCTTCTATGCGCTGTTGTTTACGTTCTCTTTCACTCGCCCCCCCGGGCCACTGGTCATTAATTTTATCCGATCGATGATTGTGTCGCGGTGCCGCCGCCACCCGATTACACGCTTCGCCACCGCGATCGTCGATCGACGGTGGCTTAATTTTTGTTTTCGGGTTGTGGCCGACGATCGGCGCTCCCCCCCACGCGAGACGCCAGCCGAGACGGTCCGCAATGGGAGCGAGAGAGCCAGCCGAACCCCCTTCGCGTGTGCTCGGTCTCTTTCTCGGGCTTCTCGCGTTCGAGGCTGGTGGTCGCGGCCACGTTTTCGTTCGCGCACTCAGTCGTCCCGTGGATGTCCGACAGAGTGCTCGCGCGTGCGTATATTTCGTTCGTATTAGTGCATTGTTTGTGCCTTGCATATCGTACAGTCCCCCGGTGGGAAAAGCGAAGAAAAAGTGTCTACGATCTCCGTGTTTGCATAACGCATTGCTGACGACCGCGGTGTGCGCCGCGTGTCATTTATCCTTAACCATCAGCGCGAGCGTCAGTAAGGCACCGCGTTGAGCGGTCTGTGTTTTAAAATCTCATAAAGTTGTGTGGCAAAAGCCAATCGAGCAGATATTCGAATTTGATAGGGCGTTTGGGACGTGGTTTTTGTTACATACATCCTTCAGCCTACAGTGAGTTTTTGACCCCAGCTCGAGCCGGTGTGTAGGCGCTCGATCGATCGATTGGTTTATCGTGGCCCCCCACGGTAATATCAACATATCGCTATCGCGCCGCTTGCTTCATCAACGCGCGGCCACAACCAGCAAGTCCCGGTTTATTGCAGCGCCGAGCCGAGAAAACAGGGCTCCAGAATCGAAAACGTTTATTGGCCACCAAGTAGTGTTTGCGTAAGCAGAGTGCCTGCCTGGGCCGTGATAAAACGCTACTCCCACGGCTGGCCACCGAGCACCGGAGGTGCACGATGCGCATATGGTAATGTGGTGCCGTCGCCGCCGCCGATCTACCGTTCCTATGCTAACATCCGGCCCGGCGATAAGATAAGGATTTGGGAAGCGAAGCCGATTGCGGTGCTGGTTGGAGTGGCCGTTGGGTTTTCATCTCGAACTGCTGGCTGCTGCTGCTTGAAGTTTGTGTCGTCATCTAGCTAGTTCGAACGAATGAACGAGTCGAATGCAAATTGCTGTTTCGCAGTTCCTGAATCCATTTTATTGTAAGTACACTTCACTGGCACACGAATTGGCGGTTAAATAATGGGTTTTATTGTAAATAACGTTCAACATATTCGATGGAATGTTTTGCATTTTGCTCAAAGTCACTACGGATTTATGGTACTGCCGGAGCACTTTTATGGCACGTGTTGCCATGCCAGGCTGGCAGTAGCCGCCAAATCAATCGGTCGTATTACCTCAATCGGACCCGAGCAGTGTTGTGATCTGCGTATTATTCGTTTGCACCATCAACACGCCATCCGATCCGGGTATGGATCCGATAGGTTCCACTGGCGGCACGATCTCGGCTCCCAAAATGAAGCTGTCAACCGGTCAGCAACGGAACCGATCGAAATCGAAACGGTCAATCGATTACGCAGCGGAAAATGAAAAATATTTAAATAAGGCACCGTGTGATTGGCGGACCTTGCCCGGGAGGCCTCTCGCCCTCTCTCTCACCCTCTCTGTGTATTGCTCCCCCACCCGCCAAGGCCGTAGACGGTGTGCACCGATCGGGCGACCGATCGCGAAACAGTGTGTCGCGGATACCGTGAAGGTTCACGCGCAAAACGTCAGCGCAAACAATCGTCGCCGACCGCGCACCGCCCGCAAAAGGGCAAGCGTCAAGGAAAGTGAATCGTGCCAGCCAGCGGGAAAGGGGTACCGGATGGCCACCGGCTGGGCCCAGCAAGGGGCGGGTTCGAATGTCGAAAATAAATAATTATCGCTACGGATCGCAGCTGATCGCCACGAGCACCGTGCGGCATCCGGCAGCCATTGCAGCGATCGCGTGCGACATTCGAGCTGCAATATGGGTCAAGTTTCACCACTTTTTCCGGCCCATGCGTTGCTACCCATCTCCCGTTTGGGGATTGGCGTGTCCCATTAGTGTGGCGCCGCGTATGGGGAGTGTCGTCATGGTTAGGCAGATCGTTAGGCCACTCCGGAGCTCGTCGAAGTTGATGAAGCCCTGTGCAACGTACACATTAGCGGCTCCTCAAATGGTACCTTTACGATGCGATGATTACGGGTGCCGGTGCAGTATGTTGCTGCGAAAATAAGGTTTCCACGAAATCACAACTTCAAACTGCCACCAGAAATCATTTGCAAACTGACGGGCATCTCCGGACTGTCATTAGGACCGCGTGGGGTTCGCCCACGTGGCTGCCCGGGCCGCGTCGTCGTGTCCGTGTATGGTGCGCACGTCATTACGCGAACCATTTGTCATTGTCTGGTTGCCGAAAAGAATGAACACTTTTGAATCCAGCTGTGAAATCGTTCCGCCTAAATTACCCCTGCGCCTACACACGCCGGACGCGTCGCGTCGTTGGATCGCGATCGCGATCGCAAGATGAGCGTGAGCCATTGTGGCGTGAAACAAAGATCGTCCTTCCAAGCGTGGCAAGCAACGTATTCATTTTTCACGCCATCAATTATCATTCAAATTGATATTAGCCTCGGCTAGCCAAATATGTGATCCTCTAACTACATTGCGTCGATCTGTTAGTACTCCTTTTGGTGGCGAAAGTAGCAACGCTCGTGTGACCTACTTCTCAATCTTCAAGGCATCGAGCTTTGTTTTCCGAGCTCCCTGCCAACCACTGCACTTCCATTAGAGGTCGTTTGTCTTCATTTTCTATTGCAATAATCCCGGTCGGCAATGTCCATCCTCCGGACCAGTGATCCTCTGGGGTTAAAATATATACTTGATATCTCGACGTGTGTAGGCAGGGCCTCATTATATCCGTAGAAGCACCGATTTGGAAGCTCAGCCCGTCCGGCGTGTTTCGTTTCGGTCGAGCTTTTGCTAAAAAATGCTAACGTCTCCCTCGCGGAACCCGCTGGCTGCTATAAATCCACTTGGTGGCCCCCTACGCGGCGCCGCTTGAAACTGACCAGCACCAAATTGGGCACCTCCTCCTACACCGGTGCGCGGTGAGTTGGCGTCTGTTTTGGATAATCCGCGTCCACTCTTGGCGCACGCGTAAAGCCGCAAACAAACGGTGACATTTATGTGCCGTGTGCGCCGAGTTCCGGATTTCAAGGTACGGCACTTCCAGCGATAACCGATTCGTGCTGTGAGTGCACGAAAGTGAAACCATAAATTTGGGTGTTTAACCGAATCGAATATCCCAATGTCTGCTCGGCTTCAACCCGCGAACCTTGGGTGGCTTGCTTTCGCTTAACCTAATTAGAGCGCGAACCGAGCGAGATAAGTCAGATAGCTTTCGATGTAGTCGAGCCGCCTGCGCAAGTGAGTTGTGACATTATTGGAACGCACTCAGCTCACAGCCTCATTACCGGCGGATAAAGTCCCGACCGAGAAGGTCGAGGTCGCAGCGCACCAATGTCAATAGGTCCGATCAACTCGCACTACCGTCAATTGGCGCGTAATTTACATAGGCAATGTCAAGCAGCAAATCGGCTCGGCGGCCGTGATGGTGGCGTTAATACGGACAAACAATTTTAATGACCGCTGACGTGATCCTCACAAGGATCGGCACGGAAACTGCGAGCAGCGTGACTTGCGTTCAGCTTTTGATTGCGGTATTCAACGGTGCAATACACCGTCCGCAAGTACACCCCGAAGTAATGAGCTATTGATTGGTGGCTAATGATTAACCGACCGAATTGAGTCCTTAATATGTTTACGGTTGTTGGGCACGGTCAAGTGCCGCGCTACATTCTGTAAATAAATAATGTAATCTACACATTAACGATATTACGAAAGCTAACCGAGAAAAGCAAACAACGTGTGGACATTGGGACACCCAGAAAATTAAGCACATGCTTCGTAGGCACTCGCTGTGGCCGCTCTGTCGCATGTTTTGCCGGAGAATATTAACCGGCCGGCATATCTGGGCCGCATATCTAAATGATGGCTGTCGGTGAGTGTTAAACTTCCATCAATCAAGATACGCACGGTCGGTGGTTGGCCCCACCGGCGAGTACCGCTGGAGAAGATGTTCCGAACGATGATGATGATGATGATGATGCTGATGGTGATGCCGATGTTTAACCCGGGCGCCGTCCCGTCACCACGGGGCGTTCGCTTCCGCCCCAGCAGAAACCACAGGTCGTCTTTAATCGTGTACCAGAGAAGGTGGACCCGCGGTTGCGTAGACAGTTACGCAAACGGGGCCTGGGTTGGGCCTGGGTTGTTTGAAATAAATCTAATTAATCGCGCAGCGTAAGTCGCAGGGTGGTGTGGTGGTTATTTCTTTACGGTACTACTTCCGATCTTTACGACGAGTACCGGCCGGCCGGAAGAACCGGATTCGCCCTAGAACAACACCACCACCGGTTCAGTGGCAAGGTGCAACACCTGAAGGCGGCCCACTCGGCGGGGAACCGGCAGGTTTGTCGTGACCGACCTTCGGATGGTCACGCAAACGCCGAAGAGACCGAGAATGGCGAGAAGCGCCGTCTGTCGCTTCGAGCAGAACGGGAGCTGCCACCGCAAGGGCGGGCTCTGTCGGCGATGGCCGTCTTTCAACGCTCATAAACATAGCGGTTGTCTTGGCCCACGGCGGACTGGGTTGGGCCGCTTCAGTTGTGCCGCACTTCCGGGCAGTGCGTATTCTTTGTGCCCCCCACAAGTTTTCTTACTCTATTTTCTTTTCTCGGCCCCCTAATGGCTAGATTTTTCACATATTTCTCTGGGTTCGCGGAAAATATGATACTTTCTTGCAGGGGTCGCGGCGTTCAGCTGATGTGGTTTGGCGATGAATTATTTAACGCCACCACCGCTAATTTTGAGCCCCCTTGTCTTCGTGCCCGAAGGCCGAAGGCCTTAAGCGGCGTGTGCTGCAGCGACGGAAAGCGCGAGAGGAAAAATTAGATCTCCCAAGAAAGAGCAATGAAAATAATTCATAGTTTCTTTGCACCGAGTTTTTCCACCCGAATGGCGCTGGCCCGTTAGGAACATGCAACATCCATTTGCGAATGGACTCATTTTTTCCCTTGTACCTGGTCTGGGCTCTCGCGTGCTCCAGGCGGCGGCGGCGGCTTCTTCGCACGACGCGGTTCAAATCATTGCTAGAGCGGTTGCAGCCAGCTTCGAAGTGACATCCGGCCGAGGCAGAAAGGTGGTGGAGAAAAAAAAAGCGCGGACCGATAAAACGGGCCGCCGTTTTATGCTGCCATTTTCTTTCCCACATTCATTACGGGCGAAAAACAAAAACCGCATTCGCTACAAATTGGCTTCCGGGATTTCCGGAAGTGGCGAGGATTATGCATGGCGCCAGGGTTTTTTTATGTTATTGAAAGAAATTTTAATGCTATTCAAAATTAACGCAAAAATGTTTGCATATCATGAATCCGCGTCCAACATTAATGTGCACCGTGGCCTTTTTTGGGCCGGCTGGACGAACGGTCGTTTGCATGGCTAATGGCGCATGGGGCGATTCATATTTCAGCTCGGAATAAAAAATAAAACATAAATCGTCAACCGGGGGTTTTTGTCGCCTATCTCACGAACGGACCGCGAACGGAAATTAGTCTTTCATTGTTGAATATTTTCTAACGAATAATGACTTAATTTACGAGCAAGCGTTGCTGCGTCACGACTCATCTGGTGCATGCTCGAAATTGGGTTTATGTGAGGAAGGCACCGGGTAGCTTGGGATGCATTTTGACTAGCCCGTCCGTACACGAAATTCATTCTCGTGTGGAACTCAAGTAGACGTGCCTCACAATGGGAAGGGTTGCTGAGCCATCCGACGAGTGAGAGATTATGCTTTATTTACTGTATGAATAACCCGCTTCCCGCTCGACGACATAGGACTGTTTGCTGTGTCCCACTGCCAACTGTCGGGTGCAACCATGCGAAGGTGCAAATGTATGCACGGATGTGTATCCATCCGTCGTGTAGTTATCTCTTTTTGGCCCAACTCCAGGTGCGTTGAGTATGGTCCGGTTTAAAGTGCTGTTCCCACGGGACTTTTGCGACTGGGGAAGTTTGGCGTTTCGAGGTTACTTTAGAGTAAATGTTTTCCAGAGAACTTTTACCACGGAGCTGTCAGGTATCGTCATAAAACGTTCGCGCCAAAGGACCATAAAAGTTTAGGAATTTTATAATCTGAGCATATAAAACCCAAACCCGTATATTTCTATCACTTAGATGGTCTTTTACTGATACTTAATCTTTATTGACTAATCGAAGAATGATAAACTTTTCAATTTTAGACAGAGAATAGATTCAAATCTGTCCCCAAGCCTATCGTAAATTGATTATGCTAAAATGTTAGTCGGTCACGTCATTAAAGCATTCCAAAATGCAAATACCGCTTAAAGCCCTAACGAATCAGTCCACTGTTGGTGGGCTGTAGTCAAAGCCGTAACCGCGTCACATATTCCCTGATAGGCTCCGACAGCCGGCTGCTCCCCTGGCTTTCCCGTTACCATCGTCCCAAATTGACGTAGAGAAAAAAGGCTCCGAAAAGTGTAAATGGCTTCGATGACAGCAAACCCGGCGGCGTGGGCACAGTAACACGGTCGCCAGGGTGGACGCTTTCCATCAACGTGAAAAAGTATCGCTTTTCCGGCCTGCGAAACGTGCTTAATTTGTTGGCAAAACTAACTTTTCCACCGAGCCGAGCCCGAGCCCGAGCCCCGGCAACGTTGGCCTCGGCAAGTGACGTTGATGAACCGGTATTGATTGATTCTGTACGCCAAACATGGCTAAACCCCGTGGCCACCCAGAAGCTATTTCCGTCCCCGCTGCCATCGGTCCACCCAGTGTTTTTGTTTGAGGGCAGAAAATGGCTGCCGGGGTTAGAGCAGGATTGATGCTCACGACCGACTGACCACCGGCCCCTCGGGCTATTGGTGCTCGCGGTTGACCGATGGTGCCCGCAGCTCGCCACTTTGCGCTCCCAGGAATAAAGCCGTTTCAAGGACACCGAAGGAAAATTGCATTTAGATCGACTCGGGCACTCGGGCACTCGGGCCGTGTGTGTTGACACGGCACGGCAGCCGAACCGCTAAAACGCGGTGCATCCCGGGCAACCGCGACGGCTTTCACGGCGTTCATTAATCTCCGGTGGACACGCGGTGGCCGAATCGATTTATCTTCCGAGCTAAATAACCGGACCGAACGACCATGTTTTCCGCCGGCCGTGTTAGGTTTGTTTTAGGTTGACGCGCGTGTGGTTTGAAGCGTTAAATGAGCGGAAAATGCCGCCCGGCGCATGGCGTAATCCTCGGGTTTGATGGTCGGTTTGTTTGACATCACTAACCGACCCTGTATGGAACCATGCTTTGGTAAGCGATGTGCCACGGGCAATGTTTAAAGGCGCTTCGGTGCTTGTTGAACGCACAACACGCTCCCTTTAAAAGGATTTTCCAGTCAACGTTTGCATGGGGACCGGCACGCGCGGTGCTACTTTTCGCTTTCCTTGACACGATTTCCAGCTTTTCGTCCCCAAATTGCCTAAGCCCTTGAGCCGTATGCGTGAGGCTTTCTCTCGTCAGGCCCGCATCTCGAATCAGTAGCACAGTGCACAGCGCGTCGCCCGTACATTAGCAAATGGATGCTGTACCGTAGCGCGGCAGTTGAAAAGCAATTTGTCGTGATGGCAGCTTGAAATCAGCCTGCTATGCTTTGTTTGTTTGCTCGCTTTCTTATGTGCTCCTCACTTGCATCGCACCGCCCGAGCAGAGCGCCGGTGTCATCTGCCATGGTGATTACTGGTGCGGCCCGTCAATGCTGCCCGGGTTGAGCTGTGGGTGAGAGTTTGAGAAGGGGGCTCCACAATCAACGTCGTCTCGCTCATCTGGATAAACGGTTCACTGAAGTGAGGCTGACTTTTTGTAGTCTGGAATTGCGATTAGTTGGTCGTTGAAAAGATGCGACAAAGTTGCTTGGAAGCTTGCCGTTTGTATAGTTGAATGTTTCTTTTCGTTGACTTTCGTCAGCTAAGCACAGTAGGCTGAGGCTGAAAACGTCCAGAAGTACTTCGTTTTTATGTGAAAATATTTGGTTCAATTAAGATGTGGTAAAAGTGTTAATAATAATTAAATAAATTACCCGGCTGATATGTGAAACAACGAACGTTACTTCATAATTTGTGTACAATTTTAATGTTCTGATCATAAATCAGAAAAACGGTATGTCGGAACGGAATGTGTACCGAAGATGTCCTCGATGTTGGGAAACTGTGCGCTCGTGCGGCCACAATTCCCCCACCCAGCCGGTTCCCGATAGGTTTATGAGTGAAAACAGCCTTTCATAACTGCAGCTAACCGGCGTAAGTAATGAAAAGAAACAAAGCACGGGATAGCGAGGATGTGCGGCTCTGCTCCACTTGTGCCGCCGTGCGGTGCAAGTGCATCTCTTGACGGTACACCGTCATTCTCTCCAAACGCTCGCCCGTATGACACTCGTCGACGGGGAGAAAATTGCAACAAATTTTCCACCCCGTTGCGTTCTGCCAGACGCACGGTGTAATGATGGCACATTACGGGCTTTACTCCGGGCCGCCCGCCTGAATGCAGGTTGCAAGCTGATGGCCGGGTGGAAAGCAATCATTGCTGTTCATCTTCAACCGCGCCATCATCTCGCCAGATCTGGGAGGTTTCGTTTGTTTGCAGTTTAACGTTCGCTCGTCTTTTTCGAGGTTTTTTTCGCGGAGCGGCACTCTACCCGTGGGAGGTTATGATTGTTTTATGATACGACCGTCAGCGACGCTCCCACCGACCACCACGGCGGCATGAGTCATCCAGGAGGGGGTTCTTCGCGTTATCGATGTGATAATTTGTTGACGGCGCTCGGTGGTGGCGGCGCGCAAATCTTGCGTTTCGAAAGCAATTAGGCGTCGTCGCTGCGTGGCACGGCGTGGGATTAGCGGCGCGCCGATTGTCTCGCGCGCGCGCCGTCGATGGCAATGACCCGGACCGCCCACCGCAACATAAATAAATATCAACGCCAGCAAACGCGGCGTGATGTGAGCGCTGGATGGGTCTACCAGATATTGATGGTTACCTTGTTGGTGGGCCTGGCAAAACTCGGATCACCTAATGCCCACATACATCCGTCCGGATTTATCAGCGTAATCACATGGCAACTTCGCAAAACCTCGCACGATCGCCAACGCCATTGATCGCGGATATTTCCGGATGTGGACGAGCCGGAAACATACTGCCCGGAGTGTACCGGAAATACCGATCACATCGGGTGCACCTTCGACGGGGTGTAAGTGTTTTTGATTACTCCAAATTACCCACGTTTACCAACAATCAATGACCGACCGGCCCGTTTGGCGTGAGATAAGAAAGTTACCGGAACGCGTGTACGCGTCAATAGGAGGCGTAACGGAAGTGGCCGACTCCCACGGGTTTGTTTACCCCTTGGAGCGGGCTTGGAGCCGAGCGACAACCCCTTCTGCCGAAACGAAAGTACCACAAACGCTGCTCGGTGGGAGTGTGCAATGGTCGTTTACTGGTTAATTGTTGCTTTTGTTTCCGTGCCGGTGGTGGGTAAACTTTAATTGCCGCACGGCATTTCAGATTGCAAACGACGCATACTTTTTATCATGATGGAACCGTAATTAAAATGATGAAAAACAAGTCTCTTAAAGTTATGCTAACGTAAACGTATTAATCTCCCTGCCAAATAGTTTGCTAATCGTGTCGAAATTTCTTATACTTTCAGGTAATAAAACTACGGATACAGCTTTGTCACAGTAAGTCACACCATAGGGGTTTGCGAGATGAAACTAATGTACCGTTAGCAAATAATCGCAAACAATCACCATTAAAAGTATGAACACGGGTTTGTAAATTGAATAATTTATGCTCAACCAAACGCGCAAGCTCCACTCCACTCGAAGCGCTATCCAAGACTCCAATCTGAGCGTCGTAATCAAAAGATCGCGCAATAAATCGCTACAATCCCAAATCACGGTGGACGGTCTGCAAATCATAGCCCAGTACAATCTGCGGCCAAACTGCGGCCAAAGCATCTGCGGATCTGGGAGGTTTTTGGCGAATGTCATCATCGCTGCCCGGCCAGCGCCCATTCGTAATACCTGCGATGGCCCCGGGCATCTAGGCGCTGGCTGGACGCCCCGGACTTTCGCCCAATCGAAAGGCCCACTGTTCACTTTCCCGACCCCAGCGCTTCGGTGCTAATTAGCGAATGGTACACGCCGAGCACGGCGCTTTGTAGACATGTCTCTTCAACGGGCTGCCAAATCAACGAACGCCGTCCGCGACGGCTGGTTAATTATTTATCAACGGAAAGACTTTCCCGATCCCGGCGATTGGCGTGACGTGTGTTTTCCGTGCGCTGCCAACGGGCTGCCGTTGATTAGCCAACCATTTCCGTTTCCGTTGCCTCTTGCTTTTTGGGCGGAGTTTGTGTGCCCGCCCTCCCGTTCGCTAACAAGCTGGCGCAGGCCGCAGATTAGCGTCTTCAGCTAGTGAAGTGTAGTGTTCTTTCGTAGGAGTGAAGAGACCCTCTAATCTCGATGGCCAGCCCAATTACCGTCACGATAGATAACGCGTCGCTCCCCTGCCGCTACTTGTTGATCAGCTGGCCATCATCAGAATGGTGGCGGAACCCGGTACGGGGAATTCTTATTTTCCCACTCGCACTCCCTCTCCATCGAGCCGCGGAACTGACACTCACGCCGGAATGTCCGCTCAGAGAACTCGGTCACACTTCTCGCTCTTCTCTTCTTCGCCTCGACGGTTTATGATGCCGGTCCGTATCTGGCACAACACCCCGTGGCGTTACGATTATTATCGCAGCATCCTGCCACTGCGAGATTCTCGGCTGCGAGCTCCGATCGATCAATAATTCGTTCCTTCGCCAGAAAGGGACGCCGGCCGGGTCGATCGAAAGAAAGTAATTTATTGCTTCCGATTGCGTTCGGAATGTGTGCCGCTCACCGTCATCGGAAACCTATTACCGCGAGCGGGGTTTTACTCTTTCTTCGTATTTCTGTTGGTGGCCGAGGTGGGCATACCGCAGATGGGGCCCTGTAGCTGGCAGAAAATGGACCCACTGAGAGACACCTTTTGAGAACTTCTTCTAATGATAGACCAGCACATTTCGGGCCTACGAAATACTTTCGCTAATTGAATTCTCCCAGTGATTGTTAAATATTTCCCCCAAAACCGGAACTCACTGTTGGTGGTGGAATTTTACTTGCCGCAGCCTGGGCTCCGGAGTCTGGTTGACCGTACCGGTTCCGGTTAGTTGCACATCGAAGACCTTGGGCCATTCTTTGGGGCAAACAATGTGATGCATTATGATAAACACGCAAGGCCGGATGTGGTAGCGGGCCGTAGAATGATGCCGGAAATTAAACATTCGGACGACCACGATCGTCCGAACAGCGCGTTCCCCGAGCATTCCCGAGCACGGAGCATGGAGCCGGAAGTCTGAATGGCTCCAGAAAAGCCCGAACTCAATTTCGGTGTCATGGTACGCGCGCGGCCAGTGCGAAAGAATGCACCGGGTGCCGGATTCCATTCTCCGTTCTCAGCTCGTTCGGGTGGCCGGGTGTAGTTCGGGTGGCCGGTTGCGAGACGGGCTGGCTTCTGGATCATCTCCACGAACAAATGATCTTTACTAATTCAAGTGCCACCGAGCAGCACCGGAGCCAACGTTGCGACCGACGTCTCGTTCAGTCTGTCAGGCCCCGGAGTGGTCCCAAAGACAGGGCCCTCTGGATGGGGCGAAGAATTTCAAGCCGTTCCATGCTCGGTGGCCTTGACGAAGATGTCAGTTGATGGCACTTGAGTGCACTTCTTCGGACGGGGGATATTGTGGGCAAATTACGTCAGCTCTTGACTGGAGCTGATGCAGCTGATTTGTTCGACAGGCGACTTTTATGAGTTTTGCTGAAGTTTTTGACATTTTTCTCGAGGGTAACTATTTTTGCTCGTCCATCAATCTTGTGCATAACTTGTAGCTCCTAATGGCTGCTTTCAGATAGGCCCGTTTTGGATACGAAAACATTTGTAAACACAATCCCCAGTTGTTGTGCTATACTTAAAAGGGTCATTTGAATTTGTTGAAACATGCATCGCTGGGCCGCATTAACAACAAAGATGTACTTCATTGTGATCACCTATGGATGCGCCTGCCAGGTGCATCTTCCCATCTTGCAAATTATGAACACAACGATGCGTTTCCCTCCTGCATTGTGCTCGGGTGCATTGTGTTTTCCGTATGAAAATATCTCGAAAACGGGAGCCTTTCCGTGGTGCTTTTGTGTTCGAGCGGACTCCGGACTCGGTGCGCCCTCCTCTCGGTGGTTTCTGGCTCCCCGAAAGGTATACTTAACTTATGCATGAAGCTGACTTTAACGCGTTGAATGGGGCGGAAGTTGGCTTGTCCTGGCGGAACCGGACGCTAGAGCGCTCCGGAGCTCCTCCTGCAAATGGGTACTCTCCATCACGCCAGCACCCTGAATGGACTCGTCCATTATCGAGTCAGTAAACGGTACAAGGCAGCAGTTGTTGGTCCCGGACCTGGCTACGCTGGGTCAAGAGGCGTCCGTAAATCTTCTGTGTCGGTCCGGTCGGCGACCAGTGGAAACCCGGTGGCGGTCTGTCGGAATGGTCGAAACGAATACGGTCACTGCTGAAATCATCGATGCGCGCCACATCCTTCTTGGCTTGTTTAGGCCGCTGTTCAGCCGGTGCCGGTGTTTGCTTGGGGAAACGTATGGTACAACCTGCTGCTGTGCGGGTCCTTGGTCCTGTGGACAGGTAGTTATGAAAGGTTTCGACCGCCCAGGAAGATCAGCAATATTGAGCGGCAACAGGCTCGGGCTCGGGTCAATTTGTATCGTCAGGAGGTAGTAAATCGATGGCTGATTTCGAGCTCACTCCGAGTCCGGGCGCATGAAGCCCCGGTTCATCGGTAACACCTCATTATGCAGAGTTTCCGTTGTGTTTGCTTCGGCGCCTGTTGCGGCCAACGAACCAACCTTGAAGGTGGGCGGCTGTTTAGAAGGTCCTGAACGTGGGAAGGTCCTGAACATGAGTCCCAAAAGTCGGTGGTACTATCTGGACCAGAAATTAAGTTTGTCTAGCACAACGCAAACTTCTAATGAAGCCATCTGAGCATGCAGTAATAATCCGGGAGGTCTTGGCCGGTCTCGTTTGGTGCGGTTTAATTTTTGGACCGAAAACTGCAGTCGGTAGCGTTGGCCGGCAGGAAATCGTTACTTGTTTGCGCAGATTACAAAAACGAGCTTTCGTTCCGAGAAGTTGATAACGAGCTATGACGCCGACTGCTGGCAGGAACGTTCCCGTCTTGTGGACAAACATGACATCATTTGACGTCACTCTGGCATCGAATAGAATTTCGCTAACTATGGTGCACAATTCCGGCAAAGTTGTGTCTTACAACCATCACTCAACAACTCTGAGGAAGCAACATCTGATGGATGCGTATCGCTTTCAGTGTCTGGCTGCCCGTCCCGAAAAACGGGCACACATTAGTTTCTTCCGCCCATATGTGTAGAAGGTTCCATTTCGCTAGCATCGCATCCCCATCGGAGTCTCCTGTAATCTGCTTAGGTGCGCCTGTTGGGCCCAAAAACCAACAAACCATCTACCGGGATCCGGAACCATAACGTCATCACGGGGAGGCTTTACGTCAATCCGTGCGTCCCGAGGTGTGTCGCACCGGAGAAACGCAAAAAAGGCGCACACACGCAAACAATCCTCCATTGTTTATGCCGGTCAACATAATACATCTATTATGATCGGATAAATGATACGGCCACGCTTTGATAGGATCTAAAGGATGTGGCCAGGCTTACGGGCTGCGTGTTTTTCGGGTGGCTGTTTTTATTTCTGTTGGCCATTTCGGCAAGCCAGCGAAAGCGAAATGATGAAGCAATTCCTTCGGGTAAGCTTTGTTAAGACCTCTGATGTCACTACGCTTCCCATTCCGTGCCGTGGTTTGACAAATCTTTTGCGTCCCATTGGGAGGGCTCATGTTGCCAGCTGAATGTGACTCGTGTCGTCTTACATGAAGATAATGAAAACGAAAATAAAACATACGCCCGTTGTGTTTTTATTGCAAACTTTGCGCCACTCTGCCACGTTTTTTACACGCTGCCTTGAGCTCGTTTTTACGTTCCAACCGCGCGTCGGGATAGTCAATTTGTGCAGCCATGCAGGGTGTCCAAAATTAAAATTTATGACCGCGCCGGTAATGAATAATTGTTTGGCCATCGCAGGCGCACTGTTGCGTGTTGGCTTTTTTGCATACCAATAGAGTTCGGGTTCGGGCGAAGCGAAGCACACACAAACCAAAATTGCAAAGCGTCATTGTTGCTGTCTTTTCATGCAATTCCGGTTGCGGTGCGTGTCACATAAGTCGTTGCGCCCTGATTAGCATTAGTTGTGTGCAGCATTTAAAAGGCTGGAGGCTGATGAGCAGGCCGATAAATGGCAAGCAGATCAAGGATGGTGTAATGTTTAAAACTCTTAGTTAAACCGTAAATTATGAAGCCTCATTCAACTTACGCTTGAAAGCTTCTGACGCCACCGACGGCGGGGCCAATAATTTTATCTTCGTTTTAAATCAGATCGTGCGATATTTAGTGCTACGTGGCTGAATCCCTCCAAAAGCCACCCCAGGGACGTTGATTACGATGTTCGCTTCCTTCTTCGTGGCCTTCCTTAGATGGATCATGAATTCGTTTCGTCACAGCTGCGCCACTCGTTTATCACGTCGTCGCGTAAACGCATCAATCCGAGAGCACCAAGGCGAGTATCGGCCGGAACATATCACCACGCATAGTGTCTGTTTCAATCACGAACTGCAGTTATGTCACGACGCGCTTCTGTGGCCATCGTCGATGCAGCTGAACCGGAACAAACTGGAATGGCGTGGAGTCGGTTATGGACGCCAAAAACCCGACACTCAAGGGGGAGGTCCCCACATGTGCGTGGCTTGTCACCTCGGGCTGCGTTCGCGTGTTGGTGTGGAAAAGCGCTGCGGAAACACGGCGGATTGATAACACGGCGCGACACGGCGTACCTTAGTCCGTGTGTTAAACGCGTCGCGTTCGGTTTGCTCGCTTTCTCCGGGTTTGCGAAACCAATCTCGGCCAGGTAGCATCGTAGAACAAGTATCGTATTCATGATGCTGGGAATGCCATCATCAACGTCACCCCAAATACTGATTCATTTCATGTGCCGTGTCGTGATCGAAAAACAAACGGTCCAATAAAAAATGGTAAACGTGTCAAAAAAATCAACGCGTCGTATCCGTTGCGCAAAGTGACCGTGAGAGATTCGCTCTCCGCCGCCTACCCCGCGGCTCGGCAAAGGTTAAGGGCAATTGTCCGAGACCCTATTTGCATTGCAGCCTCCAGCAGCAGCAGCAGCTCTCCCCCGCCGGCCGAGCTGTCACTCAGACAATGCCGCGCACGCGGTGACAGCGCCGCCTGACAGCGAGTGGTCTCGTTCCCCGCGGTTCTGTGGAGTTATTTTTTCGTCTCCCTCGCGGAACTCGTGCCTTGTTGACATTGCATTTGCGCCGCGCCGCGCAGCGTTTCCAACACATCAGCACAAAAGCCTGCCGGGGAGAGGTGCGTAGCATAAGCGATGGAGTGTGCGGCGCACGTGTGTGTGTGGCTCCCAACAGACGGTGCTAATTAGCTGCCACCGCGATAATGGGTGACGCCGCCCGCAGCTCCGCCGTGTTGGAATTTGCGTGAAGGTGTCTAGCCCCCCGCGTGTGTGTGTGCCGTCGACAGTAACCTTATGGCGTAGATATGGCATTCGCGTAGGTCGCGGTGACGGTGACGCGTTGCCGCACGCAGGTTGCCGCGAAACACGTCAACAACTTGTGGGAAGCTTTTAATGAAGATACGCTGGGACATTATCTAGGAAAGCTGGGTTGAGCACTTCATCGGGGTGGGTTAAAGCAAAAACATCGGCACAATTTTACTCCATGAAGGAAGTTGAACAAACATCGGAGGACTTCACAGACCGGCTGGGATTCTGGTAGATCCTTGCTCAAGAGAAAATGCCCAAGAGCGTGCCTCCGGAGGCTCAGAACCACGTTCTCGGTACACTGTTTCCATTGTCATATCACCGTCGCACACCTGTGAAGTCTCGTTTTTATGGAACCCGACCGAGAGATGGTGGCCACATGGTGAAACAATTTTCTGGTTCGGGCGAGGAATTTTATGTTGCCCCAGAGAAGGGCTCCGGGCTGCATTGCAACCACCGGGGGGTGGGACAAACTTTTCCCATGAAGTTTCCAGCCCAGTGGCACTGGATTTTGCAACGGACCGTTCTGTCGACGACGACTTCCGTGTTGGTTGCCCCCGAAGATTGTTTTGGAAAAGTTTTCACACACACACCGGCTGGGGGAAGGACTCTTCCGTAAACGTAATGAATGGCTGACCATTATGGGTGGCCATCAATTTTGTCCTGCATGCCAACGCCGGGGGTATCCTGTTGCTTGATTTACGCGCCCAACAAAGGTGTACCGAAGCCCTGGCTGGGTGCTCCCGGGCGAGGGTCAAACGGGATGAGGTCAATTTGATGTGGTTTTGCTCGACCTCCACGAGGGCATCCAGGAGCTCCGGCAGTAATTTCACTTTATGAGTTTTATCGTTCCGTCAAAATAAGCCCTCTCCTCTGACTGGGAAGGGCTCCGACTCCTGTGGTCCCAGAATGTCTGGAACGAGAGCGGCTTTAAACACACTTTACCATTTTGATCCTATCTCTGGCCGTTCGATTGCTGACACCTGATATTCCGTAGCCGGTGATGAAATGTAAACAAGGACGGAAGCCAACGGTCGGACACTGCATCGCATCCGCACGCTTCTATGTAACGTTGATGGACGTTGACGTTGGGCAAAATGCGTTTAGCAACTATAGACACTTGGGCTGAACTTGACTATATGCTCCTGGATTAGTACGAAACACACAAGCCGCAGCATGTGACCACTACGGTTCTCCTGGGGGTGCAAGGTGATTTTTTTCACAGATTACTGTTGTGCTCAAGGTGAGTACGCCACTCGACGTGCACCTCGCTAATTCCGCTATGGACGCGGATTGATTTTATAAGAGGCTTCTGGGAACCCTGACGCTGCGAGAGGATCACGTTTTTTGACAGACCACCGGAGGATCCGTTAAGGATTACACCGGCTGATTGAAACTGCACTCTTGCTCCAAGTGAGCGCCGTAATCTTGGACGCCAACATGCTCCTCACCACTGGGACTTCGGTTGCGCTTAGCACCAGTGTCGACTCTCGGTGGCTCGGTACACGGGCCCTCCAACACGAGCCAGCCAAGAGTGGGTAACGAATGTACTTGAACGGAGCGGTCCGCACGCTCTGTTAGTCTCGCCGTACGAAGGGCTGCTGCCAGCGGCCATCAATATAACGCCCTATCTTCTGACGCCCTGTCCGACGGTGACATAATGCCGTTTTATGTAGATCTTCACGTTTTATGGTTCCATTTGGCCCTAAGTGACTCCCGGCCGAGGTCACTTTCGCTGTCCAGTCCACTAAAGGTGGCGGCTGCAGTTTGCCATCGTCATTCTCGCTCCTCCGATCCACTTTAGGAAGTGTTCGAGTTCGAAAAGAGACACTCTACGTGAAGCAGGATAGTCTGGTTTAAGCTTGCCGGAATCGTTCATTAAAATGACCCGCTATCCTACCGTAAGCTTTCATCGAGACGAGTTGGATGTAAGGATCGCACTTTGTGATGAAATCTTGATGCGACAGGCTGCCCCTCCCAAATGCTCTCAGTTAACTGGGCCGGCACGGGGCGACACTCGGGAAACGCCATCTATCCTTATTTTCAACGGTGGACCAGTGTAAATTAATCAGAAGTTTCGGCGGGCGCATTGGACACTGCTGTTCGTCTTCATCTGCCAATTACTCGACGATCCATTTGATACCCGTTACGCATTGCGGACAGTTTCGGTGGATCGTAAATTGCATTTTTGCTGCAGTTATTAATCTCGTTCCTGGATACTACATTTTAGTTGACTATTGAAGGGAAACGGTACCCGGGTTAAAACGCAAAAGGAGAATTATTTGTCAGTCTCGCAAAGTAGTTCCAAGATTGATAGTGGCTCTTCGCTTCGCCCTTCAAAAGGTGGAACTCTTTGTATGAAAAAAAAAACGCTAAGATTCCTATCGTTGCGCTGTCAACCGCCAAAGGAATCTGCAAATCCGTCCAACTCAATTTAATTCTTCGCGCGCGCCCGTGAAAGGGGCACCCCCAGGCAGTGCGAAAAAATGTAGAGTGCATCCTGCGTGCTATGGACGAGCGCTGGAAATTCCTTTGTCGATGTTCAACGAGCAGCGCAGATTAATTTTTTCTCTCCCATCACTATCCGCGTGATTGCAAATAGTGTTTCAATTCCGGGAACCCGGCTAAAGGTACGGCAAACATTGTTCACCAACATTGTGCAGCTGCCGAGCATCTCAGGATTTAGTGGCGTTCGCCAAGACGGTGCTCGAAAATGGAGTGCATCAGCACACAAACACAGTGCACAAAGTGTTAACAAAGCAATATTGTAAGCCTGGAAGCATCTTCCAGGAAAACGACCTTCAGTTCAGGGAGCAGAAAAACAACCAAAACCTTCAACCGGAGGCGGAGTTTCGAAGTCAATTGTTTACGCTTTCGTAAAGTTTCGCGCGAAAGGTTTTAGCTGAAAGCTGAATTTTCGATTATAGCTTTTCGGAAGGATTGTTTAAATCGCATAATAATTGGCATGAGCGCCTTCGAGGAAAAATAGAAAGCCCTCCAACGTCCACCTGTTGTTTGTGCCAGGCACCAAATTTGCAAAGATGAATGAAAAATTGATTGTTTTCGCTTCGTTATGGCACAAAATCCAATTTAGTTTACTTCAAATAATGTTTATTCCCCTTGTTACGAGTGCTGCACGATTTTCAGTATTTCCCGTTGCGCCATTAGTTGCCCTTATCGGTTTAATCTTTCGGATTAGTTTCGAGTACCTAGAGGCTTTATTTTTTATTGTTTCTCGGGTCGGGTTTTTGTCGCCCCCTAGAACGCTGTTGATGACAGCTTCTTGCTCGGAGTGGCACGCTTTGGCAAAGGTTTCTTTTCCTCACTTTTCTATTTCGGTGCTTAACCCTCATCGGTTCTTTGTATGCGCGCACATACAATTTGGTTCTAAAATGTTTAATTATATAAAAACGGTTAGATGAAATTGTCTGAATTTCTCCAAAGTAGATTTATTTTGGTCATAGAATCGAAACATATCACCAAAAAATTTGAGGCATGTGTAGTATTGTCTGAGCAGAAATAGTTACGAATCGGTTTTTTGTGTATGCGTACGCATACACATACGAGGGGTGATCAAAAAGATTTGCGAAATTGGATTTTCCGAGGGCTAAGTATATCCGATTTTTTTGTGGCGTTAGGTTGCTACACATGTCAGTGATTTATGGTGAAAAGTTTGGTCATTTTGAATAATTAGTTAATTTTTGACAGCTGTTTTGCTTGGACAAGATTTTGCTCATTGTCGGTTTTTGTCTACTCCAAAAGTAATTGACCACGAAGCGGTAATTTGAGTTTTGGAAACAAGAAAAAGTCATAGGGGCCAGACCTGGAGAATACGGTACACGGAGTGTTACATCATTAGTGTGTTGTTTTGGCCAAAAATTCACTCAGAAATAACGATGCGTTAGCAGGGATGCGACAGCCCATTTTGGGTTTCCCACAAGTCAGGGCATTTGTGACGGATTGCTTCGGGCGAATTGGCCATAACCTGCAGGAAATATTCTCTATGGACCGTTCTATCCTTTGGCAACAGTTCATAATGCACCACGACCTTGCAATTCGAGAAAACTTGAAGCAAAACTGTTCACATTCGACCAAACTTGGCTTTTCAACGTTCACATCTTCTTGGCCCTCTGAAAAAATTTTCAACCACCGATAATCCCGGCTTTGGGTCATAATAGCTTCACCATAAGCCACAGTCAACAATCGGCGCTCCTAATTTCGTTTTTCGCACAAAATTTGATAAAGTTTCTTTGCCATCCATTTCTTGAAGTAGACAAAAATCGACGAAGAGCCAAGACACGTGCATAGTCAAACAGCTGTCAAAAATTGAGTAATTACTCAAAATGGCCGAACTTTTCACAATAAGTCACTGACATGTGTAGCAACCTAACGACACATACATAACCCGCGCCAAATTCGTTTGTGCTGACCATCGATATGATATTTGCGAGAGATGTAACAAAAAATAAAAAAACTTGAAAACTTGACTTTTTTTCCCGATTTTTCGCATATTTCTCAAAAAGATGATTTTCTATTTTCCGTCTTTACTACTTATTTTCAGAATTTTTGACACGTATATCATTTTTCTTCAATAAAAAACATTCCAATGAACAAAACGCAAATAACTAAAGTTGTTAGTTTTGTGAAAAATGGTAATTTTGTATTTTTTGAAAAATGTGTGTATGCGCGCGCATACACAAGAACCGATTCGCTGTAATTTTGGAGGGACCGATGAGGGTTAAAGCACCAATTTTCCTACAAAAAGTCATTTCCGCTTATCGCTGAAAAGTGAAATAAGTACCGTGTTCGGTTTTTCTTTCTGCTGCCTTTTGGCTTCCAGGTAGACAAGGGACTTCGCCGCGTCGCGAGAAAAGTGCGCGAAATAACCAACAGTATTCAAACTTTGCACAACTTTTCCTCGCCCGAGGCGACGGGGTGGTCTCGGCAGTCGGCAATGTTGCGCCGCTCGCTTTCAACAAGATTAACGACCAAAACGACGCCGACACCGCCGCCGTAGTAGCGTATGGTAAAAAGCCCACAGGACGAGATGGGACGAATCCCAGAACCAACCGCCGGAAAAGTTAGAACATTTCCTTCGGCACCGCGCCAGTTGAGCGATGGCAGGGCATAAGAGGAAACTTATTCCCCGGACGAAGGGATCTCAAAACCGAATCCTGGGGGTGGCCGAGACTCAAACCGGCTATCGATCTGGGGTCGTGCGGGTCGCTGAAGTTTTTAACTGATCGACAGCAGCAGTGTGTGGGATCATCCCATTTATTTATCTTATCGCGACCGATTCCTGCGCTCGCTCCGGTGGACCTGAGCATTAGCCAAACTTTGCCATTAGCGATAATTTCGCTCTTCCCGATAACTGCCCTCGGTAACTGCGGCTGCGTATCCAACGGCCACAGCGCAAACTTTTGAAGGGGCCGTCGCACTAAGATGACGGACCGAGTGTGAGTGACTGACACTTTTGGTGCCGCCGCGGGAGTTGGTGATCCGGAAAACTTTGGTTCTCCGCTAGCCCGCAAGACAGGGGGCGAAAAAGGGTCATCCCCAGCAGGAGAGACTTGTTGAACGGCCATTCGTTCCATTTTGTTCTTGTAGGGATGTGGGGTATTCTGTGGATCAGCGCCGAGCTGACAGCGGGAGTTGATAATGGGGTTCGTTTTTTGTGTGGAAGTAAGGGTTTGTGATTAGGTTCCGATAGCCAATAATGAAGCAGTATTGGGACTATTCACTGATCCATTTGTCTGCATTCTTAGAAAAGGATTCAATTTTCTATGTGCTTTGTAACTTACATCCATTCCACATTCCACGGTAGGGTTTCACCACAGCTATCGATTTCAGAAAGCTTGCTGTATTTTCCAACGGGAACTGCCTCCACTATAACCATAACTACACAGGAATCGATCGCTACCAAATTCCAAAAGTCGGTCGCGAAGACTCTTCCGATGTCCTTGTTAACAGCTAACCGGCCAACCCGCACAACGGTAGGCGATCCATTCTCGTATGAAGGCAAACATGTTTTTGCCCCCAGACATCACCGACGCGACAGTTCTTTCGCTGGCAGCGATGCGCCTTCTACAGCAACTTACTTGTAGTGTTGGCCACCGTGGAAGCGAAGAGTGAACGTGAAAGTACGTGACAATGGCGCGTTGTTTTTACTCGTGTTCGCATATGTTGCGCCCAAGATACGAGTGTCTCCGGGAAGATTGAGACCTCGTTCCAATCGAACAAGTGGCACTGCGTTTCGCAGCCGTAGCTCAAGTCGACAACATGTTTGGAGCATCGTTTTACTAGATATACCCATACCCAAAGTGTCACATGTCATACGCTGTCGTAGCAAAAGTACGCCAAAGAAAACAAATGATTGCAAAACTCCGTTTCCACGCCAAATTCCTTCGTTTGATTCGATTCTTAACATTTTATTTGATCCTGTTCTTTAAAAAACATTACCGTAAAGAATGTCGAAGTGAAACACTAATGAAAAAACCAACCTACACCGCCGGGCAAGCCTCGCATCCGGTTCCGGGCCGAGGCCGAATTTGGGGCGTAAATTACGGAAAATGAGTGACACGCAACGAAAATATATTGGACATTTTCCGGAGGGGCGCGTGTCGAAAAGATAAGAACATAGTAGCTGTCCGTGTCTTCGGGCACCGGAAGTGACACAAACAGAGCGCAGAACGAAGAGAAAAGCCCCACGACTGTCCCCGGCGAGCCCGTAGAGTGTGAAAGTGAAATAATAACACCGCCGTGCTACGGAAACCACGGGTGCTGTTAGTGTTGGTGCCCTGGCACAGGCTTCCACCGTACCGGTGGACGTCGAAGAAAAATCAATTCTCATCACCGCGTGGCGCATCCTGCCCGAGCAGGATGTGGCCTCGGCGACACCGATGCTACAGTGTAACACCGAACCGACGACGTCGGAATAAGGTAAATTCCAGCTTCCACCTGATGGAGAACAAACAGTCGAACCGACGGAAACGACCCCCGGGGGCTCCGATCCCTGCCTAGGTTCTGCATCCGTGTTTCCGCTTTTGTAGATTTGAAAATTTGTGAACAACTCTTCAAGGTCGAAATGTGATTGATTTTCCACTGCCCGTCCCTTTTCTGTGGTCCCGAAAGGGCGCAGCGCGACGGGAAGCGAGTGTGGAAAGCCCGCCGGGGAGGAAAAAGGGAAATTGTTTCACAGATGAGTGAAACAAATTGTGCCGGAAAAACCGCAATAACCGTTCCGCGTGCAGTGAGCACCGTTTTGAACATTCTGGACCGCGGCAGGGAATGGGTTGCTTAAGGGAACTTGGGGAACTTTTGTGAAACAAACGAACCACGGATCGCGATTGTTGTATCAGCGGCCGTAAAGGAGAGAACGAGCGAGAAAGAGAGAAAAGTAAACGAATCCTTGGAGTGTGCGGAAAACTGCACTTCGATCGGAAAAAAGTTCCAGTTTGAGCTTTGAGCGAAGCGAAAATGATGGAAAGGAGTCCCGGTTTTGTTTCGACGTTTTTCTCAACGCCGGGTTTCGTTCAATTTATGTAGATTTCCCACCATTCTCCACCCTCCGGCACTGATCGAACCGAACGGAATGGATGGCGAGCGAACGAATTTGAGTTTGGTTTGGGAAACACAAAAATTGCAACTAGTGCCAGTTCGGGAATCGGACAGATTGACTTGATGGCAGCATTCCCCGGTGTGTTCTTTGGGACGATTACTTTATCCATTTCGTTCCTGCTGCGTTGAGTTTCTCGCTCGAAGTGATTTGTTTGGAGGGCTTTGCCCTGATTGCGTGTTGCTTTGGCTCGCTTCCGTAGCTAGGGGAGATTTATTTACTTTCGGGTTGTTCCTCGGTGATGGTTAAAAGGGATTTAAAAGGTTCAATGTACATACCAATACATTTGTAGTTCGTGTACTCGTAGCTGGGTCGTATGATTGTTCACAAACTTTATTTTAAGTGGTAATTCCCATTTTTATCCGTATTGGTTCTGTACTTTTCCAACTATATTAGTTTATAGTAGCACAATTTAATGCTTTTCAAAGCATCCCACCAGGGGCATATAAACTGATGACACTGACGGCTTGGCATTGTTTATTCTTAAGGACTCGCACTCTTTCTTTTAAGCATCTTAGCGCGTCTCCGTTCAAAAGATTCAGTCTTCAGCTGCTTTTGGTTAAACTTAATGAAACCATTTTTCTTACGCTCCGACGCCCTGTTTAAGCGCTCAGTGGAACGAGCTGATGCTGCACTTTTGGGCTGCCTCACCGTTTAGTTTAACGGTAGCAAACAATAGCAAAAAGATGGCAACCGCTAGCGGTGGGTAATAATCTACTGCACCGAACCGCGAACTTCATCGTCGTTTAGCAAAGTATGGTGAAAGTCCCATACCTCCTGCTTCTAGCGCGCGCGGTGTTCATACGACCGTTAAATATGCGCCGAACTTTCTCGTTCTTTTGCAGTTGATGAACTGAACTGCAGCTACTTTAGCGACGGGAATAATCAACTGCAGTGCCTGTCGAACGCCGGTGCCGTTGATGTGAGCCCCTTGGGACCCTGCTGCATTTTTTCCAGCCCAGCGACGATGCTTGGTGAAGATAATTGCAACCTTCGACCTACGAAGCGCCCGTGAAACTTTAGACTTCACCGAGTGTCACTTACATACTTTTCCGACATTATGATATGCATTCAGCAGAGCATAATAAGGTTTAGGGCGGGCCATTTGCAATGCTCTCATTGTCTTTCCCGACCACAACACAAACCCTTTCACATATTATGTTTCACATTTGGGTTTGATGACGGTAGCATCCTTTATTTTGGGGATTACGTTCAGCTACCAACAGCCAGCATTCGTTGCTCGAGTCGATGTACTTTGTGGCTGCATTAGGATGCCTCCGAGCTCACCGAGCAGACCGATTTAAATTATCCCATTTTGGCTACTTCCGTCCCAGGGAGGGCGCCCGGGAGCATCATCCACCGCGTATGCATCGCATCCATCATGGCCGCCAACGTGGTCGTGGTTCGAGAGTTTCCAAAATGATGCCATAAACTCATTTTCTTCCCCCTCTCTCTGGCGTTTTACTTGCAGCTGTCGGTGACACTATGTAATTTGGGCGTCGGGGCCACCTTCGGTGAGTCGATCCTGCACGATCTGCCCCGGGACAGTACGGTGGTGACCAAGACGACCTGCGAGCTGCTGCGAGTGGAGCAGCAAGATTTCAGACTGATTTTTGAGGTAAGTAAGAGCGTGCATGGAACCCGATATTAGTGAGCTTCCAGCGAGCTGCATCAGCATAATTCTACAGGACCCGAAAAAGGCCACGGACGGAGCCCACTTGCGGAGCATTCGGAGGGCAAAGTAAATCAGCTTTCGTCGTGTTGGGCGCAAACATAATACCACCGTCTGTTTTGGAAGATTTTTAGCTCGGTGGCTTGTGGAGCAGATTTACAGATTCGATTTCATGCTTAGTTGCATGCAGCATAATTTAATGGAAGATCAACTGAATGTAAGTTCGCTCTGTCTTGAGCTAAGTAATGGTCTGGAACGGCAACATGATTTGCTTAAAGACTTTATAATGATTATCTCCTGAGCGTTGGAAGGATTCTTAATCCGAAAAACGTTTCGGCAGAAATGCACACAATTTGCACCCGTGTCGTGCAAATCCTGAATTGAGTTCCCAAATTCCGTATTTATTTATAAGCCGGCTGAGCATGGAAAATACTTCTGCACTGTGAGAAGCTGCGGGCCATTAATAGGAATTTCCTTATTTTAGATCAAAGGTCTCTATTTATGCCACAGAGAGCGTATCAAGTGTCAATACACTACCGCCCAAACACCCGCGAGGGTACTCCAGGCGAGAAGTGAGATGAAGTCTTACATCGTCAACAGCGATACGGAGACATGCAGGAACCAGGAGCCAGACGTAAATCCAAATTTATCCCACAACAAGATGAAATCAAAGCCCATTACATCAGAAAACGGAGCTCTGACTGGTTGGCTACGTCATCGCTACGCCATCACCATCTGGCCCGATCGCCCAGGCTACGGACAAACATAAACTCCAATTAATTGGGGGCCCCTAGTTTGGCTCGAGCTGTGTGCTAAGCCTAGAATAGCACGGCCCAGACTAGTAGTACGGGCTATTTGTCGATGTCGATAAATACACGGTCGTGGTTTGCGCTCTCGTGGAAGCGAGGCGAGCGATTTAGTGATGCCAATTATGACAGCATTACTGGTGACGTGTTCAAACGAAACGTAGGAGCCAATGGTTTCCGTAGGCAACAGAAATCTCTTCGCTACTAATTAATCCATCGGAAATTAGAAGCGCACAGCTGAGGAACATTCGCTTCCGTGGAAATGTCGAATAACGTACCATAGACAGAATGATTCATGCTCTTTTGCTAAGAACTTTCTACGCAAACCAATCACGAAACTATGTTCGTGGGCTTTTGAACCGTCATTCGAACCCCAAACTAATGGGCCGGATCCATCCCGACACGACCCTTTTTCCCGGCCACCCGATGGAGGCGCCTGGTGGTTGACTTTAAAGCTAGTGTTTGATGTGGAATCCTTTGCCATTCGGATTTGGGTAGGTGTCCTTTCGCGTCCGTACGGCCACTGGTTTCCGGACTGTATCGTCCGTTGCCTGCGGGTCAACAATGCGGAAAGACAAATTGTTTGCGGTTTCATCTGTGGACGAAAGTTTTCGGCTGAAATGCGCAAATTGACGTCAGCGGCAAGCTAACCGCAATGGTGCGAAATCTTGACCGTCTGTTCCTGGGGGCCCCTGTCGGCTCGGTCGGCTATTTGTGGCTGGATTGGAACCCTGTGGTCCTGCAAGACAGTCAGCTGGTCGGCCAGCCCGCCGTCCTGTTTCGATCGCCGTCGGTTTCAGTTGCGTTGCTGCCGGGCCAGCGGTCTGGTCCCAGTTGCTAATGATGGGCCCGAAAAGGATGCTCACAGCGGGAATTAGTAGCGTGCAGTAGGACATTGTTGCTCGCCAGGTGGTTGATCGCCGGTTGCCATCCGATTTACAAACAGCGGTCGCTGGTCATTATCCTCGGCCAAGCCGACATTTTATGTCACACGACGTTTTGTCGTTGCATCATTTGTATAAGAATTCAAAAAAAGGTAGGTGATTTTGGACCTTAACAAACTTTTGAATAACTTCAAATTCGCCATCCGTGAATTGGCGCAATTATTGTGTTTGGCTATTCCTGCGGTACACAAATATTTGCTGCACAAAAGCAAACCTTGCGTGCGTGTTTCACGTCTTCATCGTACAACACGAGACGCGCCTTTCCCGTTTCGCAATCGTCTCAATTTGGGGCCACATCCGCGAGGCGTTTCCAGCGAACCTTCTGCAGAAGGAAGCCGCACATTCGCCCCGGCGCTTGCCGAACGTCATGCCGATTGTCTTCGGAGTAGCACCATCAAGACAACTTGAAACCGAATGAATCTTGATTTCTTGTTTGCCCGCCTCAAACACACGCAACGATGTCGTCGTCGTCGTCCTCGTCGTCGTATTAGACGTCTCGCTATCCCATCGCAGTCCACACTCAGCAGCCGTTCGTGCCACTAGTTGATGGATCATTTTTCCTGCGGGCGTTGGTTTATTTTATGATCTGCGTCCCATCCCGCCCGCCTCAGCGTTCCCTTCACTTCCATTCAGCTGTGCAAAAATAATCCGACGAGTCAATAGTAGCTCGAGTTTCGTGCAGAGTGTTTTCCTTGGCCCATGGCCGTGCGTGTCACTGCCACGGCGGGCGCTGAATGGCGGATTTTCTATTTCAATTGTACGTGAAAGTACACACGCTGCGAACCGAGGTGAAACATGAACGCGGAGAAATGTAAAGATTTGCCGGCGAGTGTAGTCTTTCTAAAATGTCTTTCGCCCTGATTTATCCGACTGAATAAACATGATTGAAAAATTCCTTCCACTTGAAACCGTGCGCAAGCGGAAGCTTCATAAAATTCGTTTTCTTCCATCGTGACTCGAATTTATTTCGGCATAGACTGGTTTTTTGCAGAATAAATCCCTTTTCTCTATCTTTTTCTTATTGCAATCAGTACTCGAAATTGCTTGGTAATATGCATCATGTATTGGGCATTAAATTTGTTGCGCTGCAATCCGTCTGGGATTGTTCTAGAAATCAAGAGTTTCTTCAAGAAAGGTCTTTCCGTGCTGTGTGTTGTCACTCGGATAACCTGACCCGACGTTTGAGGGATTGGCTGTAACTCTTTCGAGACATGTTCTATGTATCCAAGGATAGCACAACCCCTGCACAAGACCGGTGTAAAACGATGCACGACATCGACGATAAGCATTGCGCTTTCTCCGGTCGAGTGATTCATTTTTATTGCAACCATCTCACCGAGCTTTTGCTCTCATTTATTCATGATCATGCACTCGGATCCGGTGCAGCTGATGATATTTACATCCAGCTGGATTTACTTGCACTTGGATGTTTGACATCGGCGTCTGAATTAGTAGATGATTTATGGACGTTCTGGTTGGGCACTTCGGCCGGAGAATGGAACAACCCCCTTTTGCCAACCAAATTTGCCATTAATTCTGGGCATTTGTTTACACGTGTAAATACCCGATCGCATCCCCGGCTGTGCTCGAGAGCACTTTTGACATTCGGCCAATCAGTGGCTTCCAACAATATTTCCCAATCAATCCTCATTCTGTGTGTGTCTTTCGCCGGGTGGTTTTCGAATGGAACCGAAACGCTTATGCATGCCCTTTTTTCGATCGATGCTTGCACTGATCAAATGAAGCTCGTTTGAAGGTTGTGTAGTGCCACCGATTCGCAATTGAGTTTATTGTCAGTCGTCATGATTGGCAGCACTGTTTCACTTTATCGCATTACTTCGTCGCGTGCTCGTGTCCCGATGGGAAGCAATTTTCTGATGCTTGTTTTGGAATGGATGTAAAAATTTAAACATTCATTCGATATCAGTGCACCGCTCAATCCGTAATCGATTGTGACGGGAAAATCCACGTTCCGGTTCCGGTAATCGTAACGATGCTTGTGCCACATGTTTCCGGATGGCTGTATTTTTATTTTTGAAACTGACCACTGCTGAGCCCCCCGTAATAATTCTCACTCTTTCTTTCGTTGCAGAAAAATAAAGAATTAATGAACGACATAATTACAAACTGTAGGCTAAAAAATGGTGAGTACACAAACGCAATCTGCATTTCTGTTGAATAAATATTTCATAATTGGTACAACGGTTGGCGGTTGACAGATAACCAATTTCCCGTGCAACATTGCTCGAGCCAAGTTTTGCACTGTTCTTAATTTGTTTGTCCATTGACATGCAGCAGCTGAAGGTGGAATTATCAACAAAAAACAACATCGAGTCGACATTGATTAATATCAGTCGTGGCCACTATTTGATAGTAAATAACCTGCAGGCCTTTGCAACCGTTCCGATGAATATTGATGAACATTTCCCCGTGCAGAAATCAAATATCTCACGCAACAGAAGTCACGTTTCGTAAAGTGGCGTTTCGCCACGGAACATTTAATTGGCATTTCGGCCAGCTTCGAAAATCGCTCCATCGTCGAGCACTACTTTCAGCGCTTCAAACGACGCGTCGAGTTCGTACGAGTTCTGGTGCATTCCGCCCGTGTTCCGAACCAATACTATTTCGTAAGACCCGCAGCCGAGACCGGCGGCAGGAGATCGATTGATCGACTCCCTTCCGCATAATTGCTTTCGCACGCTAATGATAATGGTTCACCGAAAGCGATTTTCGGTCACTAATGCCGTGCCGAGTCTCGAGTCCCACTCACTCACAGACTGACGGTTGAGACCATGCCAACCCCACCTAATGACTGCCGTGCGAAGGTCCTGCCACTCCTATCGACGGTAATGATGCGGTTTGCAGTAGCGGAACTGCTTGTGTGGGTGTGTATGGCACACCGCTCCGGGAAAACTCATTTCCCTCCGGCTGCCAAGGGAGTGGAATTGGCGCCATTACTTTGGCGGCATGCAAATCATAGTTCCAGAAAAGGTTCTATAAAGTTCTGTTTATGCTGGATATGCTTTTTATATTGGTTAACGCGAAAAGTGCGATAAAAATTCACACAAATCAATGATGATCACGGATCGCATCCGCCGCTCGTGTTGCTTTTAATTAACAGAAAAACATCCTTTATCCTGTTTTTTCTTTCAATCGCTCTCTCTCTCTTTCTCTCGCTGTGCCGTACAGGATTTGGCCAGAGCATGCAGACGACCAGCACGGTGCAGACGAACGTGCAGCAGCAACCGTCGCCCACAAAAAAGCAGCTCAGTCCGGATCATCCGAATCCTGCCGCACCAATCACGGAGGTAAGTGGGTTAGGTTCACGTCACCGTTGTTGCATTGCGAAACATGCCCCCACGCCTACCGACGTCGGGTTGAGTTTACGTCGCGCGTCCATGAACTCTTTTCTGGCCATTAAAACCCATGGTACAGGTAACGGCAACAGTTGTCCTAATGGATGGGACAGGATTTGAAGCCCGCGTCGGCATAGGTATCGAGTGCTGTGCATTCTGCAATCTGACGCTAACGACGGTGGCCTATGGAATAAAATGCACACCGGTGGACAGATGGTTCTAATGGTCACTTACGGCATTTTAAGCGCTGCATGCGTGAAAAATGTCGTCAATGTTTGAACGCGGCGAGGCTTTCGAGCACGTTGCAGACCACCATCGTTTGTCTATCGCTTTGCAGCGAGTGCACGTGCCGTGGAATTTTGATGCACTTCGTTAGCGGCGACTAGGAACTCGCTCGCCAGGGATTAAGTAGAGATTTTTTCCGCACACAGCTCACCTTGGTTTGCTCGGAAACTCGGCACTAAAGCGGGGATTTTACGTGCCATTGTGCGTTCCGTTCGATTCAGGATCGATTTATGGATCGCATTTTTTTTATTGCGACGTGCCCATGAAATTGTTCCAAACATCGATACTGAATTCCGATACTCCTCACGCTCCTGGTTTGGGTTGCTGGAATGCTGCAAACGGAGTCACCATATTAATCTGTAATTTCGTAATCTTGTGGTCCCATTCCTACCTCGCTGGAGTCTGAAGCGTGATGAAACTTTTCCCCATTTGTCGTCACCGATAAGCAGGTGTGGCGGAGCAACTTTCGCCCTTCGTCGTCGTCGGCGTCGACGACGAAATGCTTATCAGCGGTCGCATAAAAGGCTCCATAAATTTCACGGTTACACGGATTAGCGACAACTTTCTTCATGAAAGCACACCCGCTCGGACTGGTGACGGATGATTATGGCCGCCGGGGAGTGTGAAGTTTACCACTTCCCGGTGCGGAGTTTTTACAATCGCTCGCTCGCACGACCCAAAATCAAAAACCAGCCCAAGATAAGGACGCCCAGAAGCTAACCGCAATCATTGTCAGATGCGGCTAATGCGGTTCTCCCGACCGTCCAGCCAGCCGCATGTCCTTCCAGGGAGAAAGTTTGGTGTTATCCCGCAAACCGATCGGTGCCATTAAAGGACTGCTGGCTTGGCGGTTCGCGAACCGAACGGCACATTTGTTTTTTGAGCCTAGATTTGCGTGTTAAAGTCGTCCTAGATTACTGACCTTCAATTTGGCACGGCCGGGCTGGGGGAAACCGTAGAATCGAGGGACGTTGGTCGCCCCATCGTGGCCTGGCCGTCGTTGCTCAGTTATCTCCGTTTATCTTCATTCGCCAAACGCCAGACGGTGTTCGAGACTCGACTCGTAAAGTATCCGCGCGCGCCCCCATTTGAAAATGGCCAGAAGCTTTTCCACCGCACCGGGATCGCTACGCGGGCGTAGCGCGGACCGTAAAACAATAAAAGTCTCTCCGCCAAGGCTAATTATTGTTCCATCGTTGCCATCGTCGTCCCCGTTATCGTGGGCCCGTGGGGAGGGATTGTTTTATTGGTTTTCTTGGCTGGCCGCTGGGGCGAACGGCCAGACACCAAGACGTTTTGGCCACACCGTAAACCAAAGCCCGCTTGCGGTCGCGGCGAGCCTTCCCGATTTCTCCCTGCGGACCCACAATCGTGGCCATTTTGTGGTTTAATGCCCCATTTTATAATTTCCTAGTCCGTCTTGTGGCCAGGCGATTCTGGCGAGTGCCGGAAGTTATGCTGCGCGAGTTGAGAAAAGAACCGTTCGTTGCGGCGGGTCCTCCAGTGTGTCAGGATCACGTTTCGGCCATTCACGCGGACCTCGCGCCCTCTGAATGTGCCACGTAATTATCACTCGGTCGGTTGTCCCTTTTGCTTCGCGATGCACTTTGGAGCGCGGCCCGTTCTGGCGTCGTGTGACCTGCCGGAGATGGTGTACGTTGAAATCGTTAAATGTTAAGATTATCATAAAACAATGAAGCACTGATTAAGCGTCGCTACGTGGAACGTTCTGGGCGATTGTTTCGTGGCATTTCCGAGCGTCGTTTGATGGACATTTAATTATTCGGTAAATTCATTCCATTTTTATTTGAGACGATTAGAGCGGATAAAACGGGATGAACTGTGAGTTGTTACGTTTGGATCGTTTTCTGATACAAAAAAGTAAGTTTGACTTTCTGCGAATGGCTTAAGCATAAATTAAAACGTAAATTAAACATCACAGGTGCAGTGTTATTATCCAAACCGAAACAAGCAATTGTAGTTCATGAAGAGCATAACAAAGGCATTAAAAAAGACCGACGACTGGCTGATGACAGCTGACAAATCATCTTGTTTACTACTCGCTCGTCCCATTTATCGGAACAAACCGGAATCACAGCCCCCAAGAATGCCGACCGGAACCATTCGACCGGAGAGCTGTCTGAAAGCAAAACTCAATTAGTCTCCCCAAGGGGGTTGGGCGACTACCATAAAAGACATCATGCTTCTGCACACACGCCGGTGCTGGTGCTGGGGTACGGAAATCTGGCTTTCTTTCCTATGCTCTATCGATGCAATGCAATCGAAAACCAATTAAAACGATAACATCTCGTCCACCAACCGACTGCCGACCAACGCTTCTTCGGGCTCCTTCTACCGTAACCGCCAAGCAACTTCTTTCGAGCATCGTTTTGTTACCGATCATTACGGAACCGTGTTGTGCAGCCGGTAGTGACACACGAATGAGCTCGTAAAACCCCATCGCTGCCGCCGTCGGGAATTAGTTTCCCACCAACTCCCAATCCGAAACGCTCGCCAGGTTCGTGCCGGTTACGCTTCACCGCCCGATCGTTACCTAGGACCACTTGGGAGTTTCCAATCTTGTAACAAGATTTCGCCGTGCCCGTACACCACTAACTGACCGCTGATGGATTCGAATCAATATTTAATCAAGATTTGCATTGCGCTCCTATCGCAGCCGCAGCCATGGTGGAGGCGCATGGTGCTGCCGAAAACTTTGTCTTTCCGGCTGTCGTCGACACTCGATAGAAAATTTTCACTTTACGATCGAAAGCGCAACATAATGACCGGTGCAGGTGGCCGGATTGCAGGGTGTTCTCGCGTGAACTGGCAGGGTGGCTTTCCGTTTCACCGCCATCGGCGCGGTGTGATTGAAGTTTCAATTAATCCCCCAGCGGCGGCGGCCGTACAGTGTGTGGGTCCACCTAATCCACCGTGGGCCGGGCCGACACAGCGGCGTGCCGAGTGTTGCCGACGACGATCGTTAAGCCAACCGCCGCCCGGAAAGTTCATCCTTTTCCGTGGCCGGATTTTGGTACAAACTTTGAACGAAGAACTTATCGATGAAAAACGATTCTCACCGACCGACGGGACCAGTGGCGGAGTTCGTGCGATAGGACATCGTGATTGACCGTGTATAGGTGACCCGGGTGACAAAGGGTCAAACTTTTCCAGCCCAGTGACATCCTTTGACATCCCGAACGTGCTTCGATCGTGATTTCGACGTGTCCCGGCACGGCGAGCGGCGAGCTAGAGTGTGGCCAGAAAGTTTAAAACCAACAGCTTCGTCAGCTTCGAGACAGTGTGACACGGTATCATCTCATTAGCGATATTATAATTTAATTTTGTGCAACTTTTACTGACACGCTGCCACACCGCGACCGCACAAAGAGTTGCTGAAGGCGATTAAATTTAGTTGTTCAAACCGCACGAAACATGCCGCTTTGCTGTGTGCCTTTGGAACGGGCCTCAAAGAACGGGTGGTTTAGAGCCCCGATTTAATCTAAACTTTATAACACGCTTAATGCTTTCACTCACCGAGGCTTGAAGACGTGCAGAATACGTATTACCGTCTGGTACCGTGGGCCATTACCGAGCTTTAACGCTCGAAACGCGAATTGTACTGTTTAATTGGGTTCGTTCACAGCAACAGCTCACGGGTTTGAACGCGGCGATTTATGGTGAATAATTTTCCGCTTAATTTTTCGACTCTTTTCGGCGACGCGCCGGACAAATGGCAAGTCTGTAAAATGGTCTTTAATGCGGAACGCGGTACAGCGTGGAACGTGCCTTGGCACGGACATAAAACACAACTTTGGCGGTAAAACTTTTGCACACCACATTAAACACAATTAACGTTCATTTCGGAGCGAGCTCCCCACTCGGACGGTTAACCGGCCGCGCGGTGGCTCTTTGTGGCTCGCCTGTTTTTCTTCCCAGGCACACGACCGACCCGAGCGAAACCCTTTTTTCTGTGCCAAATGGGAGTGTGCGTTATACGCTGTGATCCCATCGCCAGGGACCCTCCCGGGATGGGTCGGTTTACTTAAACCGTACGCTGCTGATGTCTTCATCATTGAGCCCTTCAAGGTATGCAAATATGTTGTTCGCAAACCGTCTTTTTTTTTTGGGCGAAAGCTAACTTCGGCTCATGTGCGGGGTCTTTAGGGCCAAAAGCCAAAAACAATAGAAAACACGCCCGGGCAGCCGCTGGAGTCCACATCAAACACCTCGCCCGAAATTGTTCACCGTCACCGTTTCCGAAGGGTTGGGCTGCGGTTGTTTTTCCCGCATAATAGCTTCGCGTAATGCCCGGCCCCGGGGGTTGGTATGCTGAAATCCTGTGAGCGACACGCACGCAAGCACTTCCAAAGGAGCACGATTGTCCCACGGAGACCCGTTAAAAGGGCGATCGAATGGGGCAGCAGCTGTTTTGCGTGTGCTGGGGACCTTTAAGCTTCTCATGGATCAATTCGATTATAAACAGCCAAATAAATAAACTGTTTACGCCGACTACGAGCATAAAATGATGTTTAATCAATTTTAAAGCTCACCTCACGGTCTACGATGGGCTCCGGGGCGTACGATTCAACGTGTATCCTGGTCCGGGCGACGCCAGACTAATCCGGTGTTGCCGGTTTTATCTTCTCCTACTCGCCAGATACCAAGTCCCGCCATGTCCCGCATGGGGTGGGCCCTCCGGACGCTCCTAGTGTCAGACAATACAAGCTGTTTAAAGGACCGCAAGGTAGGTGAAACCCGAAAAACATGGTTCGCAGCGATTCCGTCCTTCCCCCCACGGGACCGATCCATAACGGCGCCTTGCGTGATGGAGCGACTCCAATGTCGCTCCGAAAAAGGACACGCGTGACACCGTCCGGGGCCAGCATAGACGGAACAAAAAAAAAGGAAACCTACTACAAGTTACATGAACCCCGTTCTTATCAGCTCCTTTTGCTCTCTCTCTCTCTCTCTCTCTCTCTCTCTCTCTCTCTGCCGGTCAGGTGGGCGGAAAATTCATACGGAAATGTGCCCCCGGCACGGAGCTGGTCGAGTGGCTGCTGAACCTGTCGCCGATCGTCCACACGCGAACGCAGGCCGCCGGCATGTGGCAGGCACTGCTCGAGGAAGGTGTCCTGTGCCACGGTAAGCGCTGAGGTTGCAGTCCCTCCAACCACGGGGGCCCGTGGTCCTGTCTGCAAGCCATTAGAGCGAATCCCGTGGAACGAAATTCTCATTAATTGCGATTCACCCTAGTGTGTGTGGGTCCTTTCGCGTCGCGTCTCGAACAATTTCCCTATTTCTCTGGGCGCGAAAGGACCCCCCGCCTGGGGGTTTGTTACAAGTGGTGCACTTTTCCCGGCTTTTCACCCATTTTTCGCCGGTGCCTTGTCCTATTTTTATCACCATCTCACGCTCCACGCTCTCTCTTTCTCTTCCTTTTCCTCTGTTGCAGTGGCAAAAGAGCAACCATTCAAAGACAAGTGCTTTCTGTATCGCTTCAAGTCGGACGAAGACGGGACGGCCGGCGGCGGGCCGACCTCCGACGACGTGAGCCACGCCAACGATCACATCCGCGAGGCACTTCCGGCCCTGCTGCACCGCGGTCCCGACGCAACGCTCCGCATGATCCTGAGAAAACCGTGAGTCACCGTCAACCGGCCGCAGTCGCTGCTAAATGTTACTCCGTTCCTCCGTTTTGTGTTTTTATCGCGCCACCGAATCCCGCCGGGACACCCGCCCGCGGCTTCGTCACCATCGCGCCAGCTGCAGATGGCTAGCGGCGATGTTTATTATTAAATTTTCAATTATAATTTACCACGATCGCAGACCCCGGACCGGGCCGAGCCTGGCGCGCGATGTCCCGGCGACACGAAACACGATCCTACGGCAGCTTAGCGGCGCCTTCTCGCTGTGTACACTTATTTATTCAGTTTGTGCAACCCGCTGGAGCCCACTTTTTGCCCGCGTCCCAACCCGGTGCGCCACAAAAGGAGCGCACCGTTCGCGGGTTCGATAACGGTGCGGAAAAGTGCACCGCGAACCTTGCGATGGTGCCAATTTTATTATACCGAGCTTCCTTTCTTGAGTTAACCACGGTTGGATGCCGGTCGCCGGATGCTGATGGACGGCCATTTCCACTGTTTATGTTTCAATTTTCGAACCGAACGCCGGGCGAACGGACGAATTGAGTGGCACGGTTTTGGGGGGTGCCCCAATCTGTCCCGATCTTTTTGGAGCACATTGAAAACTATTCGCCACTTTTATGGTGTAACTATCGTTTTATCGGCCACCGCCTGCGCAATATGTGTTCGTAATGAACCGCACGGGTGTGGGACGGGAATTTTTACGACCACCGTAAAGCTCAGGGCACTATTCCTGTTATTCCTGCCCGGAAATTCGTGTACATCGAACGGCAACAATTTGTTGCCAATGTACTTCCGGTGGCTTCGTCAACCAAGTCCCGAACACGGTAGCTTCTTCTCCACAGCACACTTTTATGGATAAAGTTTGCATTATTGATCGCCGTTCAAAGTTTATGTTGCCCGGCAAAGTACGGACCGCTTCCTGCCAATTCGTTTCGAACGCGCATAAAAAAACGTACTCATCTCGTGTCGCATCGAACGCGAAAGCAGCGGAGGAAATTCATTTAAATGATTCGCCAACATTTCGAATTACACGGGTCAGCTTTCCTGGAAATATCCAGTTTCCACAGTGATGACCAGCGGGTTGTTGGTAGTTGGTCGGAGTAAACTTAATTAGAGTTTAGATACTCAAAAGTTGACTGATTGTAATTACCGAAACCACTAATTGCATTTCGGTTCGTTTGAAAGGTTTGTGGCCCATCATCCATCGCTGAGCGTGGGCCATCCCACGAATCCTTCGGCAAACTTCAAACCTCTGATCTTCTGATAAAGAATCTCCACTTGAGCAAAGCGAGCAAATATTGACCAAAAATTAAGAACTTTGTCGTGTTTCGCGGGTCGGATTTACGCGGCAACGCGTTAATTGAGCGTAAATAGAGGCATCGGCAATAAATGTGGGCATGCAAACTTTGGTACGGTACGGAACAAGTAAAGTTGTCACGACCGATCAGGAAGATGAGGTCCCGCCGGTGGTGGGCGGATGCGATATTATACTTTCAAATGAAGCGCACACTTCGTGAGAACCGAAACTAATGCCTAGCTTTCTTCTCCGTTTCCGGTCGCGAAGCAGTTCCCATGAGCGTACGCAGGAAGAGCTGGAGTTGGTCTACGAGGAACTGCTACACATTGCCGCCCTATCGCACCTGTCAACCTCCATCAAGCGCGAACTGGCCTCCATCATCGTGTTCGAGGCGCACGCACATGCCGGGACCGTATGTAAGTACCTGACCGGCCGGAGTGGTATTACTCCTTCATTCACTCAGGCCCCCAGCAATCCTCCCGTAGCTCACCCGTTGCTGGTAATGAAATTGTTCCACTCGGCGTAACAGCCGGAGAGCCTGTTGCTCACGCCACTCCCAAGAAAGGCGTCTGATGTTTTAATTTTCCACCTCATTTGGCGCCGGCACTCGGATGGATGGTGTGCGAGCACCGACCGGGTGCGCCCGTATGCTTAGCTTCCAGCCAAGAGCATGGATTTGCATCTGATCAGTGTGTGACACCGATAATTGGTAATCAACCGTTCGGTGAACCGTTTAGCATCGCATCGTTGTCGATGACGGCTGGCTCTTGTTACCTAATTCCATTTTCCGTCTTTCGAAGGATCCGCTTGTGAGGGAATGGTGGCTTCCTTCTCGCACACATAAACACACATCAATCATTCCTTGCGGCACGGGACTCTATACCCAGGACGGCGATAGTTCGACAGTTACGCTAACAGTCGGCGTGCCCTTCAGTGGCTCTCTTGATCCGATTTTTTTAGTTGAGTCTGCAGCACGGCTCCGCACGGACCCATCGTGGACGCTCATCATTATTCATTGGATGGCTCTCGGATCTGGCTGCGGGGTCTTCTAGAGCTTGTTAAAACTTTGCCCTCCCCGTCACCACGAATGCCCTCGATGCCCGCTCAAACTAGCCATGGCTCCGATGGCCAGATAGACAAAAACTGTTCGTCTTCGTCAATCAATCCGGACTGCGTGGGCCCACTTTTTTCAACAGAAATCATTAGCATTAGCATAAAATGTCTGATGGGGTCACAAGCGGTTCACAACTTATGGCGCCCCGCACGCCCACCCGTAAGGATGGGTTTTTTCCATTTTAAGAACCGATTCCGTTGTGATGAATATTTATTTTACGACAACTTTTCACGCGCCTTGCTCAAAACATGACAGAAAAAATAACATGGAGCATGTTGTTTTCTGTGTGCCTCTACAACGTCCTCCGACACCGTCGAGACCCGTCGTCCTGTTTTGCGTTGATTTTGATGGCTTTGAAAAAGTTTGCAGTTTCACCGGAGCCACGCAGACCGCAGCGATTCGGTTGGCGAAACGAGTGAAAGTTGATGTGATTTGAAATTGAGATTCTCGTTGGTTGTTTGTCCGAAAGTTGGAAGCGCTGCAATTTTACGCTCCGGTGGATGCTGCACGATGCGGATGATCGTGGCTCTGGACAAACACAGAATAAGCAATTTGCTCGATCGTCAATCTCGACAGGAACTGTTACTTAGTAGCTGTTAGATTGAGGAGAAATTTCCTCGAATATAGTAATATGTAGCTACAGCATATTTATTTATTGCTCACATTCCCGGTTCATGAAATTTATAAACCACTTTGATGGGGTCCGGGGACACAAACTTTGATCTTTAGTTCATCCCAGGTCCCCGGTGCTATCTGCCACATTTTGTGGCGCAGCCAGCACAGGTATACTTTATGGTTTACATGAAAAGCGTTCCACACTAATTAAAACCCTCCTGAGCGGGCACTCGAGCGCCAAAAAGGAACGCTGAGGACACGACCGGGACAACTTACATCGACGTGCACTATCGAAAACTATAAATTATTCGTTGCTGGCCGGAATGTCATAAATTTCATTTCACATCCCTCAACACGGCGCCATCACATCGCTGTCTCGGTGCTGGATCTGTTTGATGTTTTCTCCTTCGGCAACGACCCTCAACCCTGCGCCCTTAGGATGGATCCGAACATTCGACCTTTGTGTCGCGGGACCGGAACGTTCTTAATCGACATTAGGCTGTTGATTGAGTGCGTTCCACCCGAAGCGCCGGGCGTTTCGGAGTTAAGTGTTCGTGATCGGACCGTTAGTGTGTTACACATGCACGCGTTAATAGTACGTCCTGAAAAAAAGGCAAAACAAAAAGGGCCCCACTTGGCCCCCGCCTGGCTGGGTGTCATTAGCAAACGGCCAGTTCATTACGAGAGTTCGGTACGGCGCAGGATGAAACAATAAACCATTAATAGCCTCTAATGGATGCCAATTTCTTTGGCGCTATCAATCAGGGCGCCTACCGGTGATTAGTTTAGCGTACCAACTTACGATTCCGTTCCGTTCTTTTGCCCCTCACGACACGCTAGTGTTTAACCAAGGCGACGAAGGACGCTCCTGGTACATCCTGCTGAAGGGATCGGTCGATGTGGTGATCCACGGCAAGGGCACGGTGGCTACCCTGAAGGAAGGTGACGACTTTGGTAAGCTGGCCCTCATCAACGATGCGCCCAGGTGAGTGAAGCCGTTTTTCTGTCTCGACCCAGGATACGGGACATAGTAGCGGTCGCAGCAAAAAGCTAATCCCGCAACAGCGCAATGTAGCAGTAGCTTTGACTTAACACACCGTTTCTCCGGGCGTAGATTTAGGAAAAGTTTTTCTTTTTGGGGATTTTCGGTTCACCACTCGTCAGATTGCGGTTCGCGCTTTAGCTGATAAGGGTTTTCTGCTAACATTGGGGGCTTATGAGGGCTAATTTTATAAAGGATTTTTTCTTCTATTTCCTATCGCACTTCCACTACCACCACTTCCGGGCCTAACCACTGCTTCACGGTTAAACGGGGAATGTGAAAATGTTGCCACCGCGACGCGCTAAACACGGAACCAGAGCGGCCACGATCGTGCTGAAGGAAAACAACTGTCTTCTGCTGCGTGTGGACAAGGAACACTTCAACCGCATCCTGCGCGACGTCGAGGCGAACACGCTGCGGCTGCAGGAGCACGGCAAGGACGTGCTGATCCTGGAGCGGGTCGCCAAGCAGCGCGGCTACTCCGCGTTCAAGTATGGCTTTTGCTCGGGCTTTAACTCACTAACTCTACTGAATTTAAAACACAAAAGAGGCGCGAGCTGTACGATATACTAAATATTTCTCACGAGGATTACGTGTACATAATCGGATACACTCTTCGGTGGATTCTTTTCCACCCAGCACCCAGAACCATTCCGTTCCGTTCGCTGGCTCTTTCGGCTCTAATCCTTTACAAGGCCGGCTTAATGGTTTCATACTTAATTACTATATTACTGCTGGTGTCTGCTCCGCGGAGCCGGGTTAATTTGTTGAAGTAAACGTTAATTGCAGCATCGCCGAGTGTCCGGGAAAACGGGCCGAAGCAAGGACCGCTTTACAGCGAGCGAAAAAAAAACAAATATTTGCCATGTTGCAACATAATTTCCTTCCCATCGTGATCCGTTTACTTAGGACAGAGTGTGGACAGCAAGAGGCCGCTAGAGAAAAGGACTTGTGGATCCTGGCGCAAAAGCGCCAAGAATAAGAGACTCACACCAAAAAAGAGAAACGCTTGGTAGCTATCCACTGGCTTCGCTGGGGACTTTGGGGAGCTAATTATCCCCTTTTTTCTGCGCGCTCTCTATCTCTATCTCTCTCGCTCGCTCGTTTTAATCTTGGTCAGATGGCGATACATGTTCGGCCAGCCTGCCAGAGCTAACATTTAGCTAACTCGGCCAGAACCAGAAGATCGGTGTCGGTCTGGTAGTGTCCTTCTTTTTTGTCCGAACTGCGGCAGGTCCTACGCCAGTGGCAGGGACATCCAGAACCGACGGCTTCTGGCAGAAACGCCCTTTGCTTCGGTTGTAACATTTTGACCTTCACTTGTTTTATCCTTTTTTACGCTTGGCAAATCTTTTACGGCCCATTCCCAAAAACTGGGACCGTTTTAATTAAGTTAATTTGTTCACTGCCACCATCTCTGGCTTTATGTTTTCCGCTCATCTGTTTCACTTCGACCCTCCGCCAGGTACACGGTCATGTCCGGTACGCCGCAAAAGATGCTGGAACACCTGCTGGAAACGCGGCTCGGAGGCCAGGCCGGACCGAACGATCCGTTCCTGGACGACTTCCTGCTCACGCACATCGTCTTCATGCCGACGCCGCTGCTGATCGACGAGCTGGCCGCGAACTACCACGCCGACGCCGACATCGACCTGCGGCAGGCGAGCGACGAGGATCAGGAGTACTTTCTGACCAGCAAACGGCGCGTCGTGCAGTTCATCCAGCGCTGGGTGCTGGCGGTCCGGCACGCCGTCTTCGACGACCCGCTGGCGGTGGAATTTATCGAGGTAAGCGGTCCGGTCCAAGAAACCCCCAAAAAGTGCCAAAGCGCCCCGATCACAGTTTTGTGATGGGATCGCCCATCCAACGAAGACAAATTGCGTTCCGGTTCCGCCGCCGTAGATTAGATTTGAGCCTATCGACAGCCTATCGACTACCGTAGCAATATAATCACTCCGGCTGACACCCGTCGTGATGTGACCCCCGAAAATCACGTACCGCGCTCTTCTGGAAAACCGAATCATCTTTCCAGGGCCGATGATGGATTACCGGAAGTGCTGGCTGGCGCTATCTTTCTCCGGTTTTCCATCTCATTTCCGGCCCTTCGAACTTGTTTCACCAAACTGACATCCCGCTGGCGGCACCCGCCGGTGACAGCGAAGCGAAATTGCATTATTTTTCCCATCATTATCATCGTCGTGTCACGGATTTGCAAGCTACCGTCCTTTTTTCCACAGGAGCTGGCCACAGACGTCGAGGCGGAGCCGGCCCTGCAGGAGGAAGCGAGCATCATACATCACGTCCTAACGCAATTATCCCGATACCAGGTAAGGCGTGACCTGGCCGTGGACGTTTCTTTTCCGTGGACTCTTGGAGCTTAAAAATAAATCTTCGTCTTCGCCCGACAGGAGGACCGCCAGATGAACGCCACCCAGAAATGGAAGCTTCCGCCCAACGGGCAGCCGATCTGTCTGTTCAGCGGGAACACACACTCAAAGACTGTTATACGCCCGGATGACGATAGTAATTAATTTTCCTATCCCTACGCCACCCTTCGTTGGCTGCCGCTCTTCTGCTTCTGCTCGATCGATCGATTATGAGCCTGCAGGCGGCTGCAGGAGAGCTGCACCGGACGGGCGTTTGAAAAATGGTTCCAACACTCTAACACACTCTCTCAACACTCTGACTCTCTTCCGTCCGGCTCGCTAGTCATCTTCCGGGTGTATTGTGCCGACCACACGTACTGCACGCTCCGCTTCCCGATGGCCACCAGCGCGGAGGTGATTAAGGCGTGCGCCGCCGACAAGCTGCAGATTGCCCGGCTGCCCGACGACCTGCTGCTGGTGGAGGTCAAGTCGAGCGGCGAGCGGGTCGTGTTTAAGGACAACGACGTCAGCATACCGACCGCCCTGAGTCTGAACGGGCGCATCTTTGTCTCACCGAAGGACCACCTGGACGCGCTGGTGAGTTGATTCGACTCCTCCGGCCTTCCTTCTTAATTCGGATTGACTGCAACCCTAACCCCGGCAACCCGTTCCAGACGCCGCTGCCCGAGCAGGAAGTGCCGACGGATGCACCGGACGTGGACTTTGAAGCGCTGTCCACCAAGGACGTTGCCTACCACATGACGCTCTTCGACTGGGACCTCTTCTGGGCGGTGCACGAGTACGAGCTGCTGTACCACACCTTCGGCCGGCATCACTTCAACAAGGTAGGTCCGCGGGGGGTGGGGGCCTAAGCGACGTCCCCCCCAGGGGGATGTTCGTAATTTCCATTTCCACTAAATGCTCGCAGGCGTTTCAAGTTTTCCCTCAAGATTTGCAAGAACGCGTAATGCAACGCGGGGCCATCAAATCCATTCACCGCTTCTTTTCGCAGTCGCCCTGATGGATGACGCCTTGAGCGTTGGCGGTCGGTGTTGCCCAGGAGCGGCACCGTCAGTCACAGGCTTCCTTCGCGGGCGCTCGGTATGGTACATAAATTTTACCGTGAATTATTGCCTCTCGGGTGCAGAGTTTTCCTAGCTGCTGTGGTGAAGACGTTTGTGATTGACACCCGGGACCCTCGAGCTGCGTTTGCTCGTCGTTGCCATTTGAATGTACACTGTGCACTTTAATTGAATTGAAACATTTATTTTCCGGCAAAACTTTTGGCCAAATCAAATGGAAAGCAGCTGTGAGGTTAGGAATGGCAGACGGTGCCCGGTGCCGTTGTCCCAATCTTGGTGCTCAATTAAAGATCAACACAAAGTTTCATCTCGTTAAATTATCACGGAACGGGGTTGGGTTGGTTCGTGGTTCACATTACTTTCGCTCCAGAAAGCGCATCCGTAGCGCGCGGTACTATTGCACCGTGGAATGGAAAGAAATGAGCAACGAGTACGCAAGTCCACCGACTCGCTGGTGGCTCACCGGCCAAGGCTATTACGCTAATGAAAATGACCGTGCAAAATGGCCGCCCCACCTCGGAGGTCCTTTGGGCACGGAGGAGTTTGCACATTTGCTTCACTAATTGTGTATCCTTCCGATTGCCGCCATAGATAGGGCAGTTTGGTTCCGGGCGCCGAGGGCATTGGCAAAAAAGTGCTCCCCGGGATCTGCGTTGAATTAATTCACGTTTTGTGTGTGTTTCAACATAACCCGTGTGTTTATTTAGAAACGGTATGGGGCCAGACTAATGCTTTAAATCGAGCCGAGTCCGATGGGATTTTGGCGGTTGGTTTTGGATCAATTATGCACCTTGAAAGGATCGATCAATCACGGGCTTAAAGCAAATATAAAGTAACAGAAAGGCGACGCTATCACGTTCGTTTCCGTTACCACCAAACATCGTTCCGATTGACGTTCTGTTTGATTAGAATTTATTTGATTGAATTGATTAACACTTTGAATTCGGTCGTCGGTTAGCCATTTAGGCTGTTGGTTCTCCGGCTGATGGAAATTGAAATTCCTGTTGACTTACCGTCGCTGCCGTATCCTGCTGCTGATACATTTTACACGTTACTCACGCTACTCATACGACGCCACGGAAATAATATTCGAAAACAACAGTTTATTCTTAAGTGATGTGATGTGACCCACAAAGTTGCGTAAGAAAGGGGGGGGGGGGCGGTTTGTTATCGTACAATCTATTATCATAGCTCGGATTAGGGGATCATAAATTAATGTTGAGATTCCGTACCATCTACCTAATTGCGTGTTATCGAACCTACCAAACTTATGCTCTAGCGCTTGTCATAAACCCAAAAATCAGAAGTACAACATTGGCCACAGCCTGGGACTGGGCCGGGGGAGTGGTGGCCGGGAGGGAATGCTTGGAGGGGGCCTAACTGATACGGTGCGGTGCCGTGCGTAATGCGAAGAAAACCATATGCCCCTAGTCGGTTGCGCCGTAAGTAACAGTAATTCTAATAAAGCGCATTAACTGTTAACGACCACGACGACGACGACGGTGGTGGTGGTGGTGCGCGCCCGATCTTCCGGAACCGGACCACGCGAACCACTCTCTTACTGTTATGTTACTGGCGCTGTGCTTCCCGGAATTGGAATGGAAAATTGATTGTCACAGTGATGCTATCTCGGCCCGGTCCCCGGAACCTGTCCTTCGTCTGCCAAACCGGGGGGCAAAAAACAAAATCTTCCCTTCGTGGAATCAACGAACCAGAAAATCGGCAGGACCGGCAGGTTCTTCCGGTGGCCGACAGAACAAAAGTGAAGCGCTCTCGAACCCACCGGGCCGGGAGTCACGCGCACCACTGTCAAATGTTGCCTCTTCGAAAGTCGCTCCGAATTGAGTCTGTTCTTGGCACCGGCACCGGGGAGGGTTTGCAGTCATGCTGCTTTTAATGCGCTTTGCCAGCGCCACATTTCGGGACGGGACCCGAGCTCCCGAGTTGGTTGCGGTTGCGAAAAATTCGAAGAATTGTGCCCCTCCACTCGAGTTCCTCCTCGACTAGACATTTATTGGTTCACCTCCAGGCGATTGGAATGGTTAAATTGCCGACAGACAGACAGACAGACGGACGGGTGCCCTTAGGACCTCCGCCGGTAAGCCGGTTACCGAGCGATCTGGAAAAGTGTATCGAAAGTCGCGGGCGTGCCTTCGATGGGACGAGATTTGCGCGTCGAGAGTCGGACGCAAAAAATGGCGGATCCTTCTGATTGGTGCCTGCCGAAGAGTCCTTTCTGCCGGCCGGCCGGCCGGGCTACTTGTCGGTGATTTGCATCAGCGCCATGTACCGGTTGTACTTGGTGTAGTTCCGGCGGCCAGTTTCGTCGTTCATCAGGACGCCCGCGTTCTTGTGATTCGGATCGCGGATCGTCTTCAGCCGAATGTGCTTTGTAATGTCCCAGCGCCAGTTGGACCGGTACGCGCACAGCGAACACTCGAACGGCTTCTTGTTCAGGTGGCCCACGATGTGCACGTGGAAGCGGGACGCGGTCGAGGCCCAGAACGAGCAGTGCGGACACTTGAAGACCTTCTTCATCAGTGCCGTGGACGTGCCGGGATCGGCCGGCACCCGGTTCGTGACCTCACCGTACCCGGGTGCCGTTTCGATTCCGCAAAACGTTTGCGACTGCGCCGGCGGTTCGTCCCCCTCCCGGCCACTGCCGTCATCGTCCCCGTCTGCATCGACGGCGGACGGGGTCTGCGCTGCCGCCGTCTGGGAGCCGCCGCCGGCACGTTCCAGTTCGATCCTTCGCACTTCGGCGCTACACTCCAACAGCCGTTGCCACATATCGGCGCTGCAAACCGCGTTTCCCGCGGCTGCCCCGTCCGCTGGCCGGTTCACCGGGAGCACCCGTGGTTCCGCTTCTTCAAACGAACTCTGCAGCAGCGCCGCTATGAGGTCCTCTTTGTGGGCCAGCTTAATGTGGTTGGCCAGCGCTTCGACCGTTTTGAACGACAGCTCACAGTAAACGCACCGGGTCAGGACGGGCGAATCGCTGGCTGCGGTCATGGATGGGTTCGGCTTCGAGTCCTCGACCGGCCGGGTGTCGGCTGTCAGGGCCGAAAGGGGCAACGGTTTCACGAACCGGCCCTTCGTCGTACTGGTGGTGGCGGCCGGGGCAGCGGTGGCAGGTGAAACCGCTAGCGGAATCAAGTTCGGGATGGGACGGGGCCGTTTTTTCGGTTTCAGAGAGTCGGGGTCCTCCCCAGCTGGGGTCCCATTTTCGGGACTAGCCTCTTGGACGGTCTGGAACGGTACGGAGTGTAAGGACGAGGCAACGTGGGCCATCGAAGGCGACCTAGTTCTTACCTCGTATGGCAACGGTTGGTTCCCTGCCGACTGCTCGTCCTGCTGTCGCTGCTCAATCCTCGCGTAATTGGCCGCTAGAAAAGAGAGAGAGGGTGACGATGAGAGATCGGCGGGTCCGAAACTCGAAAACTCGTGGACGGTGGCCACTCACCGGCCATCACCGACGAGCTGGCGGCGGATTTTTCGATCTCCTCCAGCAACTTGGGCAACCCGGCAGCGGCCACGAGCTGCTGGACGTAAGCCGCCGCCAGGTCCGTATCTGGATCGCCTCTACGCAACAGTAACCGCTGCGAGCTGGCCCCGGGGCCGCCGTGACTCGCTGCGGCGGCCGCCGCCTGTAGGACCTCACTCAGCGTCGTCCGGGTGCCACCTCCGGTAAAGTCCGGCCTCTGGAGCCGATTACGATGGCGGCCACTGGCCCCGAACGACGACTTCTTGATGCCGTCCACCGAGCCGTGCACCATCTTCATGTGCCGCACGAGCTTCTGGTAGTGGCGCGACGCGTACAGGCACCGTTTGCACTCGTTGATCACAATCTTCTCGCCGTGCGTGTCCCGCAGGTGCGTGAGGTACTTGCGCGGGTTCTGCGTGAAGTAGGTGCAGCGTCCGCACGAATAGTTGCGCTTGATCTTGCACTGCGGCAACTGCTGCTCGTCCTGCGCCGCCGTGGCCGCGCCGTCCGTTGGTGGTGTCGGCGAGGACGAAGACCCGGCACCGAACGGATCGTCGTACGTCTGACGCCAACCGGACTGGGGTAACCGGCGTGGGTCCGCGCCTCGCTCCGATCCTTCATTATCGGACGATTCGCCGAGGTGGACCTGCTCACCGCTGACAACCCGCCGCACGATCAGCTTGTCCCCGGAACGCTGCACCATCGACGGTGCCACATCCATCGTGGGGGGGGCGCTGGCGTCACTGGAGAGGCACCTTGAGCGCGGTGTCCACTTATCAGCCGTTGGTCGTCACAAACAAACCGCGCCAAGGTTTGCAAACAAAACGCACATGAATGGGTACCCCGGTACCTTATCACCCGCGGGAGGGGAGTAGTTTTTGCGAGAGATGGTGTCGGCCCCCCCGAAGAAGGACCGCGGTGTAGAGAGAGTTCACTTGCTTCGAGTCGCCGCGACACGTGAGAATTAGTATTCCCGACTAGGCGCCCGCCGACACTATCTTGGGCCGCCGATCGGCCGCTGGCTGCTGCGTAGCGCAACCATTTGCGGCAAAAGAATGCCTTGACACAGTTCTTGGCCTGGCCTAGAACGCGTGAGACCAGCCCGCGAGCGAGCGAGATGGCGCGAACGCGACCCGAGAGAACGCGATCCGACGACGACGGCGACGTTCTGACGAACAAGAACTCGATCTAAGTCGCTCCAGTCGCCGCCGCACCGACCGGTGGATTGATGAGCGTCTTGACCATGAAGCGTCTCGCGGGGCGTTATGTAACGACACAGCCGCCGCCGCCGCCGCCACCACCGCTCGCCCCTTCGCGCATGTAACGTGAGCCCTCGGGTCCCGCTCCGTACGCTTCTCGAGTTCTATTTTCTTTCTCTCGCGCGCACTAAAAAGAACCCCTTATCGCGCGTGTGGCGGCTCGCATCGAACCGCAGAACCGAGTCGATATGTTTACACACTGCACACTGCCGTCGAGCTTTCTTGGGGGGCCCCGATCAGTCGGGATTGGGCCCGCCTCGGGACACTGCCTCTTCACACTACCACGCTGCGTGCTGATAGGTTCCAGAAGCGCTCCGCGGGCTCTTGGCGACTGGATAGTCACGTGGTCGCGGACGCGGACTGGACGGAAGGGGGGACGGACACTGACACGCACACTCTCACAGAGCGCCCGTGGGCGAGTAGGGCCGAGGAAGGAAAACCTCGACACGTGCCATTTTTACCTTCACGCGGCGGCGGCGGCGGGATGGAGGGCGGACTGGTAGTAGCCACCAACGGCAGCCGCAGCAGCAGCAGCGGCCGCTGGCGGGCTAATTACTACGCGAGATTACTTCCCGCGGCGGTGGAGGAGGCGGCGGCGGCGGAATAGAATTGAATTTCAACGAGATGAGAACTTTGCTGGGAAGATGGTTCGCTGCTGCTGCTTCTGGTTGCTGGTGAGGAGCCCTTCGGTCAGGGTCCGAGTGTGTCGGAGTCGCGGACAGCCGGGGGCCGAGTGAAGTGGTGACCCACTCACTGATAACAGAACCACAGCAGGGTGGGGGGGGGACAGCAGCAGCAGTGCGAGTGCGTCCACTTAGAACCCGTCTTTGCTGCCCGCTGCCAGCCTTGGCCACGATCCAGTTATGGAGAGCGCCGCGCGGTTTTAGTACAGCGCTTTTAGTACAACACTAGTTTCACTTGAATCCACTCGTCTGCTGGTGGCCCTTTCTGGACTGGCCCTTCTGGTCACACACTGGAGCCCTTGGCCATAAAAAGCCCCACACACTCACACGCGTCGCGTTAGAGCGGCCGCCCAACTGAGGGGCTGCGCTAGAATACGGCGCGAACGGCGGATCGAAATGGCGACTCGCTCCGTCTAACTCCGATCACTAACTCGCGGGCCCGGACCGCACAGACACAGCACTCGGCACACACCCGATCCGACCCGACCCGACGCAAATCTCATCTCGTCGCGCGACACTGACACCGACCGACCGACCGGCTCCGCGCTGTGTTCTAATGCCTCGTCTCCGTCGCCGCACACACCGACAAACACTCGTTCCCCTTTTTAGGGGGATGATGCATTAGGAAAATCGGCACCACCACCACCACCAGCACCAGCACCACCGGCAGCGGTGGCCCTTGCAGCAGATGCTGATGATCACCCGCTCTCTAAGCGCACCCCATCCGTCCGCCCTGGCTCGCCATCCCTCCAAAGCCGCTTGACTCACACAGAGCGCGCACACTCCGTGAGATGCTAGCGTGTGTTGCTAACACACATCTCCCCCGCCACTTCGACGCTGACCTTGACGGCGAAGTGCAGCAAAGTGCATGCCGCGTGTGCAGTCCGCGCTTGTATCTGTGCGCGGCGCTCATCGCAATGCGCGGCGGCCCGCGAGAGAGATACCGAAGGCGCGGGCGACAGGAACTGCGGCGGAACGGCCACGGCCCACAGAAAACGTGTTTTGCTGCGAGAAGCGTCTCTCGGAAGCTCCGGGCCTGAATCACTACCGGTCCGCGGCTGCGATGCGCCGGCCTTAGTAGTTCGCGCGGAACACTTAGCGCATACCACCCCGGAACCCCGACATGGAAAGCTCTGGATGAAAGCTTCACATTGCGGTTTTTTCAGTGGGAAAAATGGCCCCTGCAATGGTTTTCGGATTTTGTTTTCCCGGAATGCTGTGAGGTGGTCCAAGCCCCCGACACGTGCCAGGGGCTGCGGTAAACGCCTTACTGGGATGATATGAATAATGGATGTTGGATGTTGCCCTCGGGGGAGGTGATTTCCTTACGGGCTACGGGCGATGCGATAATTGTTGGTGTGTTCCTGCCCAACAGGTACTCAAACTGGACCAACTACCACTGTAGTTGTTGTTTTATTTGACCCGGAATTTAATAATTTCAAAAGAGTTAATGTTAACACGACAAATAAAATAGATTACGATAGACTGGAACTATCAATTAATAATATTTTTAAGAATGTTTTAAAAGTGCTCTGGTCTGATCTAATTCGCTTACAGTCTCCTATTAATGAACAATCGCCATAGAATAGGTTCGCCAGATATATTGTTACTCAAACAGGGCTACTTAAGCTTAACAAGTGCATCGTCACGAGCCACCATTCAAAGGCCCGAACAGTTACAAGGTAAATGCAACTCACTCGGGCACCATTTTACGCCATCTCCAAGTTGGAAGTTTCTTCGCACGCACTGAAGGGGAGCTGGTCACCGGGGTAAAGCGACTCCTAAACCATTCGCAAGTCGTGTAACACAAACACCCCGGGTCCTTGCTAAGGCAACTCCTTTTTTGTTCCCCATCCTTTTGTGTGTGTACCGTCGTTCCTAACGAAGGTCCTTCAAATGCTCTCCGCACGGAGGCGCACGGTTCTTGAAACTTGCTCTACGCGTATTTACCTTTCGCGTGTGCGTGGCGCAATTTGCAGGTGTCGAGTGGGATTCCGCGCACTCGCCCCCCTCCCCTCCAGAACCCCAGCCATCCCGGCCACCGTCAGGCGTCAAAATAAGCGGCTTTCGGTGGCAAAACTTTACCGACTCTCCTAAATTAACTTTCGAGATTCCCGTTCGCTCCGAGTCGCTGCACCCGGTGCGGTTAAAGGCCGATTTACCGGTCCGAAAGAGACCTTGGAAGTTAGGCTCCTTTTCTGGGTACGTTCCAGGTTTGAGGCCACGGGAGCAAGTCACGCATTTTGCGTTGCGGTTGCGTTTCCTAATCATGCTGCTAATGCTTAACATAATTGTAGAATTTATTAGAAAATATAAAATGGCGTTCAGTGGGTTTCATTTAAATTCGTAATAATCAGCCGGCGCCTTTCCTTTGTCGCTAGCCTACGCTATTGTAGTGCTAAACAATAGCTGTCCGTTTTCGTTCGGCCCCAATTAAAGGCTTTCAGTTTTGGTTCGCTTCACCGCCCTCCGTTTTTGCTAAGAATTCGAATTTCGCCCCTCGCCAGCCAACCAACAGGTAAGACCCGTGCCGATGGTAACGAAGGCAATAAAGTCATATCGCAATCATCGCCGTCATCAATTTCCGGCGGCTTGGGCCACGTGCTGCTGGGCCGAATCGCGGATTACTTGCCTATTTTTTCGGTTGCCGGGCAGTCGGAGCCTGTTGTTGCCAGTTGCTGGGTTTCAGGACGAATTCGATTCGCCGACCGACCCCAAACTCAAAGAAAGGCCCGGCCGCTGGTTCGCCGCGCGAGGTCACCGTTCGGTTTCGTATTTTTGTAAGAAATCATTTTCCTTCGCCTTTTTTTTGCTCGTCCACCCTCGGTTGTCCGGAAGCATTACGTTTGCAGATTTAATTGGACTGCTGCAGCCTAATAACGTTGGGTGGGAAGTACCGTGACTCTCGGCCGGCCCTCTCTTCCGTTTATCCTTCGCCGCCACAAATTGGGACCACAACGCGTCGGCGAGTCGTCATGTCACCGGGCGCCGGTCGTTTGACGCTTTCCCCGGGACCGGGAAATTCGCCGAAAAAGCGGTCCCCGTTGGCACGTGGAACAAGGTGCAAGGCGGTCGGCGTTTCTGAGAAGACCGTCCAAAACCGGGCGCTCGAACCGAAACGTCAACGATCTTTATTTCCGTTCCCGGTGGGAGAAGGAGGTTTTCGATTGAAAATTGGCCTCTACCTGGTTTGGGGAATCGTCGCCGTGATTGGTTGCCGGAGGGCTTCCGGTGGTCTGTGTGCTTTTTATAAATATTTATCATCCCTTTCGCAGCGCCGCTAACTAGAACGTCCCACGATTTTTCTTCCGATTCTTTTAGATCACTTCGAATTTGGATGTTTTCATCAGACGCTTCAACGAGATCCAGTACTGGGTGGTGACGGAGATCGTGTCGACAACGAACCTGACCAAGCGCATGTCGCTGGTGAAGAAATTTATCAAGCTGGCCGCCTTGTAAGTACGCGGGGGCTACGTGGATTCTGGGTATGCTTCGCGCTGTTGCTGAGCCGTTCCGTCTCTATTCTTGTTCCATCTGAAGCTGCAAGGAGTACCAGAACCTGAACGCGTTCTTCGCAATCGTCATGGGCCTCTCGAACACGGCCGTTTCCCGGCTGTCGCTGACGTGGGACAAGCTGCCGTCCAAGTTCCGGAAGCTGTTCACCGAGTACGAGGCGCTGATCGATCCGAGCCGAAACCACCGAGCTTACCGGTAAGCAAGTGACACGCATTCCCTTAGCCCACGCGTCCTGGACAACTCCACTCTCTGATGGCAACCCACTCGGCAAACGCCCACCGGGGCTCGGACACTCGGCGGGCGTCTAATCCCTGACGCCCTTCTCGATGATGAATCGGAAATGATGTCACGTAGCAGCCCCGGTTGATGGGCTATTAGTTTTCCCGCACCGGCCAGGGGACACTCCATTTGAATCCGAATAGCGCAATGTTAATCATAGTTTTATTTATGCCCACGGTTCTACGGTTCTATTTTTAAAGCCAGTTCCACAATCAATCACAACTCCGGGGCCGCTCGCCCTTGGGAACGATTACTAAACCGTGATCCGTTCGTGGTCCTCGTCTTCTATCGGGCTCGGTTTTGTCTCCGGAGACCGGAGATTTGGCGCGACATGTGGTGTCAGTTTGATGAATTGAGTCGCCGTCCGGAAGCCCGCGCCCGCAACAGTTGGATCTGGCAGAAGTGTTGCCCCCCGGCAACGGGATGTGTCAGAGCGCGACCGAAGGATTTCGATGCGTCCAGAGGGTCGCTCGTCTCGAAAGGCGCTCGCTTTCACACAAAAGCATTCCAGCTGAGTGGGGCTTGTGTCCTTGCCCGGGGAAGCTGCTCGAGCTCGAGTCCTCGAGGAGGACACGTGATTGAATTTTGCCTTCGATAATGGCCTCACTCGTACCAGCTCACTTGGCAGCTCGAGGAGCGGGCGAAGAAGTTGAAATGACGTTCCACACTTGAACGGGACGCGTCTCGAAGTCTGTAAAGCCCGCCCGTCCGCCCACCGTCAGCCAGCGACGGAGATTACAACGAACCGAGCGCCTAACCTAATAAAAGAACCTCTCGCCATCCAACGATGGGCGGGATGGAAGATTGAAAATCAAATTAAATCCTCACCAACCTGTTGGGCCCTTTCCGTTCGGCCCCCGCTGGAGGACACACCTGACACACGACGGTAGCTCGCGGCCCGCCCTTCAGCCTAGCGTACACAGATTAGGTGATAATAGCTTAATCTTTTCGGCCGAAGCTCTCGGCCCAAAGTGGTGTCCCTTCGGAGGTTTAAATAACACTTCGCAGCTCGGGCCCGACCACACACACACGACCCGACACACACCCAGATTGCGTGGCGAAAGATGCCTCGAGTGACGGGGAGAGAAAAATTGATCATCATCAGTATCACTCGCCCACGCAGGCGGTTCATTTTCCCCAGCCCAGATCGTGTGTGCTGCAGAACTTTACAACAACCTGCTGCGGTATGTGACGTGCGGCAATGATTATTATGTACTTCGCGCGCCGCAAAAAGCTCGAGAGGCTGGCGAAGAAATCGATACAACCGCGTGGCGCGGGAACGAAGAAAAGGCGCTTGGTGAATGGTGAAAAATTGGAAAAAGTTCGTTAGCGAAGTTTGCGGAACCTCCCAGCTTTGCTACGTGAACGTGATACGGAATCGGATCAATTGAGATGCCAAGCGATAGGGTTCTCTACTTATGGTTGCCTTTTCCTAATGCGGTGGAAGTTAAGAATCGGGAAATTAGTCCGATAGACTTACGGTGGGTGAAAAGGATTCGTCCGGGGTGGCCCTCACGGTGCCTATGCCACGGAAAAAGTTGATTCTTTTTATCAATGTGGCATTATGTTAGATGCTGTGTCGTGCTTCGACTAAAGGCTTCAAATAATGTCGTTAATGAAAAATGAGTTCCGTAAAAGGAATCTGCTGAAGATCGATAATGTAGTTGGCAGTGTATTTTAAAAGACCGGTCTAGGAGCGGGCTGGTGGCAGTCGAACCCCAAAACGAAACCAGGAACAAAAACTGATTATTGTCGTTTAATTTCGTAGAAGACATTCAATTTTGTATCTTTTCTTCTGCGTCGACCTTCGCGACCTTATGCTAATGTCCTCCCTGCGTTCGTGTTCTCCCAACCAGAATGTCGGTCGGTAAGCTGCAGCCACCGGTCATCCCGTTTATGCCGCTGCTCCTGAAGGACATGACCTTCGCCCACGAAGGCAACAAGACCAGCCTGGACGGGTTGGTGAACTTCGAGAAGATGCACATGATGGCGCAAACGATGCGCGCGGTACGCTTCTGTCGCTCTCGGCACTTGGGTAGGTTATCCGCGCCAATTTCCGTCTCCATTTGGGGCCGAGGTCCACTACAATATTTGCCTTTTTGTTGCCCCGTGTTCAGTGCTCGATCCACCGTCGCCCAAGAACGAGAACGAGATCCGCAACTACATCCGATGCTTCCGGACGATCGACAACCAAAGAGTGCTGAACTCGATGTCCCAGAAGGTGGAACCGCGCCGATCCTAAGTCAGCGGTAGTCGTCAGCAATCCCACCAAAAAAAAAAAAAAACAATGCCAACCCGGACCAAGAAGCGAGCGAACCGAAAAAGGAATGCACATACACAAACGGAGCTGGTTCCATGAGACCAAATCCCTTGCCCGGCGGCGACGATCACCCGGCGGATGTGGCCGGCCCACTCAAGGACACGGCCGCACGACGACACCGCCCCCAGTTGAGCACCGAACATGATGTCCCATTTTATAAGAAGCAAACTGCCAAATGGCCGCCGAATCCGAAAAGTATCTCGTTTTTGTGAAAAGTATTTATTAACTCCGCATCATCCGCATCGTTTGTAGGGGCTATGTCTGCTGTCTTTTATTTTTCGTTTTTATGTTATGTAATTAACTTCTCTTTGGGGCGCCCGGTGGCCGGTAAACACACGAAAGGTAACGCGGACCCTCGTCCCAAATCAGTTAAGATTGTTGTATAAATAATGAAAATACCTTTGCGGGGCTTTTTTTCCGGGCCCACTTTCGCCCCGATCTTTGTCTAACGCGGTCGTAGTGTACGTAATCTCCTGGCCACCCCTTGCTGTTAAATACTTAAGTTGTATTTTGTTTTTCGTTCAATAAAATTCATTCTCTTCAAAGTTTATGTTTTTCTTTTTAATTTCCTGTAAGCTCCTCACTGAAAGAGAACCCCAAAACACTGATCCTTCGAAAGCATTTATGAAACTTGATGCACAGTGTGAGCAGAGTCACTTTAAAAGCTTGCTGATAATGGAGAGGATTTCTTTTAAAATCAAAAAACCCAAATGAAAGTTTTGTGCAAATTTGGTCGGTGGGAAAAATAGATTCGCTAGCGGGTATCACAAAATAGGAGATTTGATGGACGACGGAAAGAATTCAGTTCGTTTGTAAAACACTTTCGTCAGCTGTAGCTAAAGTTGCTGGCCACACAAATTTAGCCAAGCGAAACATACAGAAAAGCCAGTATAAAACAAATCACTCACATAAAATTACCAATGTCAATACATACCAAATGAAGTAGAGAAGCATTCACGTGCAACAAAACACTCTTATCCATTTGTACTTACTCCTACTGAACGGTTGCTATTTTCCTCGGCAGGCATACAGATCAAGATATACTCTATTTACAATAGACACGCAGATAAAACATAGGACCTATTTACAATGACACTGTGGCCAGTATGAGCCGTGAAAACATTAAGATATGCTAAACGATTTTCGGTTGCCGACGCATACCGGCCGTCTCATTACTGCGCCGATGGAAACCTTTGGCTGGACCAAAGCTGGCAATCCATTCGCAGGAGCTTTGGTTGAAAGGGGGCAAAGATCACGCTTGTTTTAGGCCCTATTGGTGACCCGCCGATAATCAGTTCCCGTGTCGTGTAAAATGTAGTAGGAATGTTTTCACCAATGTCCACAATCTCAGTGTTGTCCATGTTCCATAGATTGAAATCGTAAAACCGTTACCCGAAGTAAACTTTCCATTAGAATGGATGTGATCAGCAGACAATCTCTCAGAACGACAAAGAATCCACGGCACATCCAAAATAGACCAGTACCGGAAGCCACTAGTAAGATACACCAGCACTAAACAATCAGCAAATGGAAGATATATATTCCGAATCAAACCACCTACCACCCAACTACAGCATAAGTGTTTCTACCACCGTTGTTTAGATCACCTTTAACTCAGGAGACCGATCCAAATGTTTTCGTGTCCCGCCGCCAATATTATGCGAAAGGTGGCAACAAACCAAAACCCTGTAGCAATACACTGTGACCGTTGTAAGACGAGAAATGAAACCCGTTAAAATGATAGAGACCCGATATAGAACCGTTAACGTATCAATGGATAGATGGATCGATCCTCCAGGAGACGAGGATCGATTGACTTTATCGACGCCACCAGTTACTGTTTGATTTGCTTTGCTACCGTTTTTCTCCCTGACGAGTGAGAGTCGGAACACAGATTTCGGAGTGACAGAGAAAAGTGATGCTGAATGAAGGTTTCCCAATTTATGCTCACTCCTCGACCTCGGTTTTCCTTTCGTAATCTTTGCTCATCCAAAAGTGACAATCAATCGATAGACGGAGAGAGCCAAAGCCAAACGATTATCAAAAGAAATGTGGACAGCGTACGGCAGGAAGCCGCCGGTACAAACCGAAACGTTTTTGGTATTGGATAACATTATGCATTTTTATATCTCTTGCAAACCGTAGCAGTTGGAGAAGGCGATGTAAAAATTAACGCTACAAGTAGACTCATTCCCGCGCTGTTTGGATGTAGAATCAAAGCATCACCTACGTGTTTAGAGTTTATCACTCTTTAAATGTCTTTGGTAGTAGAAGCCAAGTGTGCAAGCTATTGTTAATGTTAATGCGCTCCGAGCGGAGCGGAACAGGCCTAGGCGATCGTGGAGGACACCCATCCATCAAGTAACTACTTAACGGACTGACGGAAGCGATCTGATACGCGACATTACTAGTTCTTAACACCTCTTTCCAGTGCTGTAAATAAGCGCTTCAAGGCAAGCTGAAATCCCAAACTACTACCGACTAATCTGACTACAAACCGCATCCGGAAACCCGTTTCACACTTGTACCTTCGAGCGTAGCGTTTCAGGACTTTAGACCGAGAAGGTTGCAGTAGATAGGGAGTGAAAATGATAGACATCGCTGGTGAAGCCAGCGGAAGTTGAGAGTGAGAAAAACAGGGTGCGACTCAGATACAAAACTCAAGCCTCTAGCTAAACGAATATCCACGTGTAAAAGGTTTGCTTTCGAACCGTTTCGCCGTAACCGATCGGTCGATCGCGTTGCAAATGGTAGCGTCTTTATTGACAATCATTCACGAACGAAAAGTAGAAATTGGTACCACCTTCCCGGAGGGTACCACCTTACCTTTCGAAGACCTAAATATCCAGCGTTTATAAACTAACTTCTTAACTTGTTAACGGAAAACAACAGAGTAATGGAAATATAAGATAAGCAGTGGTGGAGTGCTCATCGAGACCGCGGTTGGAATTGGACATCGTCTCAGTCGCGGCCGAGGATTTGATGATAGATTTGATAACCGTTCGATAGACTAAGCGTCCTACCGTTTGTAGTGCTGTTTCTACCACGTTTCGCGACCGTACCAGTTGTGTTTCGACGTCCCTCCTCGGCGACACATCTCGAAAAAGGCAGAATGACGCACACACGGCTAGTTCCAGACAGTCGCCATCCAGTTTCCGGTTTCCAGCATTTTATCTACCTATTACGCAGACCGACTAGTGGCCAGCAAATGGCGTTTGGCAGAGGGTGAGAGCCGGAGAAAGTAAAAAGTAGCAAAAGAACACACCCTGCAAACTGCATGCATATTCACACACGTGTATCTATAAACCGGCGAAAAATTAAAACCGAACGACAAGAAACTGTAAGGATAACTCCAATTTGAAAACCAGAACCTGCGGGCGAGAACCGTAACAGGACGGAGGACGAACACAGACCACCGGTTCACCAGGCACACAGGCGGCGGTCGTCCTATTTGCAAGTGAGTGTGGAAGACTTTCTGCTATGTTTCGAACTACAAGCCTCCTCAAGGTAACAATTGGACGCAAAAGTAGTGTGCGCCTGTTGCGAGTACCATTCCTTCGAATTTCCTTTGAAGCACCTTTACTAAACTGCAGAAATAAAAAAACAGGTTTCTTCAACGTGTAGCCGTCGGTCCCGTAGCGTCCATCTGCTTCCTGTTTTCAGTCTCTTCCACCGATCACTGTTAATTTTCGGACATACCACCCAGCGCACTAGCAATTGTGCGCCCTGTATTACGTGTAGCTGCGTAGTTGTAGCCAGCAGGCAGAGCAGTATTTGTAATTGTAATGTGTTACGTGTTATGTGCTGTACATTTGGAATCATGATGATGATGAACGAAACACGAAGACACATTCTAAAGTCTCCCTCACGCGAATGAACGACTAAAACAGTACAGAAACGTGCACTCTAAGCAAACAAGTAGCGACAACGTAGAGCATTACTGAGAAATCACCAAATTGTACTAAACACCAGTTCTTCTTCTTGGGTCAACCTATCAGTAATGGATGTGAATGTGATCAAAACCGTAGAAAGCCATAGCCATAGTCGAGGCTCACCATCAGCAGAACATGCGAGGAAACATCATTCAACTCTTTTTCTACGCAACTCTATAGTGTGTCAGTTGTTGAACGTGTTTATTAGTGTGTAAAATTTTAGACCCCAAACCCGTTTGGTAGGGCAACAAATTAACACGTAGCAGAAAGGACAGTAAGTTGAAAGTAAGCATTTCGAACGGGAGTTAGAAAGACCTTTTGCGCTAACTGCAACGCAGCCGGAACCGGAAGAGGGGATCTACGTGAGAAAGTGTGCGGCAAACCATTACTCAACTATTGCGGAAGAAATACGTTTACTGTAGGCACTGTCACTAACACTGTTTACTAACTTTTTTAGTATAAAGTGTCATTGGCGAGATTGTAAAGTGTAAGGAAACAATGACCCCTGTACTCTGTACCATACTTGCGTAGCTATGAATTTAACAATTTAGTAGTTCTACCTTTAAAATTCTCATCTTTCGAAGATGGTCTGTTGGGCGGGCGGCTGTGTGACGAAGAGCGTAACGTTTGGTGTGTGTGCGAAGCAACAGTGCGTTCTTTATTGAGCCAAGGAAACGTTTGAAACGTAGTAGTCCAGTGGAGTGTGAGTAAATGTGTGTAGCCATGGTGCAGAATTGATCATTAAATAATAAAACAAAACAATATCAAGTATTTTCAAACTTTCCCTGTTCGTGATTTTATTTCGCTTCTTTTTCTGGAGAAAAACTGCAGAAAACCGTCAAAATTCGAAATTCTTGCACTCAACGGGTTTTCTTGCACGCAAGAAAGCTTCCAGTGGTGCGTGAACACAGCTCAACAGGTTAGAGTGAGAGAGCCAGTTTCGACCACGCGCAGTGACGTTTTTTGCTCACCACAATTTTCAGCCTTTCTCACTGTGAGAAGCTGTGAGGTAAACGAAAGTTTCCGTCTCTTTCACTCGACCTTTGTACAGCTCAGCCTATTCCTTCACACAGTCTGTTCCGTGTGTTTCTCGGCGCAGTGTTTCGTTTTTATTTCAACAAATTGGCAAACCCTTTTGGCCAGATTGGTCTGTCAAATACCGCGAAACCTAGTCTAGCAGTGTTCTTTTGCGCATCCCAAACAATGGCTGTCCTCGCGTCGGATCTCAAACTGCTGTGGACCTACCGTGGAACGTTCGGCCAGGTAAGCAACGCTCCTCTCCCGCCCTGTCTCGATCCTTCTGGAGCGGGGCAGCTTCGCACCCAGGGTTGGCCACCGGAGTCCCCTCGGTCAAGGATACTACAGGATGACGACGAACAATCCCTAGGTCGGGTGCAAGGTGTTACAAGCTGACGCACGCGAGCCCTACCGATATTACTTTGTCACGGGTTAAAATTTATGATCTTATATAATCGCATCGCAATCGCAGTGCACAGTGCAAAAGCGAAGAAGAAAATGCGTTCCGCAATTATCTTACCGAAGCGCCACCGTTTACGCGAAGAAAAAAAACAGTTCTACATTAGCTCTTTATTTCTTTTTGGTGCCAACCAAAAGGTGGCAGAGGGTCAACGAGCAGCGCAAGGGAAGAGAATGAACGGGGCGAGGCACGGTGGCACGCGGATCGCTGACGATCACGCCGTTTCGCGCATTCAGATTCAATTTGTCTTGACACGTTATCACTCCCCGCGCGCGCGTCGCGGTTGGAAGGTTAAGGAGGGGACGCGAATCAATTTCGAAGCCAAGGCGTTTTGATTAGACCCCGAATTAACATTTGACTCGTGCCTGGCCCGGCAGCGGCAATCACAATTCACTTAACGCTCGCTTCCCATTTTTGTTTATTTGCAGGTCAGAAACATTCACCTCGCGGTGGCCAGCAATGCGGCGGCAAAGAAGGTCAAGAAGTTCCAGATCTACCGCTGGAATCCGGATCAACCGGAGACGAAACCATTCAACCAGGTGGGTGCGCGCCGCGCAATCCGGCCCAAACCAGTTACGCAATGTGGTCGCTCTGTGTGCAGTTCTTTGGTCGCACGATCGCACGGGTCGGCGGGTCGGTGATCCTTCAGAACCGGTTCTTGCATTTCAGCGCTCACGCGATGAATGTTTAATGCATTTTGCGCCGACTACAGACGGGTTGCTGCGATGTCGCAGAGGCCGACGGTAACGTGACTCGTATTCAATATATGCATTTTGTGCTCGTTTTAGACGTACGAAGTTGATCTGAATGCTTGCGGTCCGATGGTGCTGGATGCGCTGATCAAGATTAAGAATGAGATGGACCCGACGCTAACCTTCCGTCGGTCGTGCCGGGAAGGAATTTGTGGGTCGTGTGCGATGAACATCGGCGGCACCAATACGCTCGCTTGCATTAGCAAGATCGACGCGGACAATATGGATAAACCGACCAAGATTTATCCGCTGCCGCACATGTACGTGGTGAAAGACCTGGTTCCGGACATGAACAATTTCTACAACCAGTACCGCTCGATTCAGCCTTGGTTGCAGCGCAAGTGAGTAGTCGCGCCCTCGGTCGCCCCTTTCGTTGGGTTTCATCGGTGCACTTTTCTTTCGGCCAGGAACGAGAGCACCGAGAAGAAGGGTGATGCCCAGTACCTCCAATCGGTGGACGATCGCGCCAAACTGGACGGTCTGTACGAGTGCATTCTGTGTGCGTGCTGCTCCACGTCGTGTCCCTCGTACTGGTGGAACAGTGATAAGTATCTGGGACCGGCGGTGCTGATGCAGGCCTATCGGTGGATTATCGATTCGCGCGACGAAAGCACCGATGCCCGGTTGGACAAGCTCAAGGATCCGTTCAGCGTGTATCGGTGCCATACGATTATGAACTGCACGCGTACGTGCCCGAAGGGCCTCAATCCTGGCAAAGCGATCGCCGAGATCAAGAAGCTGTTGTCCGGTATCGCAAAGAAGGATGCTCCCGGGCTCGAAACTGCGGCCCTTCACGGCAAGTAAGGTGCGCCAAAAAGCTATCTATACCACAAACACACACACAAAGAGCGGAACGTGGAAGGAAATGGTGTTGCGATGCTAAAAACGAAATGGATGCGAATATCTTCATCTCCTAAATCAAGGGAAAGGCCGGTACCTATTGGCAGGAATTGGCAACTTGCGGCCACCAAAATGGTGTGACGAATTCAAATGAACTACCAAAAACATGGAAGAAAGTACTGTTAGTAATGGACGCTATTCGGTTCAGCTTAGTTTAGTTTGCTGTTAGGTATTCAACGTCGATAACATCTTCTCCACACAGAACACAAATCCCCCAACTGAGGGCCAACTGATAAGGATCCCGCAAAACATCCGCTGGGGTGATTCAATGTCGACATTATTTATTTATGTTTTTCGTAGCAAAAAGGGCGGAGCAATAAAGAAACGGATGGAAATACCCATTGTTGGCAGCTTTAAATTATGCATTTAAAATTATTCCATTATTCCAGGCACCTTCGCGTTGGCAGCACGGCCGCGGCGTTGGCAGTTGAATTCGAGAGTTCACCCAATTAAAGAGAGTTCATTCCAGAGAGAGTTCACCCAATTCGAGAGTTCACCCAATTAAAGAGAGTTCATTCCAGAGGAAATTTTGAATTTGCTGGAATTTCGATACCGTGAGCATGCTGCAGTAACTGCAGGAACCACCAGTTATTGGCCAACTGACAGCAAATCTGTCACAGTGGCTCCAAGTGAACGCACCACTAGGCACCTTCCATGGTTCACGGTGAGGCTGCGTCGCTCGAGTCGGTGAAATAATGGACTAATTCGTGTTACAAAAGCCATCGTGATCGGATAAAAACGTGTTTAAAAGTTGCCCCAATCCACGGTGCAAGCAGGTAAGATGAAAAATCAAAGTTATTGTATCGGGAAAGTGCGGAAAAACGACATTCAAATGAGCCCCCGGTTCGCTGCGTGTGAATCAAACGGTTTCGGTTGCCTTTGGTTGTAGTAGTGCGCTACGGAGCGTGTGTGTGCGGCGCGTCGTGCGTCGGCCGCGGCGCGGTTTGTTTGTGCTCTCCGGTGTGGCTTTCAAAACCCGCGAGCTGATTCAAAGCAGGCTGCGGCTATTGTGTAGTTTCCCTCCATTTTGACGACGAAACGCGCTCAGTCTGCGCCCAAGCGGTTCAAGAGACTTTTTGTTTATTTTTAAACCGCGCCCCATCGCGGGGCCAGCCATACGATCGTTTCCTGTGCGTCTCGCTCCGATCGTGCCTTTCTCATTCTTTCATCTCCGGGTAATCGATAGTGTGTCGGAAGTCTCGCGCTAATGCTCGCTCGCTCGCTTATGTTGGTCCTTGAACGGTTAGCATCGCATGAGTGCGAGTGTGTGCTTGGATGATTGCTAAATGTTGATCACGCCTACACAGCACCGGGTGGGCGCCGAATTAAAATTCTACGCACACGCCCTAAACCGGCCCGTGCCGTGACGCTCCGCAGGGAAGAAGGTGATATTGAAATTTAAAACACCCATCGAAAGATAACCGGCGGTCCTCGTTAAGATAGTGGAATTGTGGTTGAGGAGCAGAGCCAGCACACGCAGCGATGATGAAGCAAGCAGAAGACACGATAACGAAGTAGGCGCGCGCGTCTGGAGAGAAGACCGATTAGAAATTCAAAATGCAGAACCGTTGCCAATATGTGCTACGCAGCCGGACCAACGGATTGTTTTCAAAACGAAAAAGCGCGTTAATCTCGCGACCAACACACACATAAAGGCCGTACGAATAAAATGGTGCAAAACGGTGACGCACTTGTGTTTGGGTTGAACCTATTTTTATGGATGCGTCCCATCGCAGCAGGCCTGTATGAACATGTTTTGCGGTGATTGTTCTCGGCGCCGAAAGATTCCACTTACGATGCGCAATCCGATGCCGTTGCACAGAAGACCGTATTTTTATTCGCAGCTAGGGGCACCGCAGGAGAGATGTGATGCGCGATTGGCATCTGGCGCATTCGAAAGGAGCACGTGGAAACGTGTGAGTCATCCTATGCCCATTGGAGACGGACCCACGCGACGCCAGGGCTGTAGTCATGGAAGAATATTATGCAAATTAAAATATAGTCACCTTGTTAGAAGAAAAAATGATAACGAAAAATGATAGCACAATTCTTGATTGAACAAACGGCGCTACTTATACTGGGTCGCACGTGGGAAGCGTTAATTACAAGTTCTGGTTTCCCTGCGTCAGATCGAATTTCAATGCCAGTGCTCTACCGTTGCGGTGAAGTGTGGCCTGTGTTTAAATGTATGAGGAAGCGGTGGTCTCCGAATCACGTGTAAACGAGTTTTGTTTGCGTATGTTTGTCATGTGCTGTCGTAAGTTATGCTACGGCAAGAACCCGGTTGCGCCACCTGTGGTGGTGTAGAATTTGTTTACCTTTCTTTTATGGTCCTCAAGTTAGCGAAGGCCTTAATTATCACGTTATCTTTACTTTATCTATTTGCAGATGATTTTGAAGGGCTGATCCAGCGATAGAGAGAGAGAGAAAAAAAAATAACAAGGCGAACAACCGAAAGCAGGTAGAAAAAGCAGACACACCATGTCAGAACCACAGGTCGAGTCCATAGAAAAACAGCACCGTTCGCGTTCCAAGACGCCCATCTTCAACTTGCGCGTCAGTGCGGAACGTGAGCAGAACGGGGCAGATGCCTCGCCCGGCCGCAAAGTACATAAAAAACCAACCGTTGGCATGATCGAAGAAAAGGATGAACTACAGTCCGGTCAGTCTTCGGAGAAATCTGGCCCACCGACCGGTGGACAGACTCGTAGCACTGCGGTGCGCAAAACGCGCGTCGTAACGTCCGATTATTCCTCGGATGATATATCCCCAGAGCGGGTACGAGCGGCTGCTGCTGCAGTCCTCGTTGCAAGTGCCAACGAGCAGTTGGCCAAAACGACCGCACAGTTGTCGCAATCTACCGTTACGACCACCTCGACCATAACAACATCAGTCGTCATGCGTGGTCAGCAGCAAGAGCAAACACAAAAGAGCACAGCCTCGAAAGTGGTCGTGAATGACTCCGCAGTTGCTTCAAGCTCACCAAAGAAAGATGCCGCTGGACCACAGATCACTGCGCTTCCGACAGCTGGCGTAACGCAGGAGTCGAAGATGGGCACCGCTAAAAAGGCCACCACAGGCATTCGCACGAGCACACCGAAAAATGCGGCCCCGGTCACGCGCTCCTCGACAAAGGCGGCGCTCACTCCGGAGGAACTGCAGCAATTCGTTGCCTACAAAGAGTACCGGGAAGCGGGTGAATATTGGAACAAGTACCCAAAAACCGATTACACCTACTCCGAGCTGTCGCCACACCGCCGTGAGCTGGCCCAGGGAATGGTTGCCATGCCGAACATGTCGCGCCCAAGTCTCTTCAAACACGCCGAACGCGTCCAGACGATGATCCAGCGTGATCCGATGCGCGAGGCGTACATTCGTGAACGGTACGCCGCGGGTAATCTGTTTGGCACCCGCCGGCAGGATTCGGATTCGTACGATTCGACCGACGAACTCGACGGCGCTGACTATCGGCGGCAGTTACACTTCAACGCAGAAGGTCGATCGATCGTCAGTCGGTTCTTCCTTTCGATCGTGACGTTCCTCTACAGTAGCTTCCACTCGTTCCGATCGCTGTTCGTGAAAAGGACGGATGAGCGCCAACAGTACTATACGCGCATCGAGGATGAACGAGGTAAGTGATCGTGTTTTGCGCCGACACCGATCGACGTTTGTTAACGCTTCTGTCTACTACAGGTTTCTTCACTCGCGTGTACGGACACGTTGCGTCGTTCTTCATCAGCGTGTTCAAGCGCATCTATCTGCTGATCTCTTCCGTACTCTTCCTGGACGCCTGGTTGCTGCAGACGGTAGCCACCGGCACTGAGCAGCAGCAACAGGCGGTCGGTCAACGGAAGCGCCGCTATTTGCTGTTTCTGCTCGTACTGTTGCCATTCTTGCTGATCGGAGGTAAGTTCGTTTCCACTTTCTTTGCTAAGTGGCTGCTATTTTTTCAAATGTTAGTCACGACGCACGGATTTGTTTTGCCCACCCAAAAACCTGTCTTCGGACCAGAAATCCAGAATTTGACGAAAATACAGTTTCAAAGTATTGTTTTCTTTAATTTCCTTTCATTTCGAAATTATGAAAATATGAAACAGAAAACGTCATTAGTATTATTGTTATTGTCACTTTGGATGGTACTGGGTTTCTTTCTTTTTACTGATCTTTGTGACTCTTTTGTTTCTCAATATTGACCCTTTCTCGTTAACCATCTAATTTTCTTGGATCCCTTCCTGCTCCTTCTCTCTTTCTCTTTCTCTTAACACAGGTACCCTTCTTTATGTCGATCCTTCCGCATTGGAAACGGTTCGCGCAAGCCTTCCGACCGTTGAATTAGAGCTTCCCAATCTTCCCGCTCTGCCGGAACTGCCAAGCGTCGCCCTGCCGGAAGTCGACACGGTCAAGCAGTATGTCGGCGACCGGTGGTCCGATCTGTCGCACTTCACCGCTCACCACTTCGATCAGCTGAAACTGGCCACCCAAAACTCGGTCGAGTCCGTCCGCCAGCTGGTGCTGGGCGAAGACGAATCAAGTGCATAATTTGATGTACTTTGCTCCAGCCCTGCCGCTGGCCAATTCTTCTTTTTTCTCTCTTCTACGTTTTGCCATTTTATTAACAGTGCATTTATGATGCACTTAGTTTAGACGTTAGTGTTAATACCATGTTTATTGCGGTACACACGCGGTACACGCGTGCCGCGGCCGATCAATTTTGTTCACTGAGCATTTCGCTACATCACACTTTTCGGAGCAAAAGCACACTGAATCATAATATTATTTTGTTTTGGGCTCCAAAAGCGCACTCGATGCGCGTGACTGATCATATAAACCCACTGACGGTACCATATCGGAATGGAGATGGCCTTGTTACACCACCAGAAAGCATTAATAACCAAGAGAACGGATAGAGGACACGCGATCATTTTCAGATTTTATTTGCATTCTCCATTTGATTCATTTAGCCCACACATTAGCCCACGAGGTTTATAAGCTTTTAATTGCCTTTCGTTTTCGTACTATTCTCCACTTGCGCGTGTTGTATGGTTCAATTTGTTTCGTTTGGCGTCTCTTTTGTGTTTAAGCTTGTTTATCAAATAATTTGCACCGCAGCTCTGCTGCTTTGAAGGATGATAAGAATGTAATTAAATGAAAATTGATAGTACAATAAATGTTGGGCAAACAAACAACTCACTGTGTTTGTGTGTGTGGCCCACCGAAGCGCCTCCGACACGTGTGCCATAATTTCTTTTTCACCAAATCATGATCAAGCGCAAGATCACAGAGATTACGTACGGGATCAGTTCCTTCACAGAACCTAGAGAGAGAGGGACTGTGTTCCGAGCTCTTAGCGCTTAGCGAACTGCGTAGTCGGCAGGTAAGCATAGATTTTTTATGTTTTCCTCACTGTTTACTAGTTACTGCTTTCCTTCTTTTCTCGTTTGTCACACCGTTTGTTTGATTTTCAATCTGTCTTAATCTTCCATTGTGCTGTGTCGTGGTTTGTGGAACGCTCGTCCTCTATCCTTCTCTTGCTAAAAAACAACTAAAATCTTGAGTGGGTTTGTCGTTATCAGAAAATAATAATTTAATCACCTTTTTCATGCTTCAACATTGGAGTTGAGTGTCCGCAAAGTTGACGGAGTTGGTTGTAGAAGTGATCGAGGTGATGCGGTGTGCACAGAAAAGGCTTAGAGGGCGAGTTCTGTTTCCCTTTTTTCCTGTTCCTCCCCTTGATCTTTTTCAACCTGCAAGCGGACCTATTTTGCTGCGTTTTTCACAAACTTTTGATCGTTTTCAGCCTACCTCTTGGCGGACGAAGAGCAAACCATCGTACTGCCGGCATCATCGCGTGCCACGTTAGCACTGTCATCGCTGTCGCGGGTCCTTCCGGACGGTATTAAGAATGCGGAAGCGACCGTAGAACAGCTTTACCAGTACGTTAGTAGCGCAACGATCGATAGTTGGCCGACGCTCAGTTTACCCACCGTCGGCTGGTCGATCGTGCCATCCTTTGCCTGGTTAACGAACTTTGCGTGGCCCTGGTGGCCTCGAAGCACTACCAGTAACAATCCGGAAACGTCAGCACTTCGCGATACTTTGCGGAAAACTCTCAGCAGGGAAGAATACAACGAGCTAATGCATCACATCGATGCATACATTGATGGGCTGATGGAGCAGAAGTACGCCTCTAGGATGGCCAGCCCGGAGAGCCCGCCAAAGGAAGGTGCTGTTACGCCGGAAATAACGGTACACATGGCGCACGTTATCGAGCAAAGTTTAAAGTCATACAACTATCAGCTCACGGATAGTGACGTGGAAAAGGTGGCACAGCAAGTGCACCAAACGCTTCTGCTCAGTTACCCCGCGTTGTTTGAACAAGGCTCTAAGGAGGAACCGGCGGACAGCAAAGTTACGCTGACGAAGGAATACATTGCGCAGATACAGCGATTAGTTGAGCAGCAGATAAGCGTTACCAACAACCAGTACGTTATCACGGGACCACAGTTGGAAGATCTCCTCACGAGGATACTTGCGTCCGAGGGACTTCTCACGCTAATCGATCAAAGAATCGACACGAAGCACGGGGAGGCCAGTCGCGTCGCTAGCGAACAGCGCGATGCGCTTGTCGATGCGTTGCGCAAGGAACTGACCGATATTAAAGATCACTTCAACGAGCAACTGTTGAGCAGTAGCTTACAGTGGGAAGAACGGTTACGTCTCGTCTCGCAAAACCAGGCGCAACTTGACGATCAGCTGCGTGCGTATCGATTAGAGAATGATCGGCTCTACCAAAAGCTGCTGGCCGATCTCGATGGCCGGCTAGGAGCGCTGCGTACCGAACGCTTTGAGGGCATCAATCGGGTGGTCCGGGAAAACATTCTCACCATTCTCGGTCTCAACGTGCAACAGGACATCCCTGACGGTGATCTTCGATCGTGGATCAACGGCGTGTTCGTGGCACGGGAACACTTGGAGCAACGGTTGGTGGAGTTGCGTGAAACGGTGAAGGCCGATCGTCAGTCAGATATTGAACAAAATGCTGCTCGCCTAATGAAGGACATTGGGGATCAAATCCGATCGGAGATGTTGGCACGCTTCGAAGAAGTGCGATCGGAAACCGTTGACGCTGTCCGAACTAAAACGGACAGCTCCGATGATGGTGGCAGTGGTGGTGGTGGCGGGACATTGACTGAGGATGACGTTAAGCGGATTGTGCGTGATGCACTCGTCATCTACGATGCCGATAAGACGGGGCGCGTCGATTACGCACTGGAGACGGCCGGTGGTCAGGTGCTTTCGACACGCTGCACCGAAAACTATAAGTCCCATTCGGCCGAGTTTCGCATCTTTGGCATACCGATCTGGTATCCCTCCAATACACCGCGCACCGTTATTTCACCCACGATGGAACCCGGGCAGTGCTGGGCATTTCAAGGATTCCCCGGTTATCTGGGTAAGTTAGCTCCGCTATCCACTGTCCCGTTTCGCTTGCCATGTGTAGTCGTTGCGGAACTCCACTGAAGAATTCTTCGTACTTTGCGATCATCATCTCACCATGCAACCTGGCTGGCTTCGCTCCATAAACTCTCTGGCCGGCCGTTTGTCCTTTCGCATCGCTTTCAACTTTCCGTTCCGTTTCTATTTTCTCTATTTCTAGTCATACAATTAAACACCCGAATAGTCGTGACGGGTTTCACGCTGGAGCATATCTCTAAGCTGCTTGTAGCCAACGGATCGATTAGTTCTGCCCCGAAAGCGTTTACCGTTTGGGTAGGTTTTTTTTCCTTCTTTCGTCTTTATTCTCTCTGGTTGTGGTGTTAAAATGCGTCAAATGAATCTCATCAAATTCCCTAACGTCTTTTGGCCGCTTCAACGCAAATAATTGCATGTTCCTTTGCCGTGTTTTGACCCGTGAAGTAGTGTATAGAAAATATGCCCTCCATTCGAATGTGATGCCGTTTGGTAACTTGCAAACCGTGGCGTTTCTTTTTCTCCGCAACTTCGCAGGGTCTACAAAATCTAAACGACCCCGATCCCGTGCTCCTGGGCAGCTATGAGTATCGGGACGTGCCGGACAGCAGCCTCCAGTACTTCCCGGTGCAGAACAAACAGTGGCAGGAACCGCTGCAGATCGTCGAGCTACGTATCGAGTCGAACCATGGCAACGTGCACTACACGTGTCTGTACCGGTTTCGGGTGCACGGCACCAAGACTTAGGACGAGAGAGACCGGAACCAGGAAAGGGAATGTGTCTTTTTCGCGCAACGCCCGCTAAGTGTCATTTGCCAGCAGCTACAACGAATTTGTTGCAACAGGTCCTGCCCCTTTGTACCCGTTAGAGGTACATTTCTTTTTATGTGAATTTTATGTATTTATTTGTCACTTTCGTCCACTTCTTTACGTCTTACTTTTACACATCGATTGGTTTCGCGTAGGAACTTGCCCATCGCAGCGAAACCGATCGAGCGTCGTCGTCTGGCTGGCGTTTAGTGTATTGTATTGATGTCCTTTTAAGATGTAAACTTTTTAATACTGTTTTGTTGTTCGTTTTTATTTAACTCTCAATGCACGCAATACCATTGATTAAGATTAACAATTGTTTATGATACGAATGTGTCGTCGAAGCAAGTGTAGTTCCTGCTGTATGCACCACAGAACCACTCTTGCAGTGTCTTGCAATACTGTACAAAGATTAGTTTAGAGTGTCTTCAGTTTGCCTTTGTCTACTCTACGCTTTCATCACAATTTACACATTTATAAATCCGCTGTTCTTCTGTCTGTGGAATGTTTCTATTCTGGTTTGATTGCAGTGAAGTGCTGGGTGGTTTGTGTGTCTTAACAATGTTTAAATCTTGAGCCTGTTCTTTTCCTTGTCCTGAACGACAATAGTTTAAGAAACTCGTACTCGCTAAACCTTCGTCCGCTTAGGTCCGCAACTTGTCCGATATTATTTTTGTATAAACGGCAATGCTCTTGAAACTACTTAAGCGAAAGACGTTTTTAAACTACTTTACGACGTACTGAAATCGTGTGATCGTGTGATGTACCAGAGATGCCTTAGGATCGTACTATTTGCAGGACCTTTACTAACATCAGAACTAGAGTGCAACTAACCAATTACTAAAACAGGAAGAGGAACAGCTAAAACATGTCCTACACTAGGAGTAACAAACGCATGGTTGGAAAATTGCCTATCCAACGTGTGTGGATTCAACGCATCACGGTGAGCCAAGTAAAAGAAAACTGACAGACCGATAGAGGTTGGTATAGTTACAAATCACTTCATTCCTTCGTTCGAAATTCACCTTAATTTGGCCATTAAGAAGTTTTGTAATAACCCTAATGTAAAGTTTTATGTAGATTTGATTTGTTTGTTTGGTAGAACGAATTAATACGATTTTAATTCTTGTTTTCAAGTACAAACTGGTGTTGAGAGCGGCCCCACGCGACACCAAGAATAGTATCGAGTAGGTTTTGTTGTCTAAGTATGAGTAAATAAAATTAATAAGTGACTCAATAATGAACACGTTGCAAGGAAACAATCAGGATTGGTTAGGGAATGGTCCACGAGGACAAAACAAATCAAAGAAATAGCCCTCTAAACATCTAATTCAATAGCGTAACACCATAATAGGTAAGTCCTAACATAAGTCCTAATAAAGAAAAATGTGGCCGACAGTCGCCGTAAGATGCCGTAAGATAAATAGTTTATTAATTGTCTTCTGTTATGCTCCCTCAACAGCACGACAATGATTCCCAGATTTCTTTTCGTTATACGTAACACAAGGCGTTGCCAAACAAATTCGCACAGGGATATTCGCAACACTTTTGTCTATTTTTAACATTAGTATATACAATTTGTTTTCGACGATTATACAATCGTTAAATATTGCGTAACAAAATCAGGCTCATAACCTATATTAGCTTAGTGAGTGGACACTAGGAACAAAGTCGTTTCCCCAGAGGAGGGATGCTTCCTTCCGAAACAAGCGGAATACAGCGTACTGTTTGCCTACAGAGAAAAAGAAGAACCCAAGTCCAAACCAAACAAAACCGACCCGTTTGCTCCCTCTCAGCCTCAGCTTGTTAGAGGTCAGCACAAATTCCCTGTGGCCCCTCCCGGTTGTCGGTTGGATTATCCCTGGCACCGACGGAAAAGTGCATGCTGCTGCAAAGCAACACACAGGACCGAGGCTGGTTTGTGTTCCCTCCTTCGCGCTGCAGTTTTTCTCTGGTCCGTTTGGTTCGGTTTTTGCCGACTTTACAAAGCCACAAGCTCCTCGCTGGTGGCAGTGTGTCCGCCTGAGAACTGTAGTTAATTTGTGCATCTTTAAAGCGTGTCGCGAGTGCACAGTGAGGAGAGGTGCATTAAGTCCACGAGTGGCCGAGAAAAGCTCGCGGCGCTGCGGATGTGACGTGAAGAGAAAGTGTCAAAGAAAATTACCAACCCACCGCCACTCGCGGGCCGAAGACGGACCACCCACGATCCGGGCATGAAGATGGGAATGTGAAATGAATATTTCATTATTCAAATGCCTCGGGCGATTAGCGCGGGAAATGTTGCTGCTGAGGCTGCTGCTGCTGGCAGGATTCGAAACTTTGTTCCATTGCCTGGCTCTCGGGTCTTCGACGGATAAACTTGCGAAGCGAGGCAAGAATCCGTCGACATAAATATTTAGCTACTATCATTAAGTTTTAACACTTGATCGCTGCGAAAGGGGTTCAGTTACGTCTCCGGAGTCGGATGATTTAATTAAAAGTAAGCTACAAACGTTACACGGGTGAGTAGGGAAATGCTTACGCTTTCAATGCACCGATTACTTTATGAAGTATTGGAGCATACTGTAATTTGATAGAAAATTAACATTAAAATTCATTAGACCATTCATAAAGAGAAGCCCTTTTAATGTCTTGAGTACCACTAATGCAACAATCCCTCTTATCCATCTGAATTCAACTACAATGTTTCCTGTTCTTAACAACAACGGAACAATCAGAACGAATGTTTTTCAAGAACTTGTTCCTGAGTCACAAATATTGATCTCGCCCGATTTGGTTTTCGTTGACGTTTTTGGAGGACTCGGGCGAGCGGTCTATTTTTGGCCAGCAACGCTTTCCGGCGAACTTCTCCGGTTCCGGTTCGCATGAAAAATGATGCTTCTCTGTTATTTTCCAAACAACAAAAGGAATCAAATTAGGGAATAGTAAAACAGAGTGAAACGTAAACAGCAACAACGCGGTGCAAAATGTTGACGCTCAACAATAGTGTGTGCTTCGCGTTGGACGAGCGTGACGAACCGTTCCGGGGGTTTCTTTTTTGGCCCGTTACTAAATTTGTTTACTAGCGTTTACTAACGAAGCAAACGTTTTCTTAGCGCATAACCGTTTTGGTATTGAGGCATTTGAATTGAAACGAATATTACACACCAAATAAGCGATACATTCGACTACACCAACGGAAGTTTCCGCGGCAAGCAGCGGTTGCAAATGTAGCGAAATGTGCATAAATAGCGATGAAGTATTCATTCTGAAATGCCTTCTGGTGCGACCGACCGGCCGATGAGGTCAGTGATGAGGACATTCGTGATGCCGATGGCGGCGATGATTTGGCCGTTGTGGCGAAAGAACGGGATGTAAACGCCGATATCCATCCGCCGGATGCCGTCCGGTGATAAGCAAGTGAACTGTGAACCGTTCGCAATCATCTCCCGCGCCCGTTGGGTTGTGATGACGGACGGAAAATGGAAATCTAGACATTATCTCCGGCTGTGTTCTCGTGTGGCCCGGCAATGGTCGTAAAATTTTTGGCTACTAAAACCGTGGCTTTGGCATTCGATTATTCCGGCAATCGATACGCACGGGAAAGTTCGTTAACGATCTGCCTTGGAGCCCCGATCTTGTGTCGATGGCGAAATGTAATCAGATGCAGAAAAGAAGGATCAGAGGAAAGAAAGAAGCCGAAATCAAATCGGATCTTTTAATGAAAACGATAAGGGTGCGACCGTTCGTTAATCGAACAGAAACAAGAATGACCGCTGGCCACATTAAGTGGGTGGGCAGAGGTCTAGGATTACCGCTTCGGTTAAGTCCCGGAGGGGCTTTACGGCGTGTGCTGTAGATCCACCACAAAGCCACTGCGCCTCGAAGCACATTTGGGAACATCAGTTTGCAAATAATTTGGTGTGCAAAGGTCACCGGCTTTCTCGCCTACGGTGGTACACGCAAACTTGGACAAATTGAAATTGTGGTTCCTGGCGGTAATGCGTCCGATGATGCGACACTGCAAATGTCACGATCTGCCAGCAGGTGACAGTGATGAGGGTTTTCCAGGCCAACATTTTTCTATTGTTTCTCCACTGTGGTTTGCCCGGCCCCCCGCCCTCAAAGGCATGCAAATTGCACACATCTATCGGCCGTAAACAAAATGTCATCACCTTTCGCCACAAAGCCAACGGACGTCTCACACCGGCAACAGGGGGTTTCTGATCATCCCAAGCAGCTCTTTCGGTTACCGGTTATATGGAACAGACTGTGTCCTTGTGAACACATTTCAAGTCGCGCCAACCTATGGAGCTACTTGGAGGCACAGAAAAGGGCATAAGAATTCGATTAACTAGCTTCACGGCTCTGATTCCCCAACATTCGAAGAAGGAAGTTATTTAGAATATTCAAATTAAGGTCCTCCCCGTCTACGGAGGCGTAATGAGTTCCAGGGGCCAGCGAGGCGAGGCCTATTACATCAATTAATGCAAATATAATTGGCCTCCGGAATTAAGCCACCCTATCCACTGGCACCCAGCCACCGCCGGATGGACGTTGTTGAGGAAATTGCCATGCTTACACATCTAGTTAGCATCGCTGCCCTGCGGTGTTGTACGTTTTTCTTCCGGAGGGTGTCATTTTCCTGGACGCGAGTTTTCATTTTTACCCCCGAATGACTTTGGTCCCTCTGGGCGAAATGTGAAATCGATTCGCAGCCAACGTACGGTCAGCCAGCTAGCCATTTTCTAACGGATGACACCAGAGCGCACATCGTCAATCGGCAATCGGAGTTGTTGGCCTTCAAAAGATTTTCCCATTTTACGACCCGATGACGACGACGATGCTTTCGCTGGGATTCCGACGATGGCAAGGACGGTACGGCAGCGTCGGAAAATGCGCGAGAGAAGAGCCAAATGGAGCGCATTTTCCGAGAGAAGAGGTGGCCTCTCTGTTGATGGTGCTAGGATTGTGTGCGTGTGTGTTTGTGCGTAGTTTGTTTGTTGTTTTGTATCGATTTTTTCGTTCCCCTCTCGTGGAAAACCCGAACGGAGCCATCTCTCTCACTCTCGCTCTCTGTCCAGTCGGAGACAGAGTTGGTGAAAAGTGGAGGAAATCTATACACACGCGTTGAATAATGAAGGAAGGGACGACAAGGAAGGATCCGAGGAAAGTTGTTTCTCATCAACTCGAAAAAAAAACGGTTCTTGGTAGCTGTGCTGGAGAAAGGCGTTCGCTGCTGCGTGTATGTGTGTGTGTGTTAGAGGCGCTGACGCCAGGTGGTGAAACAGTGATTTGAGGCACTGCTTGAAGGTGGTCAAAATCGCATTTCTTTATTGTACAATAATTTGAGCAGTGTGATAATTTTACTCTTATTTTCGCTACCCGTTGCTGAAAAAAGGACATGAACATGCTTTCTCAAAAAGAACATGTTTTTGAATGTACCGTTAATAAGTTCCATTGCTAATAAAAAGAAACAGGACCCACTTTTCGCAATACCCACAAGACGACGAGTCCCTCAGGCTCACTTCACCGGCCACAGTGTGTGCGTCACATTTTCCACACGTGTAAACAATCGGAGTGTCCCGAAAAAAGCCGTTCTCAATTCGCATCAAGGATGTGTCGTGGAAAATCGCTTTTCCTCGCTCCAAATCGGAAGTTTCTCTCTCGTCTGCTCACCTGAGTCATTTTCTCCCGCTCAGGTGACACTGCGCTGCCACACGGTGCATAACTATAACACGTAACACGTAACTTAGTGTCAAATCTGTTGTGCGTCCTGTATAACGTCGTGTTTTAGGGTCTGCTGAGCCACAACGCTTTTGACACCTGGTCGCTGTACTGTCAAAATTGTTATATGAGAGGCTGTTATGCACCGTGTGGCACCGCAGACAGAATCGCGCACTCTCTCTCTCGCTCTCTCCCATACGTGCTCTCGATTTGACGCAGCGTCGTTGAGTACTGAACTCGCCGACGATAAACGTCAGTCCAATTTTGAATTTCGTGCCACACGGTCGTCGTCAAGTGTGCGTGTGTAGCCGTTGTGTTCGCGAGTGTTTTATGCTCCCGCTGGGCGGTGGGGGCGCCATTTGGTGTGTAGTAACATCATCGCCGACCGTTTTTTTTCCCTGTTCGGCCGACCGCGAGTCTCGCCGAGTGCCAAATCGATTGTGTTCTGTGCGTGCCCGTGTGCGAGTGTGTGCGTAAAATTGCGCGTTAGAGCGAGCGAGAGAGAGAGGCAGAGTGAGAGCGGGCGTACGGGCGCGCCACGAGCGAGCGAGTGAGACAGGTGAGACAGGCGACAATCCTTTTCTGAGGGTGTGCGGAAAGGAAGGGGCGTGCCGGGGGGTGAAGTGTTCTTAGAGGTCCGGAGTAGCCCCGCGAGGGTTTTTGGGCGGAAGTGACGTTGACGGGGCGCGGACAGAGCGAGTTCGTGCACAAGATTTACGTCTGCAACGTCTGGCCCGGTTGGTCGGTGGTGGCTTTTGTGGGTTTTCTTCCGTTCTTGTTCCTTCTTTCGCTGCACGCTTTGAATCGGTCTAGCAGTCTGGGCGCTAGCGACGCAATTTGTGCCGTCCTTGCGCCAAAGTTGATGCTCTGCAACGAACGGTGAACATCCGAAAAACAGAAGAAATCCTACCGAGGTTCCGTTACATCCGGTTCGTGCTTTCGGAGTGTCCACGCGCGCAAAGAGTTGTGTGAAAACCACTTACCCACGGTGTGTGTGAATATTCCGTTATTGGAGCGAATCGAAACGGAAATCGCCACGGTTGGGGAGCGAATGGAGAAATTTTCACTTCATTAAGCCGGAACCGCCGTGTGTGTGGCGGCCTCATTCAGTGCGTCCTTCGCTCCGTCCCCCGGCCCGGCCAACGACCACCACAACAAACGCAACTCACAAAAACCCTTCGCATCAATTACCGGTCTGCTGCTGGAGAGAGCGCTATAGCATGCCATGAATTCAGCATGCAGGAATCCTTGAGCCCAGGATGCTGCAAAACCGCCGGCGGGTGGTCCACCACCACCAGAGGGGGCACCGGATGTGTCGCGCCGTGGGAGTTACGGAGGCAGGAAAAAAAGGAATCAAATCGGAAAGCGGCCACCGACCAACTCCCGGCGGCAAAGTTCGCGAAAGCCTCGATGATAGTGGTGTTAGTGAAAAAGAACACACACACACTCACACACCGCAAGTGCCAAATTGTGCGTCGGAATGCGGCGCCCTACTACGATCGGTGTGCAAACACTAAAAAGTTGCAACACGCTGTAGAAGGTCCTGCTAAACTCTCTGGCATTCAGCAAAGCCAACTTCTAGGAAAAGATTCGAACTTCGCAGAAACAAGTTATTTTGCCCTCTTCTGCTTCGCTCGACACGATAAAACACGTTACTACCAAAGAGGGTCGCGACCGAAGCGCAGCCCAATTGTTTCCCACGAAGTCGCAGAACCTTGCGGCGCCCGCCGTATTCGGTTTGTCCTACACGTGATAGACCGCGTGTTTGTGTGTGTGTGTGAGTGCGAGCAAAATCGCCACAGCGCCAGCGTGTGTTTGTGAGATGCAAAGCATTGAGCCCGCGAGCTATGAGAAAACGGTTTTGGACCGCTTTTTTGAAGCCGATAGAGCGTGAAAAGTGTGTGCCGTACTCTGGTTTCGCATCGAGCTAGGACATGCCAGGATAATGCTGCCTACTTTGTGTGTGTGTGTGTTTGCTGTGTGTTTGCTGTGTAGTCGAGATACAGTGCGTGCCGATGCGCAGGAAGTGAAGGTAGCAAGCGGTGCTTCGACCGGAAGACAGGACAACGCTCGGTGTCGCGCTCGGTGGCGTTAGCCCTTTTTTTTCTCATGCAGCAATATATGCAGCACCTTACCCTGTGAGAGAGGCTACTCCTGGCGACGGTCCTGGCACGTGCGTATGAGAAGACAGAGAGAGAGAGAGAGAGAAAGAGAGGGAGAGACAGAGAGAGTGCGCGCACACCCTCGATCAGGATACGGAACGTAAGCACCGGAAAATCGACATGACGGCGCGCTCAAGCGGGTGGAAAAATAAATAGAAAATTGAAAACGAGAACGCTGTGAGTGGGACTAAAAAAACGCACACACACACATACGTAGGGCAAGAATGTTGTGTGCCGGTTGTGTGGCGCCTCGGGAAAAATTCTGGCCAGCCAAGTGTGTAAACATTGTCCGCCGGAACGCTGTGGGCGCTGCCGTGGCACAACCTCTCTCCTCGTGCTATCAATCACACACTCCAACGAGCGCGTGCGTGTGTGTGTTTTTGGAGGGCTAACCCAAGGAGTCTGGTTTGCTCACGGACGGCCCCTCAGGTTATTCGAACCCCACCAGTTCCAAGGAAGTCTGCAAGGGGGCTCTATGAAAATTCTTGGCTTTGGCTTTAAATGATACTTTTGCGAAGAGTTTGGTGGCTTACGCGGCCTACTCTGCCCGAGGAAGACGCCAATCCTAACCGACTTGGACTCCCCATCACGCAGTAGGCGGTTTCGGAAAGAGTGTCGAAGGATGAATAGTTTTCATAACGTTCTTTCGTCTCATCATAGTTCACAGTGTGAAATTGTTGAAATCCTTCCCCGGTGCGAAAGTTTGGCGCGCGAATCCTTTCACCCTGGTGGGCTGGCATGTGGTCGTGCTTCCCGCAAAGAACCACCTGCCATTTGCAGATAGAGTCGGCCGGTGTGGATCGCTTGTCAGCCAGCAGCAGCAGCAGCAGATACGGTAACCATAAGCTCTGTAAAGCTGGTTGCTCCCGTAGAGACTGCCACCGACCGACCACCACCGTTATCAGCTCTCCGACTCCGAACCTTCGACAGACAAACCCCTTCGCAGGCCGATAAGTCACGAAGCGCTAGATTTGCAAAAAGTGGGCATTTTCTGGCGGAGGGCATGGAATCGGATCGGCGGCGCTTATCGACAGGCCGGCAGTGGCACCACGAAAATATGTCTAATCCTCGGAAACTTGTTCACCAGGGAGCGGCCATTCGAGGCTCACGGAACCGGGTGGGGAAATTAGTTCGCGGTAACATCTCGGTTTTCTGGCACTGGCGGACCCTAAGGTGGAAGATTGAACGTTCAACTGCGAGAATCGGCCGCCGAGGTGGGCGGAATGTCGATTCCAGGAAGAATGTCACCTCCAATCCTTGGCTAAGATTTAGTAGTTCACAGGAACGAAGCTTTCCACTGCAATCGGTCGTGACATTGAAATCCCTTTCCCGAAGTCTCGAAGTCGAAGCCTGTTCCTGAAAATAGCTTGCCCCGTAAGTGGTGCTTGTTCTTGGTTGACCTTATGTGACATGTCTGGGTTGGCGTATTGAACTAAATTGATGACCCAACCAGCCCCAGTCCAAACACTTACCAACGGACAATAGAGCTAACAAGGTTGGAAAACGCAGGCCCCCCTCAACGGGACTAGGATAGTCGGATTACACGGGTGCTGTCTAAGCCGGTTTGAGAAGGGGCCGCATAAGCCCTAAGCACAACCAATCATAATACAAATAAACGTTAGACGGCTTTGTAAGGTGACCTGTGCTAAATACGAGTGCTGTCCAGGACGCTCCGTTGTCACCGTTGCCAGCGTTGGTTCCCCTCTATTTACGAGTGCAGCAGTAAATACTCTGCAAGGGAGTTCATGCTCCGGCCCTTATACGCCAACATTTGCATATCGTTTAATAGGGGCCAGCCTGGACGGTAACGAAACGGCAGCCGACCAACGACCTCATTTGTTCCGATGTTTACATCCTTGAAATCCAATTTGCCAAGTACAAGAACACGGAACGAAGGAAAACGAAAGGATTCCACCGTGGATGTTGGTGGCGGCGGCCTACCCCAACCAGCGATGCGCCTGGCGGTTAGAGACTTTGGGCTGAATAAACAGCTCCCTCATAGGTTAACTTTCGTTTGCAGTTCGTAAACTGACACCGAATCCGACACCAACCGCCGGGATTCTGTGCCGGGAATCAATCCGCGTTTTAGAATATCTTAACTCCCGGAGTGGAGACTAATCTGGGACTACGAGAAGAGCTGGGACCGAGAGCGCACCTACTGTGGATGCATAACAGGATTGTCCCCGGACCGGAAGGAGTTTCTTGGTAGAATGCAAATCTGATCACACATCGGACCGCGCTACTCTTCAACCGCCCGGCGGCAGCCCGCAACCCTTTTGGACTTGAACTTCGGTGCCGGTGCCCGGGTGTCTTGCATGCATAATTGAATTATAGGCTCTGAAACACACATCGACACGGAGACCTCCACGGACGTGTCACGCACGGGCTTGTAAGTGAGAGGCTTTAATATACCTGCCACCAGCCACGTCCCGTAGCCGATGGCAAATCGCACATCCGCCGTGGCACACGTGGTGCTCTTGCTCAGTGAGTGTTCCAAGCGCCATCGGGGGGGTCCATCCGGTCCTAATTTAATTATTAGGCCGCTCTCCGTCTAAAATTTCATCCAACGGAGGACGGTTAAGCCATGGAAGGTCTACAGGACGCTGGCGCATGTATTAAATTTTCACCGGCTACCCTTCCCGCGAGCGTCTTGCCGTTTGAAGTTTGCAGCTGAAACCTGTCCGGAACTTTCACGTCACGTGTTGAGCTCTATGGCTATATGGCGCTTCGTAGGACGCTCGAAAGTTGCTCCGGGGAACGCGGGTTCTCCGATTTCTCACTGCACAAATGCAAATGCCAGTGAGCCCGATATTGGCAGCTGTATAAATATTGTCCATAGTGAGATTGGCTTGTTCCGGTGATCCGGTCGCTTTGATCGCCCCTGTGTGCGCCCGTCTCTGTGCAAGGTGGTCTCACCGTACCTTCGATTTGCATTTCACGGGATGCTCTTGACACACGAGCCCTGTGAGCTGCTCGGTGCTGGGTGACCCACTAACATCTATAAGTGGATATCGAGTCGAGAACTTCACTTTGCGGACTGCGATTGCGCCATTCCGAATGCGACGTCGGAAAATGAATGTCTGTGACGCAGAGAGATAGCGTTTTTTTTTTGTGGAGTTAAACGACAAAAGTTATGCCGCAAAGTCTGAAGGGCCTTCTTGGAATGCTTGTGATGCATACTCTACGTTCCACGAACGGAACGGAATTTCAGTTCCTGCCGGTAGTTCCTTCGCCGGTGTGCGATCCCGAAAATAGACAAAGTCACAACACTGGGTCACTTACTTCACTTCGACGAATGAAAGCGACCGACCGCTGGCGGCCTTCCTTGTCATTCTGCCGGGTTTCGTTCGGGGCCCCTTTGGCAGCACACACACCACACACGATTGTCGTCACCTCTTCCAGACACTTAGCGAACGTCATCGTCGGAGCTCAAGGATGTTTATTATTTATCGAAAAACAGCGCTCAAGCGCTCGGCACGATCCCGACCCCCGTCGTGTCCCGGGCACCACCATCACCAGCAAATGGATCACACCGAGAAGAGGCTCGAAAGTGGAATCCTTGTGGCCACTATCCGGAGCGGTCGCGGCAACAGGTCGCGAGCGGCGCAAAAGATGGCGCTCGTTCGGAGTGGCCTTCAGCCACGTATGATGTGAAAATGGTCCTTCATTGGGTTTCTTTGTCGCTGGCGCTCGGCTTTCACAATGCTGTTTTTCCCAGTGTTTTTCTCATTCTTTTTCCGTTCCGTTGTACTTTCGCCGGCCCACAAGCGGCCCAGCGGCGGCTCTGGGCGGCTCGTGCTTTTGTTGCACCGTTTGGGGACCGTAAGGATCTCACCTCAGCGGCGGGGGATCGTCCCCCGTGTGGAGTCATCGTCGGTGTGTGTTCTTTGTGTGCACCACGTGTCCCATTTTCCTCGCCCCTTGGCACACAGCTTTGTGCCAGGCCCGCCTTTTCGCCTGGTGCCCTTTTTGACGAGGTGGCCGACCGACGAGAGGATCGTAAACGGATTTTTAATCATTGAGCGCTCCATTGAATGAAAATGACTGCCCGTTTTCGACCCAAAGTGGGAAGTTATTTTTATGGCAGAATTCAGTTGATGGCTTCCTACTGTGGCATACATGCTCTTGATTGCTGATAAGCTCCACTCTCACAAAACCTTCTCAAGGCAACGTAAAATCGACATAAATTAGTGAGCATATAGTTTGATTCAATTTCCCTATAATAATAAGTGAACCTGATTTGATTATCGATCGACGTCCGTTCGGACCACTTGCGAAGCGGTTGCGATCCTGATTTTAGCTCTGATTTTTTGCCACTTAGCCCCCGGTGGGGGACCATACTGGCGTGGTACTCCATTTTGTCCGCCACCCATCTGTCCTCACTCAGCTCGCGGGGCGGCGTCCGAAGCGGCATCCCTGACCTACACTCGAGGCAAAAAGTAGGCCGCCGCTCGGCAGCACCATCCGTGATCCGGCTGCGCGGTACGACGGTGGCCTACAGTGGCTTTTCCCCGTCCGAATGTACGTACGCGGACGGCAACAAATCTAATTATACCTAGTGCACCTAAAAATAGCACAACTAACCGGCCACCAGCCGCTTCACTCTTTCGCTGATGGCCACACACTCTCTCTCTCTCACTCACACTCTCTCTCTCACACAAACACACACCTCATAATGTTGCGCCGTTGCCATTAACATCGGTTGACGGATAAGATAGCGTTTGTGCGTTTTTGGGGGGGTTGCTCGAGGTCACCGCGGCCGCGGCGCGAGTCGAACGAAGGATGACGAAGTCCCGCTGACGTTTTATCGATTCCGATCGCACCGGGGGAATTGTCGAGAGATATGTTGGGTCGACGCGCAAACCGCCCTTAATGTCCGCGACTGGTCGGTTGCCAAATAATGGCTGGTTTGGGCCAAACTCCGGGCGCAGCTATCGGGGTCGGTAGCCTAAGGGCGCAGACTGTACTGCACTTAGCCGAGCGGCTCGACATCAAACGGATCGGGCTAATGTATTGTCCGACGCACGGTTTCTGTGGCTGTGGTTGGGAAGCTTTAAAGTATTGCAGATATTGACTGACGGTTCAAAGAATGGGTCTCAACGTGACCAAACTTCCGAACTAGGCCCCTATTGGGCCTTTCGGAACTACAGTCTGAACATTTTTAAATCAAATTCCCGGCCACAAAACGGGCTACAAAGGGGACCAACTGATCGCGCCAACGATTCGGTGCGCCACCAACAGTTCGAGGACGCCACTGGCCGATTTGTTTATGTTTTTCCATGCACACTGCACCGTTCCTGCTCGCCCAAGGGTGTTTACGTAGCGAATAGCAATGAGCTGTCTATGACGTTATGTCGTAGGCTAAGTTTGCCCTGCAATACGCCGCTGGAACGTCAGCGCTCCCTCTGCGATCGATCGGTTGATCGCGTAGCAGTCCTTCGTTAATATTCCTCGGATTCGGAAGTTCCATGGGCCGCATTCGACGACACAGATTGATGATCGAGATTTCAGCGAGTTCAGATTGCCACTCGGCTTCGTTTTTAAATCAATTTTGCCTTGTTAGGTAGGTGTATTGCCCCGAAAACCCACCTGAAAATCGTGAATCCTGAATTTTTGTATAGGATTTTTTGTTTTGTACGTTTACCTAGCATGTAGCGTGGCTAGCGAAGGGAATGAATAATCCATAAGCTTCCCAAGACAGCCCAAGTGGGACGGTTCCCGTGTCCATTTTGGGGTCCACGGCATCGCCCGGTATGTACACGCGTGCATTTTTCCCGTAATGAATATAAATGTTACGCCTGGGAATATTAACATTCCATTTTTCTCGAAATCCCTCGAGCGAAGAACGAAAAAGCTTCCTTTTTAGGTCGAACTTGAATGCGTGCTGTCAGCATTCCGATGTCGGCCACGCGAAATGAAGGGCAGTTTCCCTCCCCCGGATCGTCAGCATTCAATCGGAGCCGCCCGCACACTCAATTCAGTGTCCCAAAGGCAGTGCACCGTTCCGCTTGTTCCGTGATGTAGTTGTTTTGGGCTAGTTGTGTCTATGTTTCACTACCACCCACCTCGTAGAAAAGGGCATCGAGGCCATCAAACACATTAAATCGTATTGCGATAGGCCAGCGAGAGCCGAGAGTCGAAAAACAACCCCGAAAAACCGACGGTCTAGTCCACTGTTCGTCGTCATCAGTGCGATGATAAATATTCAAAGAATGTTTGCCATCTCCATTTTCCAGCCTCACTGGCCCCAGTCACCCAGTGCTGGCAGCACTGGGTTCCCCACTGGTCTTCCTGCTGTTTGTTTTTTGCACAATCTCCGACATTTTGCCGACTGCGCGACCAGATTGGAATGGCTTCCGTGTTCTGCGAGCTGGCGAGGCTGGCGATGAGTTTTCTTACCGCTCACGGGCTCCAACCAGCCGGCGGTCGGGCGTTCGTTGACCTTTGCTGCTTATGCCGCTCCTTCCGCGAGTCGTCGTCGTCGTCGTCTGATGGTACGGCCTCGGGTGGAGTCTTCCTCCTGTCAGCGCGTGGAGGCTAATGTCACGCCCTACGCGAACCCTGTCGGACCGTGCCGTGACTTTGCGGAACGCTGTTTAATTGAAATCTCAGAGCAAACCACAATTTCTAATCGTCGGGCGGATTTGCACGAAACTGTCCCCCCGGGGGGCTACGCGCCTTAGAAGGGCGGTGAAATTCTGGGAAAAAGCATTTCACTGTTCACTCCGCACAAGGCACTAAAGGAGCTCTCCTGGGCGACGTCGACAGCACGGTGCTTTCGCTTAACAAAATTAAACAAACAATAGTAAATAGAAAGCAGGAAGGGAAGTCTTCGGAAGGGTGATAAATCATGGATTCAATTTTGGTCCGTCCGAACGACCGAGTGTGGCTTTCTAAATTCATTCTAAAAAGTGGCGATATCGTCATTTGTGCTACACTCCAGCACACTTTAGTAAAGGAGTTTGGATTTAACGGACAGTTTCACTGAAGATCTCATTCTGATTGCGGCTTTGGCGGGCACAATCCGCGGCGTAGAGCACCCTGGTACGAACAACCATGCGCCTCCATTCCGGATTTTCGATGCGATTTCCAACACTCAAATGAATGCTAATCAATGCTATCCCTTCTCGCAGTCGCAGACCAAGCCGGCCGCATTCTTCGACGTACGGAAACCCGATTTTTATCTGCCTCTGAAGCTTTCTTAGTGCCGGGTCCGTCATCCGGTCTCGGGTTCACACCATCCGCGACCATCGCAACGCGCAGCATCGAGGGCACGCGATGCTGCGCCCAGCAATTAATGCCATGCTCTCGGTGCCATCAATCACTGCCATTAATGGGCCCGCCCGGTTGGTGTTGCTGAATTCAATTAAATAATCGTAGAGAGATGATTAATTAATTTTCCATTTCGCGCGGTGAATGGTCATTGTTCCGGCCATGTCGGTTGAGAGTGCTGAGAGTTCGCCAAATTTGATATTGATAACTGCCACGCGTGCATATTAAGGTTCTATTTAAGTTCGCATAAAATGCGTACGGTGTTTGATTGAACATGTTTTTAACTCTCTGTCTGTCTTTGCAGGAACTTTGCCGCAATGAAAGTGTTGTGAAACGAAAAGTTGGGTGCGTTCGCAGGAGCAAGCCGGATATTGGAGAGAGAATTCATAGAAAGTGAAGAGTGAGTTAATCTTAATAGTGGTACTGGTGATCGCATCGCAAAGAATGTTAAACGTGTTTGTGTTCTTCGTGAGCTCCCAACTGAATGCTTGTGATTTTCCCAAGTGCTCCCCGTTTGGTTTAATAAAATATTCCCATTTGTTGTAGGTTGAATAGTGCGAAACAAAGTCAAGCAAATGCCGTGAACATAAATGGTGCAGTGTTTGTGTGGTTTTGCTCCAGAAGAAGCAGAAGTGAAGAGTTGAACCTAAAATTGTGTACTGAAAAGCTTCTCAAGTGGCCCGCAAATGGATCGTACGGTGAAGGAGACATGAGGCGCGTCCTTCGCTAGGTGTTTTTTAAAAGTTCGTGCAAGTATCAAGCACCAGAGTGTGTGCCAGTGTGCCATAGAGCGAGAAAGAGAGAGAGCCAAAAAGGGAAGAAAAAGGAGACGAGAGCCAACCACTAACAGTGCCACAGAATGGGATGCGGACAGAGCAAGATTCATCTTTACCCGAGGAAAAATAAGAGCAAATCGAACGGCAAGAAGAGCGGCCATAGTAAGTAGCACCGAGCGAATGTGTTATGTGTCCCTCGTCCGCCCGGTTTTTCGGTGGTAAAGTCTTAGCGCGAGCTCTTAATCCGACTCCGAGATCCGGTCCGATCCATCCATCGACGTCTCGCAGTTTTTCCACAATTTATCTCCCATAAACTTTGGCTCTCCCGGGTAGCGCGTCCCGTACCGTCGACAAATTAATGTTTTCAATGCTTAAATCGATCCATCCTGCCTCCAACGAGGTGGAAGAATTCGTCGGTTCCATCGATCGACCGTGGGGACCATCACCCCGACGACGTCTGATGGGAAGAGCCAACCCATCGGTAGCCCCATCATCGCACCGAAACAGGCAACGGACAGGGCAGCGCAGGGCAGGGCAGGGCAGGGCAGGGCAGGACAGGGAACTGTTTGGAAACCGAACGATAAAAGGATCCTTCTATTTTTGGCGGATTATTTTGATGTGTTTGCTAAAGCGTGCAGTCAATCGAGGCAAGGCAACACATCCTTCCGAAGGGTTCCGGGAATGCAGCGTGCGCCCGCCTTCCCCGCAGGCGCCTCGGTATACGATACATCCAATGTCCGGTAAATCAATTTACAGTGCTCTCACGGCACACTGTTAAAATCTGCCACCTTTAGCGACAGGATGATGAGCTTAGCTTCGGAGAATTCCGGGCACGGTGATGCGTGAATTGTGTGGACACCGTTTCCGCTCGGCTAGTCCTGTTGTGCGTGTTAGTTATGTGGTAACTACAGAAATGGACAGTTACACAGTACCCGACACCTTTCGGAACGGGTTCCGTTCTTTGCCTTTCACCGCAAATGGTGCAGCTTTTCATTATCCGCTTTCGAACGCGGCGGACATTGATGACGATTGAATTCGCAGCCGTCGCAGTGGGAAATGGACATTCGGTAACAAATATTTCCGGCCAACTCGTAAATGAACTGTTTTAATTGACTGACGCGCATCCATTTTAATTACGGCTCTTACGGCCAGGCTTAATCGACAAACCGGCGTGTCCGGCGAGTTGTTCTGTTTTCGTGCAAATCTCTCGCTCGAGCTTCCGGCGAGCTTATTGGTGGAATCCACCATATTTTATCGGCTCAAGTATTTCCAGTGCCCCATTATGAAGTGGCAGTTGGTTCCTGGCGCGACGCGGCGGAGTGTGTCCTGGCGGTGTTCACATCGCACGCCGCCGACGTCGCCGCAAGTAATTAACCGATGGATCACGGTGGCGATCAAAACAAACGCGTAATGAAATCCGTCCGCCCCAAGAACCATCAATTACATGGCGTAGCGAAATGTATCCATCCTTCCCAAAAAACCCCGTGGATGCCGGGCCGCGCAGGCTGTGCAGTTAAATTGTGTGTAAATTGCTTTATTGATGGCGGGTGTTTCGGGTCGTCCTTCTTTTCGGTTTCGATTGCAAAGGTTAGCTCCGGAAAGTCCACCGCGAGCCACCGACTAAAGCGCCCCGGGGCTGGGGTTTTCCTTAATGTGGCCGGACAGGAGTTTTCTCAGGTAATGGAAAACGGAGCTATAATGACCGGGGGGGGGGCGGTCCATAAATGTCGGTCCCAGGTGGCCCTTTTCCGATCGATGCCGTCTTTTTTGCTGCCACCCGCCACGCAGCGTGGAATATTTTCAACAAACTTTTGAGCCACACTTTTAAATGACCGACCGCCGAAAAGGGCACAACGACAGAAAAGTTGTTCCGCCGAACAGGGAACATTGAACGTTGTTTTGTAATTCACCCGCGTGGCTTGCCATTAATGGTCCCAATCGGCCATTCGAGCGATGCTAGTAAGAACCCAATAGAAACCTGTTGCGTTGGTGTTTGGTGGGATTGCATGAATTAATGGGTGTTGGTGTAGCGGATACTAAAAACTCCCGAGATAAAGATGTCACCGGAGAAGATGATCTGCGTCAATCATGAGCAGCGTTAATGGTGGCAAGCAAAAAACGGGGCGGACCGCTTAAGAGCCGAAGCGGCGGATCTAAGTACCGGTGCTTTTGTTGCAACATCCCCATGGTCTTGCCCCTTATGGCCTTATGCTATCTGTTTCACGTTTCATTGGTTATTGCCGCCGTCCCCAGGCGCAAACAAGCACCTCGTATTCATGTGCCCCCCCGGCACCGAGCGTTGCGTGTGAATCCTCGCCGCCGTACGATGAGTGTCACGACGCACACGACACGAGGCTAAACTCGGAGGAAACCATAAATCAGCGGAAATCCTCATAAATCAGCGTCCGAGAAGCGAGAAGTGGAGGCGCCTTGGCGCCATCAGCTGCCGGTGTGCTGGGCGCCGCGACCACTGGATGATGAAGCACAAAGCGGACCGAAAACGAGAAAGGATTGATTTTCGTTTCACATTTCGGCACCCCGAACTGTGGGTGGTGCGCGGACTTTCTCTTAAAAAAGCTTTAAACGTTGAGTGGCGCTGAACGTTTCTAACAAATTGCAGTCTTTATGCAGCACCAGTGCCAAATTTATTGTTCCGATAAGAAGCGCCTGGGTTTTTTTTGTTTTTAATTAGCTTCGAGTGGTGCTTTGGGTCCCTCGAAAGGATGACGTCCGATGAAAACGGTTCTCTTCGTTCCCTTCGGCAAATAACTCATTTTTGGGACCACCGACCCTTGAAGACGGTGGCCACCACCGAAATCACTCCACCATTCGCCCGCCAGGACTCGCAATTTGTCTTCCGACGGTCCGTGGTCGGACAGAGAGAGGGGGCATCAGTAAGCGAAGATTAATGAGGTCCACCGCGGCTCGTTTTGCTGATTGGGGCATCTTGAGATTTTTGAACGGCGCATTCAAAAGTGGGCACTTTCGACGCCGTCAGTCGAGAGATTTGAAACATTTGAAACCGCGGAGCCTTGTGCGGGTTTGTGGCCGCACAAGACGTTGAAGCCCCGCAGCTGTGTGGTGCCACGTGCGCCGTGACGTGCCAACACCGTCAAAAGGGGGTTTTGAGTGAAGAAGATCAAAGCAATGTTCGCTCACTTTCGGGGCACGCTCTCGCACGTCTGTTGCAGGGCGCGCCAAGCTCCTTTGTGTGTTGGCATCCAGGAGTTGGCCACCGACGGCTCGCTTTCAGTGTCATTGGCCGCCCATTTGCTTTCAGCAGTGCCTCAGTCCGGGTTCGGGGAGCATGAAGGCGGCTGGTAATTTATTGTTAATGTATTTCGGTGTCGGTGGCCGCTTTCTTCGTGTACAATGTTTATCTACGATCGGATACCCCGGAACAGGAGTGTCCACATAAATCATCACTTATGTGTGCGGGCGTGTGTGTGTGTGTGTGGGGCGCACCAATTCGTTACACTCTTATCTTCCCGGTGGGAATTTTGGAAAATGAATTAAACAGTGCGCGCCGCATCGGTCGGTCCGTGAAAATGTTATTAAAAACTTTCCAAGAACTTTCCTTCCCCTTCGGGCTCCTTAGTGGCGCACGTCACCAGCAGCGTGACGTGTTGCCGCACTTAGTGCCGCGCTGTGGCACGCTAATCGTATCGGATCGTTTTAGAAATTAATGACATTTACATGAAAATGTTCACCCGGTCGGTCCGGCGGCGAGTGGCAGAGTTCGGTTCGATCGAAAAGTTGTTTCGAATCGGCTCCCTCTGGGGCGGGCCGTGTGGCCTAATAGTGACCGAGTTGAGGAAGGACGAACGAAGGACACACACAGCTGCTCTCTGGGGCCGGACGGGACCTCTCTGACCTGCTATGGGGCACCGTTGTCACTGCCGTTGCTGTCTTCGTGGTCTCATGGTGTGAAGTGTGCTGGATATGTTGAGGTCCTTCAATCTTAACGGGGGCCCCTCGTGCGTGCGATAAATTATTCACTCGAGAGAGAGGAGCGGTCACTCACACGTAGGCATACTTTTCCTAGCATTTTCGCCAACTTCATTATGCTTCCCAGGCCCCTAATGGTCCCGCTGGCCAGTGTCGTAAATATTGTTAATGTGCTTTGTTTTATGAAACCAATTTCACTTGTGTTTACATGTTCGCAAATTCATGTTCATTTTGTTTTACAAAAGATAACAACCGCCTGCAGGCTGGATTTAATAATAAAATGGTCATTTATAACGTCCGTTGCCGGTGGTGGCCGCTTGGCCGCCGCTAATCGTGAAACTCTCCCCGGGATTGCTGACGTCAGTGGACGAAGGATTCGTAGCAAAGTGCGCTTGGTCGCACAGAATTCCTACGGCACTGGCACACGCGGGTTGGTCTCTGAAAGGTCAAAGGCCAGGGGACGCGGGAGACGGCCGCCAGCATCGGCCAGCGGATGGAAAGGAAAAATTAAATTATCCAACCGATGCTACAATGACACTCTCCGGGACCGGGACCCCGGGGCCGGGCGGCGAGTATAGTAGGGGCAATAAAACTATCGGCAAGTTATTTTTAGCCGTCCATCAGGACGACAACTCACGCCGCGCCGAGTCCTTGTGCGGCGAAGTGTATCTTTCGGATTCGGATTTATCGCTCTACACACAGGAGGTCGGCAGCAGAAACTCACACACTCTCACTGTTCGGAAGTAACTTTTGGTAGAATGGAAAATGTTTGTTAGCACAACTATGTTCAAAGCTTCGGGGGTCCTCCGGGGGAGTAGTGCCTGCGTGGAACGGTTGGTCGCCGCTGATGCGATGGCGATAAAAACTACAACGCCTTTTGTTACGGCTAATCCGGTACACGGAGCGGCGGGAAAAAAGTGGAACTCTTTTCCACACCGAACCACACCGAGCATTGGAAAACATTTTCGCAAAGCGGTGGCGCAATCACGCCGAAGCTCGCGGTGCAAACGAACTTGTGTTATAAAATACTTTTGCTCAAAATGTCGCTAAATTATTAGCAGCATCAACAGCAGCACCGGCAGCAGCAGGTGGCCCACTGTTGAAGCCTCGCCGGTCGGTTGGTCGCGGTTGGCATAAAGAAATTAAAATATCATCCCATTTATCGCTTTCTGCAAGTTTTGCGCTTTTTGCCCGCGGCGAGCAAAATAATAACGGAAAACCCCTGAAGCAAAAAGCGCGCTTTTATGACCACAAAGTTGTCTGTCCGTGGGCGAGCACACGAAATCGATTTTTGCTTCGGTTCTCGCCGTGGTTGGCCGTAAAAGTTTTGCGGGGCACGCGAGGAGACGAGACCGACCGATGTTCCCGGGGGGGGGGGGGCCATGTTGCCAATCTTTCAGCGACACACTTGCCGATCGATTTGTCTTCGGCATTTCGAGCCAACGAACCATCGGGACGTCGTCAGCGACAGTGCAAGAGACACACTTACAACCGTCAGCACGACGCTCGCTGAATGGATGATTAATTTCGGTTGGGGAAGAGTTTTTAATTACATTCAACCTACCGTGTACCGGGTGGAGTGTTGGGTTGGCCACATAATGTGGCCCGAACAGCGAATGGCGTTCGATCGATAAAATGCTCATGATGCTGCTCGCTCTGTGAGTCTGTGAGTCGAAAATGGGGCCACGTTGCTCAGGACACACAAAAAAGAACCCAGCTCGCAAGAGCTTTGAAGTAAACTTTCTTACGGCATACCGACTGCCGGCAGGCGGCCACCCTCTCGAGAAGCTCGGTTCTATTTTTGTGCCACGCCGAGGACGCCGAGGATCTAAATTTACTGAATAGCGCCCTGTTTGGCTTCCTCCAGAAAGATAGAATAAAACAATTCCGTACCTGGGCCAAGATAAACGGAAGCGGACCAAAAGGAGCACGCCTCAAGGCGATGTGCTCTTCACGGTCCTTTACGCTCGTAAGGAGGAACTCAGCAGCAGCAGCAGCAGCAGCGGGCAGAATAGTCACTGACTGACGCCAAAGACTGAACGTTTGCCACCGGCCGGCCGTGGGCCGGTGGTGAGAAGTGAAAAGAAAATCGGTACGGTACGGCAAATGAGCATAACGAGGCGCGCGCGCAGGGAGAGCTATTTTTAATCCCAGCGCAAAGATCTCAGCGCCCGGCGGTGGGGTCCGTTGCTCACTTAATGGTCCTGGTACGGCATTCCGGCGATGGAATCCTTGCGCCGCCGGCGGCGGTGGTGTATCCGTTTTCCGATGTCTAGCCGTACAGCTGAGATTCGATTACCCGATTCCCGGTGCTTAATGAATGGAAATAATGTCGTTCGGCACGACGGCGGTACCTTGACGGACGGGTGGGATCGTTAGGAGGGCACCGAAAAAGGTACCGTGATAAAGCTACGGAACCACGGCTTCTTTTGGCCGGGCCTCGAGGGTTGTGATTTATGTGCCAACCAACGTGCCATACGGTTGCTTTGGCTGGAGAAGAGGTCACCATTACTTTTTCTTCTCGAAACAACCCGCAAACTAGAGAGTGGCCAGAGCGAGCTGGAGAACGATCCATAGCGACCACGAAAGTAGAAGGAAAAGTAAGTAAATAAATCAGCCTACAGTTGTTTTCGTTTGCCAGCCGCACCGCAGGTAATGATGTGATCTGTGTGGCTCCATCAGCGTGGATGGCGGCGCATTTGTTTCCTTCCAACTCGTCGCTCCATTCCACGTGCTGCCCCCCCCCAGGCAATCACGGCTCGTACGGGGGGCGTCTAAAGGTGTTGGATGCCGCCGCTGCACACCGTTGGGCTGTTGGGCTCCCGGCGGAGTAGACATTCAAATAGCCCGGTCCTGGGAGGAACAGTGGCTTACACAATCCGTGGCACGGCGCAAAAATTGGTTCAATTTTGCTCCCACCACAAAGAATGGTGCCGAGAATGGTGTGAATAATGGAGGAATGTTTGGCCAACGCGTGTTTTCCGCACAGCCACATGCCACCCGACCCGACCCGGTCCGGCCTTACACCTCACGGCGGACGTTCAAATTGGGGCAAAACAACAAATTTGTGCACTCCGTCATCCGTCCGGCGCGCCGCAACAGTGTGAGTTTTGGGGCGAGACCTACCGACGACCAGGCGTCTCCATCTGCTCGGCTTCTTCTGCGCGTAACTTTCCTAATCTAATTAATCCCAAGCCGATGTGCTTACGGTCCCAGTTTTGGCATTTCAATTTGGTCGTTTCTTTAAAAATGAATCAACCAAAAACACACTGACATACTCTGATGGCTGAGGCAAAGGTCCTGCCACAAAGGTTTTCGTGAGCCGCGCGCAGATCGTTAATTTTGCTTAAATTCTCATCCTCCACCGGGCGGGGGTGGCCATTAAATGCGATTGACGCCGCCTCCCCACTAACTCTCCCCTGGCTTCCCTGGCGTGAACAAAGTGTCAAAATGTACATTTTCGCTCCTGCACACGCAACACTTGGTGGCCGCGGTGTCCGATCTCCGGAACGTTTCCTCTGGCCGGGCAGCATCTTGCCGGCAGCCGGACAGATGGACAGAAGTTTTGCGCTCGGCTGTAGCGAAATGAGTTTTCAACTTTCGCTGTCCCAATTATCGTTTGTTTATGTTAGCTCTGGCCACCGTAACATTGTGATCGGCTACAAATGTCTCGGACTACGGATACGGCAACATCCCGGCGCGGAGTAAGTTCGGTTCGGTTCAGTCGGCTGGAACTAGGTCGCGAGAGGTTTATTTTATTCGCTCCCGGCCCCATCCGTGGTAGTCTTGGTGTCGCATGCATCGCGAAGTGGTCTTCGTTTGAATTTTCTAAACTAAGCCATCGCATCGCGGCTGGTAGAGTGTCCCCGCGGGGAAGGGGCTTTCTTGGAATCGAGGTTTGGAGAACGCGTTTTTGCCAACGGAACGGATGCCGTGGTGGGAGCCACAGCCACAAGGTTGGCGCCCCGGCGCCAGCAACTAGCGGAAATCCATTAACATTTTCATATCCTTTTCACCGTGTACGCGTACGCTCGTCTTCTTTCGCACCCGCTTTCCGTCCGCGGTAAAGGATGCGGCACTTAATTTTCTTCCTGTTTAGCCCGTTCCCCGTTCCGGCCGAGGGTTCGCCGGGTTTTTTCATTTCATCGGGTACCGTGTTTTTCCCCATTTCGCGCCCCGCATTTTACTGTTGAGCGCACACAAAATAGCCTTCACATGACTAACTCTGCGCCGTGGCAAACCCTGGGGGGGGGGGCTGGTCACGACGCAATGGCGACGAAATGGATACCATGCACCGGCACCTTGGAGGGATTAAAGTGAAATTTAATAACCATTTGAAACATTTAAATCGCAAACAGCAAAGAGAGCTGGTTATTGAAACAGTAAAAGGCTTCACAAATGCGCCTTGTGCGTTGATTTGATCAAACCACAACGGCACGATCTACGAACGATCTGCTGCGGCAGGAGAGGACGGAACAGAACGGGAACCGCCTCCATTTTATGGCCTCCGGAATGATGTAATGGCGGGCCTCTCGGAGAGGCTTATCGGAGCTCCGAGGTTTCGGGGTACGATTCGCCGATTCCAATCGGCCGTCGGCGCGTCGGGTGTTGCGACCCAACCCAACATCGGGGCACGGCCGGGACACACACGCAGGCCTCCGGGAATGGTTTATATGATCGAATGAAATTTAATTTGTTTGCCTTTGGTGCGGCGGACGGACGGACGGACGGCTGCGGAAGGTAGGAAAACCATCGGCGTACCATCGCGACGTGGCGTACGTTTGGGAAATCAATTGACTTCGACGGGACACACACGGTGCGGGGTGGAAGACGTTCGCGGTCGCTTTCTGTCGCCATCTGCTGGCCCCGCAGGCTTATTGCGTGCAAGAAAACCCGGCAAAAGTTAAAGAGTGTGCGCGGAAAAAGGAGAAAATGAAGCCAAAATGTATCCCATTTGTGACATTTAAACATCAAATGCGACAGCACACCACACGGCCATGTTTTCGCCCGGTTTTCGTAAGTGGAGAAAGTGGATCAATTGCTTCGGTACCAGACCGAAGAATCTCGCCGGTCGTCGGTCGCAGTTGTGATGCGTATCAATCGACAGCGAACTCAACGAAACGTGGGTCGATGTTTTCCCAGCAAAACAAACAAAACTGTAGAGGAATTTATCGGCTTACCACAAGCGGAGCAAACTGGTATCGTTCCTGACGAATTTCGAATTCAACAATTCTTCTTCATTCAACCCCCCGAGGGTTGCTTCCCAAGTGCCACCCATTGGCAGGTTAAATCACTTCTGCAAACTATCTGCATTCTACCGCGAATGAGTTATCGAAACATATTTCTGGCCAGCTGAAGGGGGTTCTCCCTGATTGCCTGACGTCCTGTGGCTTGGCTTTGGGTCGTTTCCAACTCTTTCAATTAGGGCACACAACACCACTCCACGTTACACTATCGACTGCCAATTAATCCGACAGCGTAATCATTTTCCCAACCCCGACGACGACCCCCGCCGTTTTCGATTGCGGCCAAGGTGCGAGACCCATCTCTCTCTCTTCGTGTCTGTCTGTGTGGCCCAAAAATGAAGCCGTTAAGCCCCACCCAAAAAGCGGGTTCGGTTTGGATTGGAAGGCCTCCGCATTTACTAATTTAGTTCTTCCGGCACCGAGGACGACGAGACCCATTCGGTTTTTATGTGGTGCGTGGTCTGGTGATAGTGAAACACACCGGCACGCAATTTGCTGCAGAAGGACGTATGGGTGCAGTTAAAGGACGAAGTGATAACAAGGCTTTAATGGTCAATTTTGGGGTGTCACTGCAGGTCCCATCAGCAGCCAGCCCGGAGGGTGCGTGTGGAGTGGTCGGTTCTATTTCCGCTCGCTTGGCGCTTGGCCCGCGTGAAGTGTGTCGCATTAACGCCAAAGTGTTACGCTGAAGTGATTACGACGGCCGCCTCTACAACTACACGGCACTTGGCCTGTTGTTTGCCAACAATTACCGCCAGCAAACACACCGTGCGTTCCCGTCGTTGGGCTAGTGTGTCCGTCGACATGGACATAACGAAAAACTAGTTGGTGCCCAACTTTAGAGCTAGAGCGCCCCGCGCGCCAAACGACGCCACATACCACCGGTTGGGCTTCGATTAGTTTTCGAACTGCGCGGTCAAAGTTTTCCCCAAAAGCCAGCAGCAAATCTCGGCCAAAGTTTAATACGGAACTTTTCGGATATGGATATCGAACCCGGACCCGGAGAGTTTCTTGGTTTCACGTGGCTTGTGGCCAACCGTAAAGGAGGACGCGCGACCATCGTCGTTACGTGAAGACGGCTCGAGGCCACAGGGAAGCAACGGTTCGAACGGTCACGACGTACACGGTGATGATGGTGCACGACATGGGCCGCCACGTCAAGAAGCGCGTCTTTTGACGCGGCCCATCGGGGGTTGATTGCATTAAATTTTGGTACGCTGTCATGTAACGAAATTATTTTACATGCTTTATAATTATGGTGGCCTGCCAGTCAGCCAGCCAGCTGCTGGTGGTTTTTACCATCTCGCGGCGGTATTTGACGTAATTTTGTGGCTCGCAGTCGGCCGGGTTGTGCAACCTGAACCATGCCGATCGAAATTCATTAAATTCCCGTGACATTAGGAAGCCACCTTTCGTATGCCTGCCGCGGCGGCACATTGTTATGCAAACGAGCTGGGAAGGTAGCCCGGAAATGGTGCCAACTTCGAGTAGTCTGAACGGCAGACAGTGGAATTGTCCGGAACAGGGTCGACCGGACAAAGCAACCGAACAGGCTGTTCTTGGCGTTTTAACGCCTCGGAACTTCCCAGCACACCCTTCTCGCTGCTCCCGCGACAGGCTCCCGTTAAATTGTCCATTTAAAAGTCTTGAGTGGCCCGTTCGCCGCGTTCTGTTCAACTGTTTGGATAAACTTTGCCGTCTATTGAACCGCTCACCTCAAAGTCGTCGCACCGGGTAGGTGGCGGCGTCCAGAAAAAAAGGGCCAGTTGGTTCCGGTCACGGTCAGTTGGTTTTCGGGCTAGGGTAGAGTTTCCTTTTTTCGGTGGCCAAAACGGAGGACCTTCGAACGTCCTTCACAGACTTCGCTTTGCGGCTCCTTAGCTCCCGGGAACCGTTTTCGTAATACGAATACGAAAGAAGAAAATAAAAATTGCGTGAACGTTGGCCGCCAACAGGCGAACGACAGACCGATCTACTAATAGGCAACATTAATTAGGTCATTAGAAGCGAACGATGGCATCGAAGAGGTATTTATGGGTTTTTTTTCTTATCGGATTTCAGTGACAAGAAGTATCGTGCACGGTCGATGGCGTGGTGCGATACACCGGTTAATCCGCTTCCTTGGGATCTACAAAATAACAGTTCCTTTTTTTATGCCTTTCCAATATCGTTTAATACGGAGCATTTTAGTAGCGTCCGTTTCCTCGTTTATCGGACCATTTATCAAACCAATCGATTTAAACGACACTGGTACACGGTTCCTTACAAGTCTCCCGTAAGCCTACACCCTACAGGTGTGCAACCCGTGCAAAGTCTTCAGTCTGTCGTGCATCCTATTTTTATGCGAGCTTTCATAAGAAACGCTCCGAAGCCGAGAGCGCCTTTATCACCTTCTCAAAGGTTGACTAAAGCCACCGCAAGGAGGCACGCTTCAAAAGACACGAAGTCCGAGAATAGGTGACTGACAGGCCCTAACGACACTCTTTGGGCGGCCCGGCGGCAGTGTGGTTGATTAAAGTTTCTTTTTCCGAGCCCCGGTCGCCACCATATCCGACCGACATAGCACAGGGTGTCCCGATTTGAATTCTTTAAAAACCAGAGAAAGAGAGAGAGAGAGAGAGAGAGAGCGCTGCCGGAAGTGTACTGTGAAACCCGGCGATAGTTCCTTTTTGGTCGTGGGGACGCGATTGGACCTGGATTTGTGGTGAGGAACCGGAAACATTATTATCATATGCACTGCCAAGGGATCAGTGGCTTTAGGAAGCGCTGCACAAAGCAGCATCATCATCGTGGCGCTCGGCGCACACGGAGCGGGGGGGACCGAGTGCCGAGTGTGTGCGCCAGCATGAAAACTGCATTCCCTGGGCAGAAGGTCCTTGCTGTCACCGAAGACGGCGACGGAGAAGAGCAACCCGCACGTTGGCACCGAACCGAACGGGACACGCGAATCCTTTTGACGCGTCACACACTTCAGCACGACCCGCGAAGACTTCAACAGCTGGCGTCTGACACGGGTCTGGGCGGGGGGTGGGCACCTTCAGGACTTCCGCGCCTTTCAGTGAGGTTCCAGTTGGTTCCATTTCCCTGCGGGCACCGATCGGAGGGGATGTTCCTTTTCTGCTCGCTACCGGACAATAGAAAAGACCCACCGAGGAGGGAGTCCTTGCTATTAATAAAACCGCGACATACGCGTCGGATGATGGTGGCGCAATAAAAAGGTGGCAGGCTGGTGCCCGATGGTGCTCTGGGTTGTTTGGTCCTTCCCGTAGAAACTTTTCACGTACACAACTTCGCGCTCCCGGAGGAAGTTTACTCCAGTAGCCGTAGTCGTAAGCCGTTATTGAACAGTATTGTCGCTCACAAGCAGGCAGCCAGGCCATTAAGCCACTCGGCACCGGGTGCGTCCTTCAAACTTCCGCCCGCCCACTTCCGTCCAGCAATTCGTTTTAAGTGTTTCTACATAAAGTTCAGGCAATGCGTGTAATCCTCACCGATGGCCATTGGGACGCCGGGAATTTTCAAGTGACCACGCTCCTCGAAGAGTGATCGTGAGATATTGCCACAACGCAGCGGTGTCGGATTACATCAACTGCACCCTCACGAGATGGTCACGTTTCAGTTCCACATCATTCCGGGCGGCATTCTTCAATTCCTCTAGCATCCATCGGTGGAATGCAATTCCCGACGGTGTCGGGGTGGAATCGTACATCGTCGGGTACAATACCCCGGGACCGGAAGAAATCCTCGGAAGCTCGCACACGGGCACTACACACAGTACTTGTTGAGATCGCACTCAATCCCACCGCTGGACCGAAGCATGATAAATGGGTTAACAATCTTGTCCAACTCTCCGTCGAAGCATCGTGTTAAGGGCATTCCGATTTCCTGGTGGACTGAATACCCCGTTCGTCGTAGTTCGCAAATCGAATCGTGGTCGATCCGAAGGTTTGCCATACATTCGAGAACCCGCCCCGGGTTGTTGATGGCGCATAATATTCATTATGCAAATATTCGCAGTCGATGCCTGTGTAAGTCTGTGGCCAAGATCTGCCCGCTTCCGTGTGCTTTTGGAGTGTTCTTTTGCAACGGAAATTGATGCTCGATGCAATCCGTGCTTTGGGTGCGAGGGATACAGTGATTTCAGATTCGTCTTTTACGGTTCCGAGAACGGAAGTAATGCCCGAGTTGGCATGCAAATGATCTGATAAGTAAAAGTATAAATTAATCAAAGTTTGTGTCCTGCGTCGTCTACAGTTTAATGTTTAAAACCCGTTTGAAATAAAACGTGATCAACTCCTTTCCTTTAGTCCTTTAGGACTGTTTTGGTTCCGAGCCGAGCCGAGCAAGTGGATCAACTGTAAGCATCTCCATCTTTAAATAAAGAAACTTGAGCAAAAGTTCGACATTCGATAAGTTCTGCGAAAAAGTATCCTCGCAGCGATCCCCTTGACGCAGAGTCCGCTTGAAGTATCAATTTTGTCTACCAAGTAGTATCTGCATGCGCTCGAGACTGCCCCGGGCAGGGCCGCCATCAGAGGATGGGCACATCAAACGGCGCAGTATCTTTCTGCGAAGCGAAATCCACTTGCCGGGACACGCTGCACACTCGATACGTTTGACACCGGACACCGACCACCGAAGTTCTCGGAGTTGATGCCGGATGCGCTCGGAAAGAGAACGGGCCCAAGATTCGCTGAATGTTGACACAACTCGCCGTCTCTACTAGTGCCGATTTCTACCGGACTGGAGACTGGGGCAAGCACAGGATTTTTGCCCTGCCGGACTTTAAGGAAACGGGATGCGGCAGTGTCAGTCATCTTTTCTTTTCGATAAGCTTCGAGCAAGCTTCTCTCTGTTCCGAAATATGGTGTAAAACGTGTCCCGTTTGCTTTCGGTCCTTGTGATCGATCGATCGAGCTTGATATGGATTTGATTGTATTAACCGTTCTCCCCAAAACAACATGATGCCTATCAGGCCGCAACATCTTGACGGTCCGATTCACGAATGGTACGAATCACGAGTGATTGATGAACCGTGCGACGGAATTGAACCTTCCGAGAATTGGTGAGGAGCAAATCTTTCATTCCCCGCCGCAGAAAACAACAGACGATGGCGCAATAAACCACTTTTCCGGGTCGCCCGTCTTGGCGTCGGGGTGACCGTAAAATTATTAAACGTCAGCCGGGCCGGCCGGACTTGCCTGCCTGGGTTTAGACCACCTGTTGGCCGCCCCCCCACCACGCTGGCTGGCCTAATTGGCAGTAATGACCGTCATTTCCTTGCAGTGCCACCGGTAGCGGAGCCATGATTTACATATCATAATGCGAGCGGGAAAGGCAAGCCGAGCGACCATAATTAAGGCAGCTGTGCCGTCGCTGCCGGCCGTTTGGTCCTTTTTTTATGGCGCACCTCCTTTGATCAACTCCGTGTCCGGCCGATGGAAGTAATGGGCCGGGTTGGGTTGGTTGGGCCATTTTGCCGAGGCCCGAGTGGGGCAGTAGCGGCTGGTTAAGTATTCAAAGCAACTGGTTGTGGTTCACGTTTTCGGACCCCAAAGGATTAGCCGTGTAATTAGCCACCACATTAATGTGGTCCCGAAGTGGTTCATGCGCGCCACCGACCGGACACTGACGCATAAATTAATTCCGAGCGCGCTCGGCACGCGTAATCAAACGCGCGCAACGTCGGATCGGGGGTGCCACAATCAGTGCCCTTCAAAATTCCACTCGGGGAAAGGAGCTGAGGAACCGCGCTGGGTGAAGAGGCCCCCGGATAGAGTGCTTCGCGCAGTGCGCAAGTGTTTCCGTTCCGCAGAGTATCAGCCCGATCTTGCCCCGTTCTCGGCGATCCCTTTTTTCAATTTCGCCCAGCGCAAAATGCCGGCCCATCTGAGCTCTTATCAGTAGCGGCCGAGTCGACCCGGCACGACCGCGCCCAGCGCACAGTTAGTTTTTTGTGCGAATCTTAGACGGAGTGTCGCAAACCGCGATCACTAGTGGTGGGCCAGAATGGAGCGATACCTGCGGTTCTACATTAAGTTTCAGGGCTACATGATCGGTGTGTTTACGTTGGTCTTTTCGGTGCTCATCACGATGGTGATCTTTGACACGAACAACTTCACCTACCCGTTGGAGTACTGTAAGTGGCGTACGGTGCGGGATCGTTACGGACACCGATCGCTTCTTACCGCTGTCTTTACCGTGTAGATTACAACTACCGCTTCATGGGCGCCGTAGCAGTCCTGTTGGGCGTGATGTGGTTCGGGGCAGGGGCCGCCTTCCTGTACGGCGTTTACCGCGAATCCAAGCAGTGTCTGTTGCCGTTCGCGCTACTCTACCTGATCGATCTGTTCCTGATCGCCATCCGAGACATCCTTATGTTGTGGCACGACAAACGGTTCTACTCGATGGTGTTCACAAACTTGCCGTCTGCGATTGTAACGTTGTGTAAGTAACGGGCTTCAACGCGGTGGTCCGGTTTCGCCCAAGAAAAACCCATTGCGATTTATGTTGCAGACATCACTTGCTACCTGCTGATGACGCTGATTGCCCTCTCGAGGCTGTTCAGTACCGATCCGAAGCCGGAGCCGGGCTCCAACTTTATACGGTTCAACAATGGCATCCAGAACCCGATCACCGTCGAGGAAGAAGTGGACGAGCTTCTCGTAGAATAGTCTTTAGGCCGGTCTTCCATTAAGCTAATTCCTCCATTTTGAGCAATACGGTCTACCGAGAGTGGAAGGCTTCCAAGAACGCGTTTGTGCTAGATTGCAACTTGCGGCAGGCTTGCGAGACGAAATCGTTATCAACAGGCGGCGGCGTGTTTATACTGCTCACCACCACCACATACCGTGCTCACGATTGATAGCGTTAAATACAGTGGCCTCAGTGGTACCCTGCCCCAAACTAGGGGCACAGTAAACAAACGAACCCCGTTGTCCCCGGTGCGCACCGATCATCCGAAACGACCGTTCCGATTCGTGTTTTAATCAGTCAATCAGATACAAAAAACGCCTCTTATTAATCTGTGTACCACAGCAGAGCATTAGATTTGGTAGTTTGAACGCATTAATCCAGTTAGTCCATTGGCGATCTACGTGTGAGGTAATTTGGCCGCCGTTCCCCGTCGTCGTCGTTCTATTGCTAATGTTTTAGTTCCACAAAACCGTGTGGAACACACACACACGGTTCAAGCTCAAACGCGCACACAGAGCCTAGCTATCGATTGCACTTCTTTGAGTTGCCAGTCGAGTCAGGATCACTCCGCAGCGGGTGATCTTCACCTCAGGCGGACGACTGCACCGCCTGTGTTGGTTCGCCTGTTTCGTTCCGTTCGAAGCGCACGAATCCTTCACTGCGTTGCGTGACGATCGGATCGACGGTGTACAGCCGGTGCAGGGCCAGCAAACTGGCCGTCACGTACGGTACCGCTGCGAAGGGGAAAGCCGATCGAGCATTAGAAAGCGGAAGAACGGGGTTTACCGCGCCGTAACTTACTCATTACCACCACCGTGATTTTGATGCTCCACAGTTCGAGGAAAAAGTCCCCAATGATCATCACATAGATTTCACGTAATATCAACAAAACGAGATCCAACGCGAACATGAACGCGTACGGGTATATGCAGCGTTTGTCCTCCTGCAACAGGAGATAAGAGGGGGCTCGTAAAGGAAAGGGGCGTTATGGACCCGGCCCCCGGTCCGGTTCCTACCTTGTGTATGGCGACCACAAGAAAAACGGTCGCCGTAAACCAGCCACTGGCAAACATTACGGCCGTCACTCCGCCGAGCCGCAGGTCTTCGACTGAAACACGGAACGGATTGATTAACTTCTAACGGAGGATCGCACCGCGCATACTCACTGCTGTTTGCATCATGGTGCGCCAGAACGGGAGTGAAAACGGCGATCATAAGCGACGTGAACATCACGATCGTGTACACCTGGTACTTGATGAACAACCGCAAGTATTTGTCCATCGTGATCGTGGGATGCTGCGGATGCGGATGGAAAAGGGATAATGCTTTAGACTTTATTCTAACACGATCACTCTCTATTCTACTGCGCTCTCCGGTCTGTGTGGGGGCTACCGGATCGGTGCGAAGCGAGCACTCATCCCGTCCGCGATCACGATCACGCACAGCGGTTAAGTGAAACTTTATTTACTAAACAGAACCGTCTGACGTTTTGTTCCGTCGCCCGGCGGCCCGTGTGTATATAGCGCAGCGTTCGGGAGTTCGGATCACGATCAGCCGCCCAGCGGCTGCTTATTTTGCTGCACGATCGCGCGCGTGTTGTGAAATATTTCAAGCTAACCGGTCGCTTTAAGGCAACATGTGCGCGTGCGTTTCATTTTCAGCGATAAGCCGCGATAAGCTGCCATTATGACGACAGTCTAATCTAAGGAGTGACACACTGACGCTCCAACGATCCTGATCCCAACGCGCCAAGCCACGTTCTCCGATCGCACTTCGAAATGGTGTCACATGGGACCCCGAAATGGTTATTGTTTTCGTCAACCCGCCACAATACTCAATTTCATAACAAATCCCACCGAAAAGGGGCCACGGACCCCAGTTCGGCCGTTCGCGGGATCATTTTTAAATAGAACACAACACCCCAACGCAGAACGCACGGAGTGGACGTTGGTCAAGGTGACAAACTTTTGCGCCCTGAACGGGTTTTCCTGCTCTTCGTTCGCGTGGTTGGAATTCCACCTTATCGGCCATTCGGGCCAGATTCTAAGGCCCGAATGGCCGATAAGGCAGGGGATTCTTCACGCGTCGCGCGCGCGGTGGCTTCAAACACACTTCCTTATCACGGTTCTCAGTCTCAGCGAGTGCCGAGATTGTGTGACGGACGGACATTCTACGCAACCACCCGCGGTTGTGTTATGATGCACATGGCGGCGGCGACGGCGACAACACCTGTGTGGTGTGCGTGGCTGTGGCTCCCGAAAGGCCTCAAAACCTGTCCCTAGCCTGTTGTTGTTGATCGCAGATAGATAGCGCGCCGCAGAAACAAGGTACACGGAATGCGCAACCTGATCTCTCGGTGGCGGCCTGACCTGTCCGCGTGCGCGGTTTTGCGCGTTGCGTCTCAGGAACGCGATATCCCGGGCGCGCGCCGTTGTCGTCATCGATGTTTTGTTGTCGTCGTCGTTCGGGTTGCTGGTAGTGGTGCTGCCTTCGGGATTATCACCGGGCGCTGGCATCCCCTGGGGGACTGGGTGGAGACAACGGGGCGGGGCAGCATGGGTCTAGTGGGTTGATCGTGCGCGCTCCGTTATGCTCACCACACGCGGGGGCCAGTGAGCAACGAATGCTTGACCGATTCGAACGCACAATCGTCGGCTGCGTGTGGAGCGTGTGTGTGCTTCGTTGAGTCGCTCTCTCGGCCACGGAACCGTGGAACAGGAACCGTTACACCGTAAAGTGTGTGCCGTGTTGTGAAAGGTTCACCCGCCCCAGAACCGTCGGGAGGGCTCGTAGGGCCTACGCACTCGAAAAAGCCCACACACACACACCGCAAGCGATGGAGCGGTCGCTGAGGAGGTACGTGAAAGCCCACGGGTATGCCATCGCCCTGGCTGCCCTATTTTTCGGATGCATCTTCGTGGCCAGTATTGTCAGCGGTGACCAGCTGCAGCGTTCGTCGAGCGAGTGTAAGCACGATAATAGCACGACGGAGCAAGGAGTTCCGGGTGGCACCCAGAAAGTATATGGTAACGGAACGGAAAATTGGCTTTGCAGATGCATTCTTCCGATCGCGACCGCTCGAGCAGCTGATCTTCTCGATCGCGTGGATCGTAGCCGGAATGATCTTTCTGCTGGGGTTGATCTGCGAGCGCAAGGAAGCGATCTTTCCGTTCTCGACCGTCTTCCTGGTCGAGTGGAGTCTGGTCCTGGTGCAGCTGCTCGGGAGGCTGCAGAGCCGGGGTGTGACGGACCTGCTCCTGTCCGCCGAGGCTGCCGTATTCCTGCGTACGTGAGAATCACCCGGTGGGGGAGTGCAAATCCTTTCGCTGACCTCTCTCTCGATCGTGCCTCTCGTTTTCTCACGCAGTGGTGCCGCTGTACGTTGGCTACACGCTGGTGGTCCTGTACCGGGTGTTCGACAGCCGGTACAAGGAAGAGGACGACATCGAGCAGCAAATCCACCAACCGGTGAAGTTCTTCTTCGGTGACGAACCGGACGACCCCAGCTACAGTTAGGGGAGGGATGCCAGGCGCCAGTGTTTGCTGTTAAGTTTTAATGTTACGCTAATTTATGAGCGCGGATCAGGAGGAGTCATGAGTTTCCAATTAAAATCTCTCGCACCATGTGCAACCGAACACACGGAACACGCGGCTGGCTCGTTTGTTCACTCTGTCCGCAGCATCCTCTTTGTGGTGTCCGAACTCCGTCGAAGTCGAAGGATCCGAAAGCTCAATCCCTAATCAGTCGATACGGCGATCGGCTCATCCGATGGGCCGGTGATCGCGCTGGCGTGGCGTGGCTTGGATCGTGACGCAAATGGGCAAAGGACTGCACTGACTGAACACGTAATTACTGGTTATTCATCGACCACTCCAGTGCTAACCGGCGTGGCTTCGGGGGGCACCTCGACGGCTCCGTCTCGTCCCCGGTTCCGGGGCGACGTAAACAAGCCGATAAGGAAGGAACCGCGTCTTTGTGGAGAGTTTCGAACACGGCCACACTATCTCTCTGTTCCGTGCCGTGATTTTTCCTTTTACGCACCCGATGCAGTGACACGAATGCCGGCCGTGGCGCGGTATCAGTCCCAGTTCGAACGTCTCGCGGGCCGTGGTAAAGTGGCCAACGCGCCGGGCACACGATGGATCCCAAATTCGTTCGATTCATTCAATTCAACGGCTACCTCGTAGCGACCGTGATTTGCTATCACACGTTCGTGCAAGCCTTCGGATTGCCACCCCGGCTCCAGCAGTGGTACCAGTGCCCCGGCGGACAAAGTATGCAGATCAGCACTCTTTTCGAAACGGGCCCGCGTTGAGCTACCATCAGCTTTTTGTTTCCCTCCTTCAGGTTGGTTCGGGCGTGATCATCCCGTCGTCGATGGGGTGCTGTTGTTGGGTTGGATCACCGCCGTAGCTTCGCTCTATCAGGCACTCAAACTGGTACGTCACTGGGGTTGTTTACCGCGGTCGCGGGTTGTTGTTGATGGGGGCCTTTTCCGCTGATTGACAGGAAGTGGCAGCGATGCTGTGCCCAATCGGTTACTTGCTGTCGCTAGAAGTGGCGCTCGTGGTGGTGCAGGACACGGTCAGCACTTGGAACGATGATGCCGAGGAGCGCTATCTACGCAACGCGCAGGACGTTCTCGCTTGGTCCGGTAAGCTGGCGCCCCGGGAGTCCTGTCGCAATCGTGTCCCGTGACTTAATGCAGCTTCGTTGCCCACGTTTTAGCATTTCTGCTGTACTTCTACTACACACTGTACACACTGAAGCACCTCTTCCGGCGGCAGGATCATCGGCAGCCTGCCCTACAATCAATCGAAACACTGGCATCATCGTTGGAGGGGAAACCCTGCCATTCGCTGATGCCAGCCGTCTAGCTCTCTGCATTATGTTGCCAAAAACGGCGACCTTCCCGACGGCTAAAGACGGGTCCATTACTGGCTGGTGACCTTGTATCAGTGCTGCCCCGCCGGGTCCATCCGCCCGCCTCACGCGCACACGTTAGATAATGATGATGTAAAATCGATAGATAAGTGAGCGAAGGCCAAAGTGAAGTGTGCGCCATTGAAGAAGTTCAAATTCGCCGTGCCATCGCGTCAGCCCCTTTATCGCTCTGGGGTCCCGCGATGTTTGTCAATCATGTTTGGATACACCTCAGTGTCCTGTTCTTTGCCGCGGGGTTGACAGGTGATTGACTTTAATGTGTCAAGGTGTCAAATGCCGTGGGTGCGCGCAATTTTTGCCGAATTTTTATACCTTATTTGCCGCCGATCCACCGACGGGCAGGACAAATGGATGGCGGATGACTTCACGCGGTCGGTGAGATGCGCTACTTAATTGACCGGGGTTTGGGTGCTTAAGAGGACCGGTTTTTTTCAGGGTCAAATACTTTAACTCGAATAAATAGTCGTCGTAAGTTTTTAACAAAAGATAAACACAGCCATTCACAGTCCGTTCGAACTATCCTCCGGTTTTGTATATTTGTGTCGCTGGAAACAGGTAAGTAACGCGGTGTTAGTTTGTGTCTCCGTGTGGTCGAAGTTTGCTCGCAGTCGACAGTGTTACAGGATGTTCCAAATCCTTCCTCAATCGCCACTCAAGTCTTGTGTTGAGTTCGCCCGCCGTAGGTCCTTCCTTGCCAATGTCAGCTTTAAAGCGCACTTGTCGCGGTAGTTTATACCTGATTCTCGTGAAACTTTGCCCTTAAATCGGATTGGATCAAAGTGATGATGAAGCAACGACTGCCACGTGGCAGATGCGATGAGCTTTCGCCCTTCGGACGCTCCCGGTTCGACGCCGTTCGGCCAAAGGGCAAAGGTTAGACCAGAGAGACGATCGGAAAAACAAAACCCACTCAAGGGTCACGGCGACCCCCTTGGGGGAAGGTGAAGATTGTAACCGAGAGTTTCCCGCGCCTCCCTCATCGTTCCCCCCGCCTTGCCGCCGCCAAATGACCTTTACCACCGAAATAATCGTTCGCTCCATAATATCCAAGACGGCGCCCGAGACAGGACAGGGCCAGTGTCTCTTCAGACAGGCCTCCTCCATCCTGCGGGCTTCGTCGAGTGTCCTCCAGGGCGCCCGCCATGTCAGGCTGCTTCGTGTGGCATATTAATCTTAACCGCTGCGTTTTTGCTCGCTTTTCCATCATAACTCACCAACCCCGCCACCAGTAGAGGACGCCGAAGCGGACGAAGAGGATGGACAGAATGGCCGGGGAGGCGACGATCGGGCCGACCGGGGCGACCCGAACGGCGAGAAGGAGAAGCTCGACGAGGAACACTCACTCCGGGACGACGGGTCGCCGGAGCCACCGAATGGCGAGATCGTGTCAATACTCCGCAAGAACGGTTCCCTGCTCCAGAGCCAGTAAGTTGGTGGCGTCACGCGGTACCGGCGGAGGTGGCGGCCGCATTTTCTCCAAAACAAATCATTGATTTTTGTTTACTCTTTGCTCTCTCTCTCTGTATCATCGCGGAAATTGCGGCCAAACGAACGGACCGATTCTTCAGGGAAATATCGTCCAGCCAACAGAACTTCTTCCGCATGTTGGACCAGAAAATCGAAGAGGTAGGTTCCACCGGTCGGTGGTGGAAATTGAATTGTTTGCTTTCCCGGGGTTTGTTTTTGACACACACACATCCTTCATCTGCTGCTGCCTGGCCGACGAAGCCTCCGAGGGCGCCCGGATGGCTCGGTGTAATTGAGTTTCGAGTTCAATCCGTTTTGGGTGGCGGCGTCCTCGCAGCACCCTTTTATTTATGGACCAGCCCCTCGGTTCCCCCTACCCCCGGGGGACGATGAGTTATGGAGGCGGTCTGGTGTTTAAACCAACTTCGCACTTATTTCCCCTGTTGGGGCCATTTTTCAATCTTCCCTGTCGAAAACGCAACCCAAAGGGCCCAGACTACGACTCGAGCAGTGAAACGGAGCAAGCCCTGGAGGAGGCTCGCCTGAACGCGCTGGTGCAGCACTGGGAATCGGCCAGCTTGACCACGTCGATGTGTTCTTCCACCAGCCGGTCCCTGCAGGGGACACCGGTCCGGCAGGTACCGCTCAGGTGAGCCCCGTTGTGTGGTCCCCCCGTGGTCCCGGTCGGACGCACCGCAGCCAATGACGCCCGACCCGCCGGTTCTCGATCTTTCACAGACAGCCTCCATTGAGGCCACCGTTCCAGCAACCGCTCAGTGCCGAGCTGTTGTCCCAGCAGCAGCTGCTGCTCAAACAACAGCACCACCACCTGCAGCAGCAACAGCAACAGCAAATGCAGCAGCAACAGCAGCAGCAACTACACAGCCTCCAGCAGTCGCCACAGCAGCAGCAGTCGATCATACACCAAAACCTCAGCCTCGGAATGGGCATGAGCAGTCCGAAGCGGGTGATCGGCAGCGGGAATGCCGTCAGCGTCGGTGGCGACCCGGGCACCCAGCGGTCGCTGCTGGCCCAGTCGCTCATCCATCAGAACTACGGTGTGATACAGACGTCGCAGACGGCGACCCAGCTGCGCCCCAGCTCGGGCCGCACGCTGCCGTCGCCGGTGCAGTGCCTGCAGATGTCGTACTACCAGCAACAGCAGCAGCAGCAGCAACTTCAGCAACAACAGCAACAACAGGCCCAATCGCTGAGCCAGCACTTCCCGCAGCAGCAATCGATACCTCCACAGTCCTACTACAATGACATTCTGCGGCATCCGATGCAGGTGAGTCCCGGGTCCCGGTGGAGCTTTTCCCGCCGAATAGATACATATTTGACAAGAGTATTACGGCTGAAATCACGGGAATAAAGGGCCGCAATGGAATGAGAATGTAGGCTAGTTGAAGTCCTCTCCAAATGTGGCGAAGCGGCTCGAATGATTGGTTAGCCCCAACAGAACAATTTCAACTTCTTCTCGAAGATCGATGTATGATCTGTATCGATTACCAAATGTTTTAAATGCAGCTTAGGTAAATGGCCAAGTTACGATACGATTTGAGCGATTTGACGCAGAATTGGCATTCGGATACAATCCAATCCTTCATGAGTCCGAGAACCTGTTACATTTGTAGACCAAAACTCGGGTTCGGATCGGTGTTGCTCCGATCGGTCTCCGGTCCCAAATGGAAATACTATATTAAATAACTTTTTAATGTAGTTTCTTTCGGAAATCAGTCAAACTGTCAACCGATTGAAAAAGGATTGATAGGGGAGACTAGAAAAACTATTCTCGAACAAAAAGGGTTTCCCAAAACGGATGAAGTCGCTTCTCGGTGGCAAATCCCCCCTCACATTTGTTGCAAAAAAGACACTCCAAAAAACGCATCGAAGGATGATGAAAGAACCGCACATCGCATCGGGCGAAAGCGATTGCGCGGAGTCGGTCTCGCCTTGATAACCCAACACCGCACAGTTTCGGACCGTATGCTCGCGGAACACTCGTTCTATGGAATGTAAGAGAGAGAGGAAAAAAACAGAACCACGATTCAACACATGCCAACACCCTTTTTGATCGGATCGATTTCACGACGATTGCATCAGGGACGGTGTTTTTACCGGAAGGCCTCCGGCCTCTGTGTGGGGTTGTAATTTGAGGCCCTAACACAACAATCATCGTTTAAGATCGTAACCCGGGACACGCCGTTGGGTTGGGTGGCTGCCCTAGGCTTAGCTTTCCACCGACACCGGCGGGGCACAATGCAACGCGCGGCACGTGCGTGGGAACTGAGCGGCCTCCCCTTTGTTCGTTCGTTTTCGTTCGCCATTGTTGTGCGATTTTCTTTTACTGCTCTTTCGAATCGAATTCCGCCCGCCCTAGGGCTGGGGAGGGGACATTTCATAAATGAAGTGATAACAAAAATGATAATAGAGATACGAAAAAGGATGCGAAACGAATTGAATCGTTCGTTCGGCCGTAATCGGTTAGTAATTGGAATAAACAAAAAGGGGACAGGTAATTTAGTTGTTAGTGTAGAGACCCTTTTAAATAAACTTTCGAGAGCGGTCTTTAAGGTGGTAAACAACATTATCTCTCACGCATCCAACTCCTTAAGGGGTCAACAACAACAGCATGTTGAATTTCGCTTTCCAACGTGTAAATTGACCCCGTTCACACCTTGCTGGCTCATCCACGGTTTCGTGCCACACGCGACCGTTTACGAACGGGCACGGGCGTCAGTGGGTCGATCCGCGGACAAAGATCGCCCGACGATCACGGTGGCTGATCGATCCCAATATTTCTTTCCCCAGTTTTTTTTTTTTTTTGTGGAAGTTAACACTTGCCGTGGCCGTGAAATGTGATAAACGCGAGCCCCAGACCGACACGAACGCGTGTTTGTTTTTCCTGTTTGCTGCGTACATAGGGGTGGTAAATCTTGCTTTATTATCGGCCCAGTTCGCGCGCCACAGTAAGACACGAAAAGTATGTATTTATTTGCTTTGGCGTTGGCAACATTACTAATGACCTTTTTTGGGGTGGTTTTAAATTGCAGTCGGTGCTCGAATTACTACCTCGATGCCGGCGGCCGGCTAGTGCCGCCAAGCGCCAAGCGGGGTCCTATGATATGTTTATTAATTGTTTAGTGGCCCTCGCCTGGGGGGTATCTTCTACATATTACTGCCAGCACCTTCAGCTCCGAGCGAGATGAGTACCGTGTACCCGGTTACTAATGATACTGATACGCGCGCGGACGCGGAATGTCTGGTCGGCCCACCGTGGGCCTCGCGCGTAACGAGACAATTTGCACTTAAAAATAGAACGAACGTGTGCCGCTGCAAGGCGTAAGGCGGCCGCACCGGACGCACCACTACTTTACTGGCTATTTGGTCGGCTAAAATAAAACAACGGAAACGCACAACATACGACCGCTTGGCCTAACAATAGCAAACAGCTCGGTCCCGCTACTCCACTGCTGCTGCTGCTGCTGCTGCGGACCGCTTTGATGATGAGCGGCGCATCCTTCGCGCCGCCCAGGACACCGGCCGTGTCCAATATTATGCGTACACCGCGCGCGCTATCACATACACCTTTGCCGCCGCCGCCGGCCACTTCAATAGGCAGATTGGATTCGCATTCAGTCAGCAGTGCGCCAGCAAGTGGCCAGCCCCCGGATCGGTAGCACCTAATTGTGGCCAATTGTGGAACGGCACGTGAGACGGCGTTGAGGTCACATACGCGTCGCAGCCAGCTGGCCTAGTCCACGCCTGCGATCCCTGGGGAAAAGAAAGTGGAGAATGGAAAGGTTGAGCGAACGGTGGTGGTCTCTGAATGGTGATCAATTAGCAGCGTAACGATCGTTTGTAGTTGGTCCCCGGTTTGGGGTCTAATCAGCTAATGGTTTAGTGTCACTTCAAACATAATAATGCTGCCTGATTTGCTGCTGTGTCTTTGACTTATTGCGTTGATTAAAAGTCCTCTCAAGTACAAAGGTTCTTAAAGGGGACCACTAATTTCCAAATATTGAGCGCATATAAAGTATATTAACAAAAGGCCCCGACGTGTTTACCGCGGATCGAACGCGAGCACACAACATTCATCAGCACACATCGCTCAGTCGCAGGACACGCTTCATTAATGGTGTGCCGCGTCGTGACCAAACGGTTAACGCGCTTATCAGGGTTTCAGGGACACCAACCACGGGGCTTGTCCGCCGAGAGACAGAAGGTGATAAGATCCCCGAGCGCCGCCGGTTTCGGGAAGCGAAGAAAGACGACACAGCGAACACACGACGAACTATAATCTCTCGCCCGCGGTTATGATGATAGGAATTGGAATTACTTCCCATAGGCAGCCCGTTCTAGAGACAACAGTGAGACCAACCATAGGGCCATGGGCTGCTCACAAATCTGTGACTAATCGTCTAAGCGGAATGCCTAATCTCTTATTCCCGGGAACTGGTTTCGGTTATGCTGTGGGGGATGCTGGGAAAAAACCGTCCCGAAGGAAGTTTCACCGATGAAGCAGATTAGGAATCCATTTTCAAGGAACCGGCGTGATTGAAGGATCGATCAATCAGTGGTCTGCGCATATCGTTTTATCAAACATTGGTGGCTTCTATTCGAAATATTGTTGGACGTTCTTAATGCGCTCTCTTTTTGAATGTTTGAGGATCAGAGTTAATTTTGGGACCATTAACCGACTGTTTCAAGCGCATTCTTTTAAGGGTCTTCTCGTGACGCTGTTCATGTGACGCATTTAACAATCGTTAATGAATCATTCAATAGTACTAATAAATTGACTTCCAATACGCTAACTCAGCTACTAACCAATCCAATAGGAATATCCACTCATGAACAATAAGCTACGTGACTGTTACGGAAAATCAAACACCGTTTTGACGACCCACTAAAGGCCACTTCAACCACGCTAAGCGCACGGCGCATTGCGGCTGCGTGTCCGGTCGGGCAGAAGTTTAGAAAGCTGTGGCTTCCACCGGCCAGGAACGTTTCATTCTTTCTTTCTGCCCACCGAAACGTGACAGCCTTCCCGGTCGCGCAACCTTGGAAACCGCAGCCTCGTTGCGGTCAGGGGCTATCCGCGGCTTGTTGTTACCAAGCGTCAGGTACCTCGTGACATCGGCCCCAAGGAGAAAATCCGTAAGCCCGGTCGGTCGATGGTGCGATAATACGCAGATGATTCTGCGGAACTGCAGTTGCGACGATAACAATGCACACTGCCTCTGTGTGTTTGTTTGGTTAATTATAATTTACATGAACAAATTAAATTTCCACTGGCACTGACTCTGTGATGAAGGCGAACACATTTAATGGCGCCAGCAAGCGAACGAAACTCGGCTGTAACGCAAGCAACACGCAACCTCTCGCGCAGCCATCGTTTGCAGTTTCCGCACGCAAACAGTGGAATCTTCCCACCGGACGACCCAGGGACCCACTTCCGGGAGTCGGTCAGTCAGTCGGTGCGCTTCGGGCGATTAAAATGTGCACCTGTAAAGCTTATGGCCACCACCAGCTTCAGCAGCAGCAGCAAGTCAGTCGGAACCATTCCCAGCCCGAGAGCTGAAGCCGTCCACGGGCCAAAGACAAAGTTAGTGACTCCATCCATCGCATCGGGAGCAGCTTACGAAGCAGCCCGCCGAAGCAAAGGCTTAGGCGCCTGGCCCGTGTAGCTGTGTAGCTTTTCTGTGGAACTGTTTCGCTCTCGATCTAAGCCCATTTAATCTATTATCTAGTTGGTACAAGATTGGACAGATTAGAGAGCATGGCCACTGGGGCAAGTGAACTAGAAAAATGGGCTTCGCATTGAAACGGAGCTTCCCGAAAGGGACGCGAGCGCGAAGGTTGATGAATGAGAAGCAATCATAAACTTCTTCGAAGATGAAGCCGTGCAATTTGTTTTTCTTTTTTCCTGTTGGCCAGCTGGCTCTAGTTAGTTAGTGGATGGTTATGGCTGTGTGCTGCACTGCACTTCCTACACACCCCCTGTGCATATTCATCAACTGAAACCAGCACCGGATTGGATTGGCCACCCGAACTTCCGACTGCGGGTGAAATCGATTTCGAACATCGCCCGCGCTCATCATGGAATGGCCGTGTGGAAGGATTACTCCAAAGTCCGGCACAGAGATTGATGAATTGATTTCCCATCACGAATTGGGCGGACGGACGGACCGGGACGCGGGACGTTTTTTTTTGCCGTAAAATGCTTTTCATTTTAAGTAAAACCGACTTTCACCACCGTTACTTTCTGTCGGCCCGTGCAAAAACACATCGGTCGGAGCGTTGAATAACTTACGCATCTTCCCCTGCGGCGGCGACGGCTGCTGCTGCAGCCACTTCGCTTCTTCGCACCACATTTATGTCACAACGCACACATACACACTCGCACACAGAGGTCTCGTTCACACGTACAAAATGTTCAACTTCACAACACCACGAAATATGTACATCACTTTCACTAGCATTTTTGCGCGCCCGCACGCCGGGACGGGACAGGAGCTGCCTCGCGGCTGCTTTAGGTTGCACCGATCGCCGCCGTGACACTGTGGGCCGCCGCCGCCGCCGTCGTCGTTGCCTGTGGCGCGGTCGACCCGGGCGGTCCCGACTCCACGTCCTGTTCGTTGTCGAAGCGCACAAAGTTGTTCTGCGGCACCGGCAGCGGTCCCTTGCCGAACATCCGGTACAGCACGATCAGACTGACCAGCACGTACACGTTGGCCACTTGATGAGGGGGAGGAAGAGCAAGAAAACCGACCTTGAAACACCACAAACTGGGGGCGAGCGAGGGCTGTAGGTGAGACTTACGTAGCATGATGACCAGCTGGCGGGTCTCGATCATGGCCAGCTCCGAGGGGCGCCCGGTGCAGAGGTTAACCGTTTCCTGGACGATCACGACCACGCCGTCGACGATGAACAGCGCCAGAAAGGGGGTGAGAAAGTTTTTGTTTTCCTGCGAACAAGAGGGAAGAGCGTGTGCGTGTTGTTGTTGATGCTCGGTTCACTCCGGCCACCACCTCGCGGCCACCACACTACTCACCCGATACAGGCCGGCCACCAGGAGGGCCGAGGCGCACAGCCAGAGGGCCGACTCGAGCTGGATCAGCACCGGGAACCGTTGGACCGCCTCGACTACTGGGGAAGAAGAAAGTTGAACATTCATGAGACTGAGAAAGTCGGTTTGGGGCGACGCTCCCATTGGCATCGAGTGCGCCAAGCGCACACACACGCACACGCGTCACGAGAGAGATGCACCATCGCTGGCTCGCTGTGGCTGTCACACGGACTAGGCCGCGGATTACGCGGCCGTCCGCTAATTGGATCCACGCACTCTGAAACGCTCTCCGTCTCAATTAGAGGGACGGGAAAAACGCGAAACACAAGGCCATCGGGCGATTAATGTCCCAATGTGGTGACGCCCCACCGAATCTAGTAAATTATTCATCGGTTCAGCGGGGTAAGATTGTCCAAACCCGCGACGCGAAAAGTGTCCCAATTATTTGTCCATTTTCCTGCGCCGCGCAGCGCACCGTTGTTGTTGTGATGGATCGAGCGCTTAGCTGTAGACCAGCTGAGCAAACAAGATCGCGCTATCGGATCTCGAGAGGAAGGTCGTCTACGTCGGTGTGGCGTGCGGCACGAGGGTAATACCACACGGCGGTAATTGTGGGTTCGAGAGAGTCGCACTTCCGGTTCGCGGCTAAAGCCACCGTCAAATGGGTTCCCAATAACAATGCGATCGCGACGTGCGTTTGTTTGGTGTGCCCTTTTTTTGTGCCAGCCGAGCTGTGATTTTGTCACAAAAACCGTCACGTGGGGGGGCCACTTACATTCTTCCTCCACGAACAGCGGCTCGTCGCGCACCTCCCGGCCCATGAACGAGCTGACGATGATGACCGACGTGAAGAAGATCGTGCAAAACGCGATGAAGTACCCGTGGAACTTCATGAAGTACCGAAAGATTCGGTTCATGATCATTGATTCGAGCATTTTGCCGTGTCGTGATGGTGATCGTGACTGAAGATCTTTGCGCGAGATGGGCACTTTGGGTTCACAGGCGTACCGTCTGGTTGCTCAAGAAAGCCCCACCACAACGGCCACCGCGGCCATTCGCGAGTCGAGAGCACCCGCTTCTTCAATCAACGTCCAATTTCCGAGCGCGGCTAGTTCTCACATACGTGTCACAGATACGGGGAATTGGTACGTCGCCACACGGTCTCACTGCGTTCGGCGGTCACACTCTAGCAGTAGTGTCTTCTTCGCTAGGATTAACGTTTTCGCGGGTCCTGTTCAAGCGTAACACACAACCGCGCGCGATCGATCGCGACTAACTGACCGGACTCGCGGGCTGGCACATTGCGTTGGGTTGCCACCGCGGCAACCGCGCCACGACCACACGCAGAGAGGGGCCGCGGCACACGCGCCGATGAAACCACTACCAACGGCCACGGCAACATAAAAACGCTTCCCGCTTCAGGGGCTGCTGGAGGCGCGCGCACGGAGCTTGTGCGGATTTAACGACGGAACGGTAACCGGAGTTTCGCAGCGCATCTGCCGCGTTTCCCAACCTCTAATGGTCTTCGCTCTTGCGCCTCCTGTTCCGACCCCCGATATGTATGCCAACGCCGTCCTTAAAACCGGCCCAAGCGCCGGCCCCAAGGTAGACTTTAATTTGCATCACAAACCGAGAGATACGATTGCGGTCCGTCGGTTTGTTTGGGCTTCCCTGGTTGCCCGTCCCTGGCATGTTCCTGGATTTCGGGCCTGAAACGCATGCATGTGTGTTCCATTTTACGCAACCGCACCACTACCACTCTACCGCAGAGGGCCACACGATCGGGTTGCGGGCACGATCGCGAAACAACCTTCGCGTAGAGAGCGAAAGAGGCCCTGTGAGGGAAGGAGAGAGCGAGAAATTTGTGGTCGGCTCTCTTGGAAACGGCCGAAGGGTATTAGACCGCCACACAGCACCCCCCACCACCATGCCATTGCTTCTCACCGGCCGGGTCCACCACCGGATGAGTTGTGCATGCTCCGCGATGTTGATGTTGTTGCCGCAATCTCAAGCAATAAGCGAGAGAGCGAGAGAACGAAATGATGCACCGTGAAGCCCTAGCGCACAGTGGTTTGTAATTCAAATGAGGACCCAAACCACATAAACGATTGTGCCATAATTGAGTGCAGATGCACTCGTCCGACTGATCACGGGTAAGAATCGAACGACGGTAATCCCACGACAGTCGGAACCAAGCCTCCGAATTACGTGCGTGAGCCCGGAGGCGGTCAAGCGGATCGGAATCGATGACGTTTTTGGTGGCAGGTGCTGTCAAATCCGACCAACTGGTTGCGGGGAACCGAAGCGAACAATTATGTTCCGTATCGATCGAACGCAGGGCGCCGGAAATCAATAATGCATTCTCAACGATACTGGACAAGCTGGTGGGGTGCTAGAAGGAGAATAGCGGCATATGTAAGGAGTAAAAAATGGCCACTGTCACGTGACTGCAGCAAACAGGATATTCACTCTTCGCGAGTGGGAACTGGTTCTCGTTAATGTTGATAATGCCTGTGGAAAGTGTTGTCCTTCGACAACCGATTACCGCCGATCGGTCATCGGTCTGGATAAAAACTCTGGATGGATGGTGTAAATTATATAAAAAAAACAAATGCCAGGATGCATACAAAACGGTCAGTACAATTGACCAGCGGTGTATTAGAGTAACATAATTCTAGAAACATAAAAAACGTGTTTGCCTTAACTAAACCAACTTCCTCCTGGTGACAGAACTGTTGTACCTCTCAGTTCAGCGGATGCGTTCTCGTCTTGCGGCAATTATACGACCATACGTTTTAACTATCTTGAAGGAGTCCCAAGTAAAGCCTGGTCGAAAGAGAACACAAGCATTGAGAAAAGAGTACGGTTTAATCGATTATTATGTTGTTTACTCACATAATCCTAATAAGAGGACGATTCCGTCCAGGCCCACTTTGTTATTGTAACCGGCCCAAACAACTACCACTCCTGTAACTGTTACTGCACTTGCTGTGGATAGATAATGGTGTAGTGTTTTACATACGTTCAACGTTGCCGTTTTGGCACATTTCCCAACGCGCTGATCAGTTGATCGTTAATCGTCAGATTAGACTTACTCATTACTATCTGGGGAAGGTTGGTAATAAGATCCAAGATAAAAGATGATAATAGTATAAAGCCAGATAGAAACCAGAATGCAGGTCTCGAATAAACATGGTTGATTAAAGCGATCCCGTAGCAGACGCAAGTCATGAGCCAATGTGGTTTGAACAGAGCTACGAAAAGCACGGTCAAATGTTGGTTCTGAAATAGTAGAGAAAGCCACATCAATATACGTTTCCGGCATCCGACATGTTAGCAATCTTACCTTACACCAAACCACGAAAAACCAAATCACAGACGACGCCAATTGTCCCCAGAAGAGATACATCTCCCACAACTGTGCGTCACTTTTGAACGCATCGACGATAGAGTGAGGAATGGTTTTGTTTCCTCCCAGATTCTGGCTCTCTGACTCTCGAGATGGTATTTTCGTAGTCAGTACCACCGCGAAGGCAATCCATACCCAACGCAGGATCTCCTCGCGCAACTTTGGGGCTTTTACCACACTCCAAAGCAAGCGCAAAATTAGGAAATCGGTGGCGTTAGAAGTTCGCGGTGCCCTCAAGTTTATCGAAGCCATTTTACCGGCACCGTTCTTTTCGGTACGACGGAGCGCAGCGACTAACTTACGGGTTTGTTCGGATGTGTGCCCTGAGTTAGCCGGCTAACAGTGCTTATCAGCAGGATTATTGCAATTTAAAACCCACTTGTTTATTATTATCGCAAAAATAATCTTCGCAGTCTCTCGTGAAGTGCTCAAAAATGTTCTTTCTATCTGTCACTTTCATTCTCTTTGTACCCGGCTTTTCTCAGGGGATTGGTGTGCGTGTGAGCCCCAGTTCCCGACAGATCCGCCAGGGGCGCTAGTGACGGCGGTTAGGACTCTATTGACTTATTTAAAATGCTTAATATTTAAAATTTTAATCCTTAAATGTTTGAGCACTTCATATCACGAGAGAAAAAAACAAGAGGAGCTTAAAAAAGGTGTTTAGTTTGTACGTCACCAATATTGCGATAATGAATAACATTAAAAATGTTAACAGCGGTTGAGCCCAATTAAGTTATTAAGTATGAAATTAACTCTAACAGTACTCAAACAAGCACAAACCCTCTGAAAACCAACACTGATCGGCACATATATTGTTGTTTGTCATTTTCCGGTGGACATCGATAGCGACCCATGCCATACCAAATCATGCGGTCTTTATGCGAATGTTGACGCTAAACTAAGTTCACGGTCGCGGTCACGGTCTGATGGCGATCGTGCCAGATTGGAGACCCACCCACGCTTGTCGCCTGCACTTTTGTCGCATTTTTCCACTGTTTTATTCTCGTTTCTATAAATAGATGTTGCGAAATTCGGCCCGCGGATAGGGATCGAAAAGATATGCTAACGACGCCGCAGCGGTGTTGCACTCCACGTTACACCGTCCCGCTATCGGCCTCCGGTTTGCGATCTGCATCAAGTGCAACGGAGATTGAGCTCCGCAGTTGATGCACCACCAGCAGCATGTACGTGACGATTCCTTTTGAATAGAAGCGATTGTAAATGGGCACAAATTAGTGAACACACGCGCGCGGGATGCACCAGATGCCGGACTTGCCTAGAATGGTCACCATTATCACCGTGCTTCCGATGCTGCACATCATGATAGCGCCGACCAGCAGAAACAAGTGCAGCACGAAGCACTGGTAAACAAACACCAGAAACAGTGTCAGGCACCATCGTTGTTGCTGGAGGAAAAAACGCACAGAGAAGCAATAGTGTTCAAGCGGCGATCTTCACGAACAAGGGGTCTCTTACTCTGATGACTCCGAGGCAGTAGATGCCGAAGAAGGTCAGTTCTATGATGCCGAGCCACATAACCACATCCTGCTGGCCGTCGAGCTCTTTCACTGGCGGTTTCAAAACAGAAGCCCCGGTTAAACGTCCGTCGAGCAGATCCCATCAGATCCGTTAGGCCGCGAATACTCACGATTTTCCCCGAGGTCATCGTCGGTGCGCAGCACTACGCTCAGAAGTAGTGTTAGGATGGCGTCCAGTGCCGTGATCACCCCAACGATCGTGGCGTGCGTTCGTATGTTTGCTGAAAAATCGCAAAACCTCCCAAACGCCATCGCGACTCCGTCACCCGACTCTCTTGCTCTCTCGCTCTAGAGTGGAAAAATGCAAGAAGTACCCGCACGCAACCGGTGTGTACGTTGTGTCGGAACAGAGCTTGGCCGGAGACTAAAGATTCGCGAAACACACGATCAATCCGCGTGCCAACGGCAATGGAATGGAATGGTGGGATGCGTGGGACATTATTCTACTCGCGCCCATACAAAAAACCAACACTGGGGTCTCTCCACTAGAGCGTGGCGACCCGAGGGCCTGTCTCGATGGTGTGAATGGTTGTAGATATTTTTGGCGTGACTTGCTCACACACAGGCCCACCGACAAAGCATTCAGATCGGGTTCGGAGGTGGTCGGGTGGCCTTGTGATCAGACGGAGATCGAGCATTGTGAAGATCTTGTAAATGTAAACATATTACGCAAAGAGCTGTTTCTATGATGATGATCGGTCCCACTTCGGGGATCCTAAGGGCGGTTTATGATCTGAAAGGATTTCAAGCGGCAAGGACACTTTGTGTAGTTTAGAGTTATGATGGTTTTATTTACTACCCTTTTCGTCTACTTTGTGGCCTGACGGAACATTTACATTAAATCAGTGACGTAGTGGTGGAACAAGGAACACAGTATGTGGGGTCTTGCCAGAAGCTTCACGTCACATTTCGATGTGCTCCGCGCTGCTACTCAAGCTACGGTAGCCCTGCAGTCGCTCGTCCCACATGCACCGCTCACGTCGTAGTGATCGGAAGAGGTAAAATACCGTCACAAACATGTAACCGTACAAAGCTGACGAAAAGGGACAAATTCGTAGGGATAAATAAAGTCGAGAAGATGGGCGCGAGACAACGTACCTAATTCTTGCACCATCGAAAGGGTTGCACCACGAAACTGTTCCGGCCGATCGCTGGTCAGCGTGATGGCCACTTTCGACGCAACGTACCCCATCGCGTCGAGCAGAAGCAGTATGCCGAACGGGATGATGTAGTACTCGTTAACCTGCAAACGATCCGATCACTGAGATTTCCGAATTCTTTCAACAAACAACCCTTGCCATCCGTTACTAACCTTGCATATTCCGATAAAGTATGCACCGACCACCAACAGCACGATCACCACAAAAATGACGTCGATTATCGCGTACCGATAGTACATGGCAACTGGGGCATGGTCGGAAGTGGAGCAAAAAAAACAACGTCTGTTTTGTCACTACTCAAACGTAATCGGAGCACACATCGGTGCCGCAGAACACTTACACTCTTCGGGAACCTTCTGGACGCTGTCGAACCGTACTCGAAGGTACACCGAGGCGGTGATCGCGGTGACGCTGTTGACGAGCGCCAGCAGCCCCACCAGCACACCGTGGAACCGGGAGCTTACCAGACACCGGCAGCCACTGGTCTGTTTGGCCATCTCACGAAGAAAGAATGGGGAACTACACTGGCTGGCGGAAGGTGGACCACAAGACGTCTTTCTGTTTGACCGTCCAAACCAATTCTGACCAAAAAATCAAATCGCCAAACCTGCTATCATCATCGTTCTGGCTTATCGGTTCCGTGGCTAGGACAGTGTTTCAAAGCAATAAACCAATCGCCACTAGTCTCGTGAGCCAGAGATTACGCCAAGTAGTCAAAAAGCTCAGCGATCATGCTGGGGCCGAACAGCAGAGGGACCGCAAAATCATTTTGATCATGCCACAGGTCAGTTTTTTACCCAGTGTGTCATCTAATGCATAAAACAATCTCACCCTAAGCCTTAGATTGGGTTAACTATTTTTTACTGAGACGAATGGAATATTCCTCAAAACGCATTATCGCTTATGGTCCTTATGGTATCGCTTATGGTATGGTCGCTTATGGTATGGACATTCACAATAATCTGGCCGATTCTCTCGCGCACCGGATTACAGCATCGGGAGCCGACCTAACTACTAACACTAAGCTCTATAACACAGATTGTTACGCTGCGATCATCGCTGGAGCATCCGGCCGGCGATCTCACAGACAGATGGACTTGCGGAACTCCTCCGACCGCGTGGCTCCTTCTTTCGCCTTGATTTGAAACAGCTTGTACAGCCCGATAAGCGTCACGAACACATACAGAAACAGAACTACGGGCGAAAAAGGTGATTAGTGATCGATCAACCGATCGCCGAAAATGATCCTTTCCTACCAGTTTGAATGACCCACACCTGGTACGGTAGGGTCCTAGGGCCGCGTGTGTTGGCCACCACGTACGCCACCCAATCGAACACGATCGACAGCAGGTAGGGGATCAGACAGAAGCGATTCTCCTGAAAACACACAGAGGTTCGTTAGTTCAGCCGCCTGACGGGGTGCCTATGCTACTGGCTACCTTTCGAATGCCGTAAAAGAGGACTCCAATCGACACGAGATGCAGCGTGTCGCCCGCGAAATCAAACCACCCATAATCGATGAGATCCTGCACTGTTGTGGAAGGTTTTTGGAAGAAAAGGGGACAGACAATTTCGTTAATCTCGCGGTTCGACTTCGACACCCTGGCGCTGTCCAGTTCTTACAGTCCCGCGGTATGCTGGCGTCTTGCGTGCCATGGTAGACCAGCTTCAGGATGGCAGAACTGACTAGGATGGTCGTGGTGAGCAGGGCCGAAAACACCACGATCACGTACCCGTGGAACTTAATATTGGCACAGAGACTCATCGCGGCGGACCTGTTGCTAGCAGCGTCGTCGGAAGGATACTGACGACGCAAACTCCCGCAAACGGAGAAACCACGGCCGCTCTAGAACACCACCTGCTTCTGCCGAGATCTTGGCCACCAGAAGGACCTCCTAAAGCCCACGACCGGGAAGAAGATCACTTGGTTAGCGCGGGGGAAACCCACAGCGCACGGTCTGTGATGGGTAATGGGAATCGGAGCGGCCATAAAGTAATCATTGGGCAAGGACACATACCAGCATCCCGCCTAAGCCTCGGAACCCCCCGGTGGATTGGCCCGTGGTGCGTGTTTTGGATTCTTCCCGAAAATAGTTCAACCCAGGAGAGGAAGGTGGTCAAAAGAGTAAGCAAGAAGAAAGATGAGAAAGAGAGTGAAAGGAGAGATCAAGAAGCGGAACCCAGACCCTTCGGTTCCGAGAAGCAGAAGGAGGATCACGCCGTAACCGGGATTGACCCGAGTTCCCCATTAACAGATGTTGCCGGAGCGAAGTCGGTTTCGATTCTTAATGAAGTTTTGGCGGGTTTTTTTGTTCGGCTTTTCGCTTTGTTTCAGACCCATCTCATTCATACGCCGTTTCTCGGCACACACATACGGGCCTTCGTATCCTTCTTCACGTTGTTGGGATTAAAAAATGGTGTCCTTTTGAGCACACCACCGCTGCCTGCTACCTGCTTCGAAGCCCGGGGCCTCAGAATGTTCGTTTCGGTTTCGGAAAAACGAAAGGCGTTTTTTGTCCGCGGGTTAGTTTGGCAACCCAATCGCCGAAAGCAACGAAAACGGCGGACTTGGGAAAACTGGAGGATTGTTCATAAAATTCCACAAAAAGAGGGACGGCAGAAACAAAACAGAAGCCCAAATAACTCATCTACCGAATTCGGTACGTGCCACGGACGTGAGACGGAGAACCGTTCGGTGTCCTCCCCGCGGGGATATAGACACACGGGAACATTGACCCGTTTTATGGACGTGATGCGTCTCGCGTAGGGGATGAGCATTTCCTTTCGTTTTTTGTTTATGGTCGACAGCAACCGGTCACATATAAACTTGCGTCTGTCGAGACAAATTATTGGGTCCTTTACGAGGCGGTCGGGACTTTCAACATTTCATTAGCTGCGCCTAACCCTTATCCGTATCGTCTATTCTTCTTTCCAGCAACAGCAGCTCCAGCCACAGCCGCCACCACCGCCAGGAATCTCGAATGTCTCGTCCTCGGTGGCCGCATCGCTGGCGTCTGCCTCGGTGGCGGTCGCGTCGGCCGGCGGTAGCGGAGGAGCGAGTGCGAGTGCAAGCGGGGCGTCCGGATCGTCCGCGGTCAGTGCGGCGCTTGCCGGCGGCTCCCTGACAATGTCCGGTGAGCCTCGCTTTCCGCCGGCGATCGCCGTGCAACGGTTAGCGCCCCAGGTGCAGCGGCAACTGCGCGAAACCCAGGAACTCATCAAGGACTCGTGCGCGCAGCTGTACGGATCGGCTTACGGTAGCCCCGGGCCACCGGTGGTCACACTCCCGGTGGCCGGTGGATCGAGTGGACCCCCGCTCCGTACGGGGCCCGGCTCGGTGCTGGGCCGGTCCGCCGGCCGGCGTCCCACGCTCGAGACTCAGTATTCGCAGGAACTTTCGTGATATCTAGACAAGTAGTGAACCTGTCCGTGCCCACCATCGTCCGAACGTGGGTAACGCGCGCTCGGTTCAGCTTCGCTTTGCCACCTGGAACACCTGGAACGACGCGCCCTTAACTTCGACCGATATGACGAGGATGGCCCGATCCCAACGAGCACCGATTCCCCATCCAACCGAACGGTCGTCGGTGGATGAATATCAGCGTGGAAACAATCGAACCAATAACCAGGAAGTCCACCCAACGCCCAACAGGAGAATAGTCCCCCAATAGTCCCGCGGTAGCCAACATATCAGCCAACCGACCCTTCCATCGACGAAGCGATCCCTGTCCCGACTTTTACTAGGGCCACTTTGGAATCGGCCGGGGAGCTATTCGTCTAACACATTCACTGTCATACAGAGCCCATACAGCCAAATCAATGAGCGTCCGTTGGGTCGGCTCCGGACCACTTCCGGGCAGCTAGTAGATCTGAAGTCATCCACCTCCAACCTGCGGCCAGCTTTTCAAAGAGACCCACAGAATCTTCCCACCTAAACCCAGACACAAACATAGTGCATCCCACAGAAGCAAAAGGTAAACTCCCGGAACTGCCCCAGCTGATGGTGCAAGGAAGCTGAAAAGCTCAGCCAAGAACCGATTGAGCGAACCCCAGCCCAAATGATGGCGATCCTACCGATGACGGAATTCGCAAGTTACGCGGAAACGAGTGCCAGCCAGCAATGCTGCCTGATGATGGGTGGCGCAGAGCCGGGCGCTATGAGCGAGCGATTATTGAACGTGTAGCTAGTGTTGACCATTTTATTTTTGTGAACCCGACGGATGTTTTGTAAAACCACGTAAGCGTGCACCCGAAAGCAACCTCCCAGTTGGGGGAGGGAGACACAGATATAGAGAGGGGGGGAGGGTGCTTATAAAGGCAAAAAAGCGTAGTGAGTTGAACCTAGGCCAAATGCAAAGCTGATGATGATGATGATGCAAACCTATAGACGATAGAAGGTTAAGTAAAATTAATGAAACAAATTTTCCACGACCGCGTGACCGCGTAGCCGTCACCGCGTGTTGTGTGGGAAGAAGCGAGAAACGTAGGGGGGTGTATTAAATGTGTACGTGAAGGAGCTAGCAAACGAAGAAAAGCACTAGACGCTAGAAACAAGTGGCGCGTAAGTGGATAAGAGACTTACAAGGCGAAAAGTAGGGCCAGAAAGATTGATATTCTAACAAACCACAAACCGAACTGCGGGCAAACACAGTCAGAAACAGGCGCAAACCGACAGATTATCGAACAAATGACTCTCTTCATGGGCGAACATTCCTCTCCACGGTAGCCGAGTAAGATGAGTGCAAATCGCGGGAACAGACAACTCCCGAAGCGATATCCTAGCCGAGATGAATTATTGCACTTTACGTTTGTTGCCAAGCTTGGCACGTGCCACGCGTTTCGTTGTTTCTGCCACCGTTGACTGACCGAGGTGTTGTGGAGATACGGGCGGTGTAAACAAATCTGCCAGCAACAAGATTTGAACCATTGAGCCTGTTAGCCGAACGAACAAACTGACGCATTGAGTTTAAAAACAATGTTTTAATGTCAAAGATTACAGCCAGAAAGGATACATACAGGAACTAGCAGACAGGAGAGAGAAAGAGAACATCGAGACAAAGTCCGTGTTGGGGAGGAGCACACAGAAAAGCAAATAAAGTGGCACAAGTGGAAAATGCTTTCAATTTGTATCTTTTTCTCGTTCAAAGTACACATTTTAACAGCGATTGATTAATTGTTTTAAAGAAATCGTCGTAACAGAACGGTACGGAGCATAACAAAGCAATTATACGGGCGAAAGCGAAGGGTGAATGGTTTTTGATAAAACAAAACAATCTAAAAACGTTAACACAGTTTTAAATTACTTTCAAGCAATGATGAAGGAGGAAGGGTTCGGCGAAGCGCAGGATAAACCACAAACGGATTGATGTAATCATTAGCCCACCACAAACCCCAAAGCTCACGCCAAAAGAATGGCCCAAACACACAATGGCCACAAGACAGTGAGCAATAGCCACCCGATCACAAATAAACATTCGAAAAAAAGTTAATTGAATTCGGTGGCTAATAGTACACAACTCACCCACACACGCCGCGCAACTCACACAACACTTCTTCATTATGTAGAATTCCGAGGGGTTTACGATTATGATATACGCTAGAGAATAAAGTCGAGCCGAAATCGATGAGCATTTAAGGCGCCAAACGGAAAAAGAGGGGGCGCCAGTGAATAGAGGATGTGCTTAGAGAATAAAACGGACCGCGAAAGCAAAGGAAACCAAACCAAAACGTGAACCAAACAAGCAGTAAATTAAACACGTTCCCAGTCCTCTACCTAACGATGCACATCTTTCCACAAACGTGTCACATGTTTAATGATAACAAGAAACTAAGTAACTGAACAAGCAAGAAAGGCGAATTACTTTCTTGCGAGCGAGCGAGCGCGGCGAGAAGAAAACAGAACAAACCAAAGTAACAAGCGTAAAGTGTTTAGTGTTGTTGCTAGGAAAAGAACAAACAAACCCAGAAAACCGCAAAAGAGTTATCTCGTACACACAAGAAGATGAGTCGTTTCACCCATTCTTAGGCAAAACCAAAAAAACACCCATCCACGTGTGGAATGTTCGGTGGAAGGGACTTTGATTGATGGGTCGGTCGAGGCGGAATAAGGCGTGGACGGCAATCACGGGCCAGGAGGGCGAATGCCGTCTGCGGACGCGAAGTGTGTTGTAAAGCAGCATGGTAAAGCAGTTGTTTCGTCGTACATGTTTCTGTTTCAGTTTATCGTTTTAACGTTTCCTTTCTACAAATCCGACTATGTACAAAGCGGTCAAGAAAATCGATAGAGAAAATAAATGAAAAATTATATGAAATTCAATAATAAAAATTAAAAAGCGCAAAGTAATTCCAAAGCACTACTGTGATAATTGCGGTGGTGGTGTCTGAAGTTTTTTTTATAAAGATCTGTTTTTCCAGGACCGCAACAGTCAGTTTGAATTGCACCACAAACTCACCACCACTACTCACCACTACGTGACTCTATACACCTTGGTTTCTAGGTGGCTGTCATAAATTGACGGTTCCGTTCGGCGTTGTTGACAAAAGTCGTTGTTTATCAAACAATAGTTTCCGATTCCGGTAACGTTCCGTTGCCGTCGGAATGATCCCGTTCTTTCCTTCACTTCAACCCTCGCGAAGTGCGAACCTGTGGTTTGCCGTTGATGAATCGTACGATGATGACGCAGAAGTCAGCACGATGGAAGCGGATCATCAGGATTGGGTAAGGGCGGTAAATAGGGCTGCTGCAGTTCCATCGGAATAGTAATGAAAGATTGGGTATTTCAGCTCAACCGCATAGGACTGATCGGAGCAGACTTAACACCGATCGGCAAAAGCTCAAGCGAGCACATGGAAAACATGGACACGGAAGATGAGGATGGTACGTATTTGCTCGATCGCATTATTTTTGCCTTTAGTTGGAACTGTCTGTTCGTTTTTCTTTTGTGCAGCAAACGATGAGAGCGACGATTCGGATAATTCAGACGAGGACGACGATGAGATGGAGGACATGAACGGTCGGAACATTGTCGGGAACGACGCGGTTATGGACGATATGGTCGGAAACGACACGGTTTAGAGGTCGGGCCTACGATCGGCGGCGCGCCAGCCAACAGTGTAATCCTGCCTCTCTCTCCCGCGCTCGCTCATAGATCGGTTTGGCTAACAGGACGGGGCCACAGGACAACCGTAAAAGCCCCCGTTAGAATTTTCTTTATTTCCGCTGGAATTGGCCTTTGTGAATGAAATGAGGAATAACGACGCAACCGGGCTAGTGTGATATATGAATAAAACAAAAAAGCGACCGATTTGCTCGTACTTGTCCGTACCATATCTATTTCTCATTATGTATCATACCGTACTTTACGAATAAGTTCTCTACATGCTATATAAGAATTCTCCCACCAACGGGAAAAGGTTGATGTGCAGGGTGGGGTGTGCGCCATGCTTTTCTGTGTGCAATACGTGGACGGCTCAATGAGCAGCCAAACAGAACACAAGACGCTACACGAGCCCTCTCCTGGCGTGAGTTTATGAGGGGATTGGATTTTGTAATAGTGTCTCTACTGAAGATCAAATAACGCTCACCACGCGGCGCACCGCCGGTTGTTGAGCTTCGCAAAAACTTCTAAAATCAAAGTTTTGCCCTTCTGGCTATCTGTCATCGTCGGGTAAACTAATCGGAGTCGATGAGAGCACAACGAAGATGCGAGTGAACACACATAAGAATACCGATGAAATAACTCAACAAAATGCCGTTCACAATTCGTTGCGGTTACAGGGAGGAGGAGCATGCTTCACTCGCTCCAACAAAGTTTGATGAACTGTCCTCTAAACGTTATCCAACACCTTCTTTTTCTCCACTCATGCTGAGAACCGCACCTTCGCTTACCCGGCAGAGTTACAAAAGTAAAAGAAAAGGGGTAGCGATTCGTGCGGAAACCCGCGGCCAGTGCTGCTACTACTACTACACACTACCAACGTTTTTGGTATCAGTATTAGCAGCAACAACAGCCCGTACCGTCACCGACAAGATATCGTGTCCGTGTTATGCTTTAAATTTCACGTGGTCACTCGTAATTTAAAAATAATAAAGTTGACAACAAGTTGTCGTCCTGAATTGCGTCACCTCCAATTTACACTCGCGGAACTAGCTCCTTGCTGCGTTTCGGTCGATCCTTTGTCAATCGCTCTGTCCAGTTACGTTTCCGTTGTAGTAGTAATTGCTTTAGTGTTGTACGTTATACTATTGTTCTGTGTTCCGGCGTTTCGCGATCGCGACCTTTGGAGGGCATCACAACACAAACACACTAGGAGTTTACCGAGAGTCTGCTCTAACATCGTATTCGTCACCTGCGCGCGCTCGATCTAGCGACGATCGCGAGATCCGCTGCGGCTGCGGCGATCGCGCTCGCGCTCACGGCTCATGCTACGGCTACGCGTCCGGGAACGGCGCGGAGATCGTGATCTGCGTTGAGAGAGAGAAGAAAAGTGAAGAAATCGGACAGGACAAAGGATGTACGTGTGTATGTGTATGTAGAGGGGTGTGTTTCGTTGGTGGACGAGATAGAGAGAGAACAAGATTGTGGAAATATGTATGAAATTGCGTTCTTTAACAATTTTCTTATCTTCTAACCTAGATAAATAGATAAAAGCATATGGGCACCACAAGTTATAGTTTAGAATTTCATACTGTGTTTCCTATTTTAGGAAATCGCAACAATGCAATTCTAAACTATGCTTCTTCGTCTACTTAACATACACTGAAGTTGAATCGAAAGCATATCAGAGCTGATGCCATGGAATGCAATGGCATTTTAGTTAAGGAAGACGAACTAGGCAAATTTTCAGAACTGCAAACATTTAGAATTCGTTTTCGCAAGTGTTTAGGGGACTGCAGATTGCGCAACCGTCTCTCCCGAGCGCCATTAGCCTCGTGAAGAAGCTTATTACCGACAATTAACAAACAATTCCACCAAACTTTAAGGAAAAAGGTAAAATCAATTCAAACCAAAGAGTGATCCTTTGGCACTCGACCACGACGACCACAAACCCACGGCACGAAGCGTAAATTTCAGTCATTGCGTGTATTGCCCACCCCAATTCCTTGAGCCGATACGAGAATGCAGGAACATCCAACACTTCTCAGGCAGTAAAAACTTTGCTAGGAAGAACCCAGACGACCCTCGCATCAATTCCTTTGATGGAAGATGCTTTATGGTAGACGTCCCGTATGGAGATCGTGATCATTTTTTACGATGAAATCTAAATGATACAGATAATTTATACAGAAACTAACACAGAGTACAGAGTACAACAAAATCACTACAGAAAGGGCAAGTATAGGACAGTAACAGATTTGCACAGTATGGACGTTTTTTTCCATTAACCATTTCGGTGTCCAAAACTACACGCTACACACCGGAGTCTCGAGAGCAATATGGTAACCACGAAAGAACATATAAATGACTAGCACAAACTAGCAATTGTCAGGACACAATTCAAAGCATCGACACACTGGACAGTGGTCTCCTGAGGGTAAAGTAATGGAAAGTAAAACTAATAAAAAAGAAGGAAAACGAAATCATACCAACATCCTACCTTTTCCGGAAACGGAAGAAGAGATGAGTAGAGAAAGCGAGCACACACGATGTGGAGCATTCGAGATGGTTGGATGCACAGCAGTAGGCGGTGGTGGTTGTGTGTAGTTGGTGGTGGTGGTGATGGTGAAGGGACACATTTTCTGTCTTGCCTATCTGGCCATTCCCTACTATCAACGTTCTTTTGGGGGGGACGTGCGGGCATTCTGATGCCCGCTCGGACGATTTGCGCCGATGTGTTGTTAATTTCGGCGATAGCGAGCTAAAGCTGCCAGGCCAGGCAGTGGACGTAATGCCGGGAACGCACGAGTATGTGTGTGTTTGTGTGTAAGAAGAGACGGGTTGAAGAGATGCCACATCGAGAGCTCCGTGAAGAAAAAAGAAGAAAACCGCAAAAAACCACCTTCTTTGTGTCCACAGCAGCGCAACGGACTCACCACGCTGTTTCAGCTCAATAAAAGCTGTCCAGCGCCTACTGCACGGTGTAACGAAGAAGCCTCGTCGACGAAGGATGCACTTTGGTGTTGAGTGGTTTGGTCGTGTTGAGTATCGTGATGGCAATATTTCGACGATCAAGTTGATTTTTAGTGTGCGGAGAAAAGTTGTTTGGAAGAAGATGGACGGAAGAACCCACGGAAGCTTGCAGCATTAACGCCCTGTGCGATCATCCGAACACCAGCATAAAGCGCGGTTGTGTGTGAGAAGAGAGGTTATTTCCCACCAAAGTTGTCCCTCCCGCGGTCACGATAATATGTTGCGCTAGCGGCAGAAGTGTGGCAATGTCGATGAGGATGATCGGCACTCGATCGAGAGCACGTCGATGACGTTCGCTTAAAATTGGTTGTGGGGACGAACATATAATGTTGGTGATTTCTTCGTACTGTTGTTGTCGTCCGTGAGATGATGATGGTGATGATGATGGTGGTTGGTGGCGTCGCACGACGTACAAGGGGAGTGTCGGGATTGGAGCAGTTATTTTTGCAGCACTAGGATTTGGGATCTTCGCGGATGGCTAATTTTCATCGAACTGAAGTAAAGTAGTATTAGAAGAAAATGTGAGGCCGCAAGGAAGTAAGGAGAATACTCGGATGGAAAGGTTGGGTGGCCGCGCCTGTTGTTAACGGTAAACTTACACATCGGTACACGGTGGTGGCTCTGGGCTGGGATAGATGTTGTTGCTGATGCTGCTGCTGCTGCTAGCGAGCAATCAATCGCAATGAAGTTTGAAGCTCTCACTTGTGGAGTGTATTAGAAGAAGAGGTCCAAACTTGGCCCGTATTGGTGCTCTAAAGCTGGTGGCTCGTGCAAAGGCCAAGAAGCAAAACATAGCTGGAGCTAGTGGCTGTTCACAGTCGAGAGCCAAATTGCAGGAGAAGATCCCAACGTTGCCCGTACATAGCGCAGTAGCAGCTCGTCGAACTAGAGGTTCATTTTCCTGCGACCTCGGTTTCTTTAGCAGGGATGTTCTATTGATGTTTGGTGATGGTGGTAGCAGTAGTAGCAGTAGTAGTAGTAGAAGTAGTAGGTAAGTAGTACGGTGGTAGCAGAGCTGGGCTGGTGGTAGGTGATTGGTAGGCAGGGGTGGTAGTAGTCGCAGTGATGATAATAAAGTTGGCAGTTGTGCAAGGTACGAGAAGAAGCCCGATGATGATGATAAATGTGTTGCCAATGTGGGCTCGAACGGGTGACCCATTAACCCTCATCGGACGCGCATCGCTACATGCTACAATAATGCGACACTTGCAAACGAATCGAAGGGCGTATCGGCTGGGAAAGAGAGACAAAGAAAAAGAAAAGAAAAAAAAATCCGAGACTTCCGGAGAGGGAGGAAACCACCAGACGACGGAGAGTTGGCCGAGGGTAGCAATCGCAGGTTGGTAGCCCCAGTTAAAGCTGACGCTGCACTCTATCATCCCGTGGTGGTCGCCCTCCATCCCCGGACTCCGGGAGGGAAGGTCCGCTGCGAAGGAAGCGCAGTAGTAGCTGGCGGCCGCGGTGGTTCGTTTGTCTGTGTGTGTGTTCGAGCCCTCGACAGCAGCAACAGCGGTGACATGTGGAGATCGTGGCGAACTTGTGTGTAAGAAGTTAGGCTACTGTCAGCGAGAGCAGCATTAGCAGGCATCCGATGGACACACGGGTGTGGTGCGCGGCGTTGCATGTGACGCGAGCAGCCAGTTCGGTCAAGGCGATACGAAACCGGATCGGACCGTACAGCGGTTCATCCCTCCTCGCGGTGTCGTCGCAGGCTAGCCAGCGAACGGCAAGGACACCTCGAAGAGGACAAGTTGCAAGGGTGAAGCAGGCGCACGATCACCGGAAGCGGCTCATCAGGCTCAGCCGGCGGCGGTCGTGTGGTCGTTGCCTCAAGTTGTAATGAAAACGGTCCACGGAAGCGACGAATGGCGCTGCTGGGCGGTTTTTGCGTTCGATGCTGCTGCTGCTGCTGTCCCCGGCAGCTCGTGGTGGGCAGAACGGACGAGACGGAAGTGGTGACGATGGCAGAAGAGGTGGTGGTGGTGGTGATAGTAGCAGTAGAAGAAAAGGAAGAGCAAGCAAACTGCACAACTGAAGGCCGCAGAATGGGATGGCCGCTGCTGTCGCTGAAGCCCGGCGCAGAAGAGAGCACCCAGCTTTCCTCCTGCAGTTGCCAGTGGCACGGGGAGCGGCGCTTGCAGTGGTGAAGAAGGTAGAAGCCCACCGTAGACGGCGCCGCGTAACGACCGAACTGCTGCTGCTGCGCGTCTGGAGGAGACCGGGCAGCGGGAGCACTCGCTCGTAGCAGAAGTAGTAGCAGTAGTAGTGGTGGTGGTGGTGAAGGTAGTATTGGTTGTATTTTTGGTGGTGGATGGTGGTGGTGGTAAAATTGGTGGAATTGATGATGGTGTTGCGGTAGTAGTCTTAGCACTAGTAGCGCTACTAGCAAAATTAAGACAACATGATGTACTGTGACGGTAGACGTCGCGGTCGTGGAGTATCATAGAAGAGTTTGCCCTGAAATTTGTTTGATCAACCATTGGTTAGATTGTTTTGTCTTCTACGATCTTTTTATCATTGCAAGGACAGGGAGAAAGGCAAGGACCAGCTACGGAGTGTAACGGACAACGGACGACAAGGAAGCAAGCGTCGATCACGTAGACAGTTCTTATATCCCTTCAAACGACAACTTTCCTAACTTTCAGCGCAAAGGCTTTTTGATTGCTGCCCACCCATACTTTACGATCATTGGAAAAAGTGATACTCGGATCGGTCGGAACCTCTTTACATTTACGCATTACAACACGCAATAAGCATACCAGATTTCGCTTCCACACAGTCGAAAATCACACTCGAAAATATAGGTCAATTAAATAGCAAACGAAATTAAATTAACGATACGCTCGGCGGAACTAGACTAGATAGAATTACTTCGAGCGGCAATCATTTCAATGACTACAACACGGTACAGAACAGCGCGGCCAACTGCATTGTTTAGGCGCTTGTTATCAACAAATTACTTTATCATTCGATACTCCCAATTCTATCATCACCTCTAACACTGTTACAGTCATAACGGTAATTGAATATCTCTTACCTGTACGAACGGCGGGGTCGGCGGGTGCGGTCATCACGACGCGAGCGTCCCGAGGACATCTCTACCCGTATCCGGGTACCACAGCATCGCCTGTGAACGGAGGTTCCGAAAGATTATTGTGGATCCCGTAAGACCGAACTTTGCCACGAATACTTACGTTCCGTCAAGCGAACGAACTGCGTCTTCTGCGTCGCGTTTGTCCTCGAACTCGACGAACGCGAATCCGGGCGGGTTCCGGGCTACCCAGACGTTCCGCAGTGGGCCATACTTGCCGAACGCACTTTCTATTTCGTGCTTCGACGCAGAGGAGCCTAAATTGCCCACGTAAACCTTGCACTGCAGGTCCCACTCACGGTAACGTGCCATCTTATCCATCTAAACTGCGACTAGCTGTAGCGTAGCTGGTGTAGCGAATGGCACGCAGGGTGTTTAGCGTAAGGAACCTATGGTGAGGACAAATACGACGCGGCTAATTATTGCGATGCTACGCAATAGCGAAATGTCCTTGAAAAGTTTTGTTGCTTCACGGTCGGTATGGGAGCAAAATTCGGTGCTGCTGTTACGAGAACGCAGTAAACGATGCATACATTTTTCCATCGTTCCCATCCAAGATGGCTGCCGTAGCAGTGCGTGCTGGGCATGGATTTTCAATTCGATTTTTCATATCCATAGCCGGCGTGAATCAAACAGATAATACTTACTCGGTGTAGCACTAGTGTTCAACTTTAAAAATTCGCTAAATCGGTGAAGATTTACAGCGAAAATTATCACTTTTTTATGGAAAATTTGCAGACACGCGAACACCAGCACTTTGCTTTGTCGTCGTTTGACAAGAAATTCGTAGAAATTCGATCGTAGCTGAATCGCTGAAGGCACACTCAGCGCACCTGGCGGATTCTACCGGGAACTACTGCAGCGGAATCACACACACACACACACACACACTTTATTATTGAATGTTTCGGCATTTTGAAACGAAACTGAACCAAACAAAAAGCCTACTTTCCAGAAAGAATAATAAAAACGCGACAGAAACTCTCGCGCCTTTTGTACAAAGTAGAAAAAGCAGAGCGAGCGAGAGATGGAACGGAACGTAAAAATGTGCGGGAACCTCATTTGGGAAGAGCGAGATGGCCATATTTTACATGGAATGAATTTGCCATGTTCAACAAAAACCAAAACAAACAAGGGCGACCTCTGCGTGCAGGTTTTAGAAACAGATCCACTACAGCGTCCTCTGTATGTCAGGAATTAGTAATTTTAAAAGTCCTATTGTTTATTGATTTACGTGTTGCAACACGCAACAAATGAATGAATGAATGGTTCCGAATGAACCGAATAAACTTTCAGAAACACAGTGAACTTCCGTTTCACATTTTTTCGTTTTACGTGAACTTGCGTTTTACATTTTTGATACATTTTTGAGTTGTTTTGCGTAAGATTTTTCAAATTTTCCGTTTTTTTGAAATGTCTTCAAAGCAGATTTTAGAGCTTCGAAATTCGGAGTGTACCTTAAAATTCAATACATCAACGCGTTTGTATGAGAATGGAAAATTATCAGAATGAGAAAGGAGAAGGATGTAAATGCTAGGAACTGACTTGAAAGTAAAAGCTTAAACAAATTTTACAAGAACGAAGTTTTACTACGAATAGTACGAAGTGAACAACTTATGTTCACCTTTCTGAGAGTTTCCATCCAACGCTGATGAACGCAAGTCGACGCACATGCTGACTCACGGCGCGCCGAACGAGTTGTACCTATTTATAAACACGAATCAAGATTTCACTTGACCTATCCCAAACGGCAAGCTGGGAATCGTAGATCAATTCTTCTACATCGCCGTCGAGCCGGCACGGCACGCATTTGGGGCAAGGTGCATCCCATACGCACGGGCTCGGTTGCTTTCGCTCCGTCTTGACGGACAATTTTCATTCCGGCGGGTGCATTGCTTCGCAACACTGCCCTTGCATTTGCCCGGCCTCCCAGAGCATCGAGAGCATCGAGCACCGGAATGATCTTCCCTCAGAAGGCACCATAACCTACCACAATGGACGAGACCATCGACTTGCACCGGGTGCGTCCGTTTGGCGAAACTATTTTTGTGTGAACGGGGAGTGGCATGCATGCCAACCGTTTGGCTTTATTTTTAGCCCACGGCTGGCGTCCTCTCTACCGTCGAAGGTCCTACGATTCGCAGGCCAAGCGAACGAATCCATCCCGAAACCTCGGGATGGATGCGTTCGGGACAGTTAGTGACGCAACTCCGCACTCCGCAGCTTCATCTTGATCGTCGTCGTCGTCGCGGAGGATGTCGGAATGGACGCTTATTAAGGTTCTGCACCGTATCATTCCCGCGTGCTGCACTCCACCGGCAACTAAGACATCATGCAGTCGGGATCGGGAGTTTGGTCCCCTGCAGAACGCGTGGACATTCCCAAAATACGCACCGTATTGTCGGGGGTCTTGGACATCGGGATCGCGACGGGTCGCGACAAGCCGGTTTCACGACGACGGCGACGATGCTTGTACGAAAGTTGCATTTCACTGCTCATTAGAATCCATCTGTCAGCCCCGCAGTCAGGCCCCGGGGCTGCGTTGGTCAAATCTTGCCACAGAGATCGATGACCCACCCGTGGCGTGGCGTGGCGTGGCCGTCGTGCCACGACTTCCGGGCTCAGTGACAGCAGCTCTAGTGTCCGATTACTGACCCGGTCGGTCGTTAGCGCGACGTTAAGCGTGCATGAGCATGTCTTAATCTCACAATTTTATGATTTTATGCGACGGCAATCAGCGAGTGGAAAGAGGTCGAACTGTCTGTGGACATTTGGGAGGGACATTGTGCCCTCAACAGACTATCGACTAGTAATAAATTCTACTGTTAAATCAGCTTAAAGAAAGTAAATGGAATCTCTTCACAACTATTACAACCTAGTTTTCGTCAACTTTAACATTTAACACTGGCCGGAACTCGTTTTACGGCATAGAAACCCAATGATTTATCATAGCCCCGAGGAGCATGGTGCGCCACTAATTCGGCCCGAGTGTCCTATTATACTACTTTCCTCGATTGGCGTGATAAAGATGCAAAAATGCACCCCGAAACAATGCACGGCGTGGGCCACCATTTTAAGGTCGCACCGAATGCTTGTCGAAGATGATACCCGGCCTCGGCCGCTTGATTTACGGCCGCTCCGCCCCGCCGCATGCTGGCGAAGAATTATGCTTTCCATTCGCCCTCCGGAGTTGCTCTTGTGGTGTTTCTATTCTGCGGAGTCTCCGGAGCCAATCTTTCTTTCTATTCACGCCTCTAGTTGGGCTTCTTTCGAAATGCCGGGCGGTCGGCGATTAAAACTAACGCTAAAAGACAGCACCGACGGCGGTGTGCGAGGTGTTTCTATGGTTTGAAGTTTTTTTCCAGCTCGATCGACGACGGTCATCAAAATGGCCGGAGGTGCCTCGTCGGCAACAACCGTTCGATTGCACTTTTCGCGAGCTCCGGAACTACACGGCCAGGCGCCATTGCGGCACTGGAAAGCATATTTTACGACCATAAAATCGCCTGTCCGCCGACAGACACCCACGAGCTGCTGCCATCTGCATGCATCTTAGCCGCATCCCACGCAACCGGCGCAATGCAATGCGGCGCACCGAGGGAAGAAAGTCTTTCGGCCGCATTTTCCCGTTGCTGGCCGCTGGAGAAATTATTTATTGCATGTAGGTTGGGGTTTGAGTTTTCCATATTTTTCATCCCCCTGTCGCGATAGTGTGTGTGTGTGTGTGTTGGGTCACGTTTGTGGCCGCTGATAACGATGCAGAAGAGAGGTGCGCATAATTTACATTCCTGTGACAGGGGACGAGATGAAGTATTCGATTTATTTTAAAACACCATATGCTTTAAGGTTAAAAAAACTGGAAGAAGATATTTAGCAGCTTCTTTCTGTTGTTTTGTGTGAACTTCAGAGTGCAGCCGGCCAGCTCGGAACGGTTCAGTCAACTCCGGAGTGGAGTGTGTTGCGGTCAGCGTCAGCGTCCGTTGTCCGACGTTAATTAAACATGTTCATCGTCCGCTTGCCTTGCCATTCCGTCGCTTGCGTTTTCCGTCGCCGTCCCCGAGAGCCTCGCCGGATTATGTTGGCGGAAAACGCGCGGCGGACTCCACGACGCAGAAGGTGAAGGGTAACGCAATCGCAATCCGAACCGGTCCCGACACTAACGTGCTCCGTGCTCCCTCCCTCGTGCATGGTCCCGCCATGGAAAAGTGCATTCGAGGGCAGCCACAGGGCCAAAGAAAGTTACGCACGCACCGACCGCGGCGGCAACCAGCGTCACTGTCACTTTCGATTGCCGGCAGACCAGCAGGACCATCGACCTGGCGATGAGCACACCTCGTCGAAGGCGATGTTGTCAACGAGTGAGGACGGGGGTGACACTAACAAACTGACCACCGCAACTGACTCGTTACTGGGGAAAGGATCACCGGTTCCTTCCCCATTCGAGAATCTCGGGAGCGGTTTTTTGGCAAATTTGCACTTTTCACACCAACGCCACTTTGTCGAGCCATCGGATCAGGTCTCGGATCAGCCCTAAGGCTCTCCGGTGCGCTCGAGAGTGAAAGTTGCGATAGGCACTTAACTTAATTGGTTTTATAAACTAATCTACAATTCACCACCACGTGAGATATTACACCGAGGGCTGTGCGGGGTTTTGCTTTTCCCACCGACCGATCGTCGGCGTGTCTGTGCTATTTGCTAATACACAGATCCCCCGTAAACGGGTCTATCGTACCGAATGGTTGCCGAAGGCAAGTGAAGGGAAGTCGAGTCGGCAGCGTCAACGTACGAAACGTACGAAAGTAGATTTAGATCCTGCTTTTAATTGAACCTTATTGCACGATACATTTTAAGCGCCCATAATACATGCGCTAGGTACCGATGCTGCTGCCGCATTATCCTGCTATGTTTTGGTGTGACTTCAGCCGCCCTAAGCGCACAGGATTATTTCTTAATGCAGCGCCAAGCGGCTCATCGCACTGATTGGTTTACGCAACAGGTATTACGGGTGTTTACAGAGCCTTCATACACAAAGAAGCTATTTGTTGGTGCATAAGTGCGTGAAATTGCTAATCAGATCGTTGTCCGCCGACGTGTCACGGCATTCCTTTCCTCCATATCGACAGGAGCTTACGTTCACTTGTTGCTCGATGTTCACCTTCATGTTTTATCGCCGTTTGTGCAGATCGCCCAGTAATTGATTACGCATTCCATCGCCATCGGCGCTTGACGCCCAAAGTCACTAAACCCGTCGTGTGCTTCGCCGTGTTCGCCATTTTCCTGCCCCCCATGCTGTTCGCGGGTTTGGCTTGAGTTTGTTTCTTTAATTCACGCAAAGCTGCATGGAAGGCAAATCGGAAATAATATCATAACATGATAACTTCTTTGCGTTCGCCTTCAAGATTTCAAATAAATTTAGTTTTTTCTTGTGTAAAGAAAGAATGGCTTTTTGTAACAAGTAAACGAGTATTAATCGTGTCAATAATACGGGCAAACAGAAACGTGATAAAAAGTATCATTAAAAACCAAAATTGAACTAAATTCTTGGTAGGAAAATTCTTGGTGTTCCTGCTCCCCGGCGGATTCCGATTGCTAGTGCAACAACTCAATCATCGGCTGTGTAGCACGAAAAGTAGAATTCATCCTTTTTCCTGCTCGCATTTCGTCGACTTGATTCACGATGCCGGCGTACTCCTTTTGATGGCGTAAATGCACCGATGGCAGGATCGCCCATAAATTGACCGTTCGATCGAACCGGAATGCGAGGTTGCAATACACCGAAATTTACCGATCGACCCACAAACCGGCTTCGTTGGTGGTCGCGGCCTTTCGCACCCATTTTCAAAAGTGGGCGATGACAGACGCGTTGCTGTCTTTGCCGCCGCGTTCCGACCACGTACGGTCCCGGTGAAGGAATTTTCACTTTTCGTATCGAACACCGAGCGGAGCACACCGTGTTCCGGCGAACCGAAGCCGTTCTTGGCACGCTTCCGGGTCTCCGTTCCGTTCCGTAACCGGAACTCGCCCGTGTAGCGGGCCGAGTGTGTCGTGGGTTGGACAAATGAGTTGGGTGGGTTGTGTTGATTTTCCTTGGTTCGCCACTCGATTGTGGGCTGTGGAAACGGAAAATGAAAGTCCACAGCAGCCCCACTGGTGTGTGTTTCTGGTTTCGCTTTCGTTTGCGGTGGCGATATTAACAGGAATTGCTTGCGGGCCGTTTGGAATCAAGTATTCGGCATTCGAGAACCTTACTGAAGACATGGCATGTAGCACCCGCTTCTGAGTGAAGCGGATTTTCTCAACCTCTTGTTTTTTCTCGCACCGACAAAAGTCATTGGCACGTTGCATCGGCAGCGCGACCTGCGGAAGGAAATTTGCATTGGAAATGGCCTGCCGGCTCGTCACACACATTGTCCCGCTACGTGGCGTGGCGAAGGCGAAAAGCGTGTCAATCTGGAGCATTGAACTCGACCGCGAGAGGAACAACCAACGGACGGGCCAACCAGCGGCAATTGCAGTTGCACCCGTTGCACCCGTTGCACGCCCCGGGATGCAAGTCTCCATGCAACCGGTGGTCGATCGGAATGTCGTTCACCGAACGCACACAAGCACACCAATGCTTACGAGTGCCCGAAGGGGCTGGCAATGATCACGGTCCGCTTTGTGGTGCAAAGGCCGTTCGCAAAGGGACCGCATAGATGGGTGCACTGGGGAGGTAAAAAAAAGCTATGCAATAGTACGCGACCTGCCCCACACACACATACACACGCGCGCGGTGGGAGCTATGCTGTGCCCGGTGCCATTGACATGGGCGATGCTCTCCCGTACGTGGGAGATCGATGTCGATCGTTTCGTCATCGGAGAAAATGTTTTGTTGTCAGTTTTCTCGCAGCAGCAGTTTTTGCAGATTGGGATGTAGGCAAATACAAGGTGCAATTCAAAAATTCCAGGACTTTTATTAAAAAACGAAAACCATTGATTTTTTTTGAAAAAATTTTATTGGTCGGCTTCAAAATAATCCCCTTCGGATTGAATACAGCGATTTGCACGTTCAAGAAGATTATCGAATGATTTTTTTAGGCCATCTTTTGGTACAGCGTTGAGAATGGTGGTCGCCGCCTTTTGAATGGCATCAACGTCAATATAGCGTTTTCCTTTCATGGCCAAATGAAGTTTTCCGAACAAATAAAAGTCGCACGGTGCCATGTCAGGCGAATAAGGTGAATGATTGATGCTTAAAATGCGATTTTTGGTCAAAAAATCTGTCGTGAGCGTCGTCTTTTTCGTGTTGTTTCAATGTGTGCGGAACAAATCGAGCACAAACCTTTCGGTAGCCCAAATTTTCTGTCAAAATACGATAAATCGATGCTGCAGATATTCCCAATTCTGATTCCATGTATTTAAGCGATGATTTCGGCTCTTTTTTGATGAATTCACGCACAATTTCCGTGTTTTCTTCGTTCACAAGATCTCTTGGCCGCCCCGACCGTTCGTCGTCTTCCAAGTCCTCCCGTCCCTCTTGAAAACGTTTAAACCACTCGTGAATACGGCTACGAGATAGACAATCATCACCATAAACATGTTTCATCATTTGATGAGTTTCGGTAAAAGTTTTACCAAGTTTAACACAAAACTTAATATTGGCTCTTTGTTCAATGCTCATTTTTCGACCGACACAATAAATGTACTGTCACATTTGGCGCGATATCTCAGCTTGTATACATCCAAATGTCATAAAAATTTGACAGAACATTACTAATGGATAGACAAACAACCAATACAAATTTCAAAGAGATGGCGCTACTAGAAGATGGGAAATTATAAATGTCCTGGAATTTTTGAATTGCACCTTGTAGCATAAAGAAGATGTTTGAGGAACATTCGTTGCAAGGCAACCTTAAAGCAAATTAAGATTACATCAATAACTATAATAACATATTTTAGAAAACAATGCGACCTAATGCAAATATGAGAAAATGAATGGTAATACAATTAACGTACAAAAATAGTAAATAAGTCCACTTTATTAAAATTTTAAAACCCGGTACTACTGTCCGCATCGGACGCACGCAGAATACGTTTCCGAATGAAGTTGTTCGCGGCTCTGACATCGCTCCTACCTCGGAATCAAACTGTCAAAGCATAAAACTGCACCGCCATCAGCGCTCCTGTCGGCACAGGAGCTGAGTAATCTTCGCCGCAAACTGTCCGTAGCGCTAGAGCCACCCCATTCACGCGGCTAATCGGCGACATGACCGATTTCGGCCGTTAATCACGTGGAAAGCACCCTGGTCTGGTCCGGCATCACACCGGCCACGCAGCTGCCGGCCGTATTTCAACACGGGTTGACCGATCGACCGTTTCCCCGATCAAACTGTTTTAGTCCTTAAATTAACTCCTTATTTACTGTCAACCTCACGGCGGCGGCGAACGACAGATTGGTGGCCGAACCCGAAATCGGCCGCGCGCTCGCAACCAAACGCAGCCGTGTGCCGTGTGTGCACGGTTCCTTACGGCAATGTGCAACGGCCCTGTGTAACTTCACGGGCCGGGGTCAATGAACCCACCGCGCCCGCCCGCCGTCGCGCCCTATCCGTTTCCTATTTCGCTCTAATTTCGTTCCGTTTCGCGTCCCGTGACGTGCCACGGTACCATGACCATGACAAGATTTCGGCCCGAAACAATGCACCCGGCCACTGCCGGCGCAGGAGAGTGCATAATCCGATTCGATCGTGCCGCGGAAGGGGAAATCGGGCAAAAAACCAGACGACGAAGAAGAAGCGAACCGGCGCACGATCGTTCGCGTTGGTCGCGTTGCTGACGGGCGCTGAGATTGTGATAAAAAATTGTAAACCAGATAAAATTAGGATTAGTGGTAAAATGCAACCAACAAAAACCGTTCTTCGTTCCGAACGTACGAAACGGTGATTCAAAACAAACAAACGTCTCGCGCGGTAAGTGAGACAAATTGACGAATGCAAAAACCCTGTGGCCGTTGGTCACCGTCCGTAAGGGGCCCTTAAGTCGTTGGCCGCGGGCCACGTTCGGTGGGCAAGAAGCTCAACGAACCACCAGCCGTCGCGGCCGTTCACAGCGAAAGTGCCGCAGTTGCTTTCTTTGCTAGTGATCGTACCGGAGTGGCCAGAGCATACATATGCTCTGGCCGTGTGGGCTGGATGCTGCGCGACTCTCGTAGCGAGAATTCGCGATCGCTCATTTCACTCGCGGTGGCGGCCGAACGCAAATTGGGATAGATCAGGGAGACTGAGCCGAACACCGAGACGGAGAGCAGAGTCTCCACGGTGACGGCCCGTGATGGACGGCGCGCAAAGGTGCGGACGGCAAAGCATAGCCAACGGGCGAAGAATGGGAGAAATCTAAGCCCCAAACGAAAGGGACAGCAAGTGCTTAGATTCCCGGTCGCGGTCGGCCCCGGAAGACCCACGCTGGGGTCGTCTCTTTTTCACTTTTGTTGATCGTGTTCCCCGTTTTCCCAGCACCCCACTCCCCGGGGGCGCTGGTGCTACCGGTTGGCTCCGGCTCCATCTTCAACCGGCCCGGCGCAGTAGATCATTTGCCGGCATCAACTTCATCGCCATCATCGCCATCATCATCGTGATCATCGTCATCGGACCAACGTCGCGTCGCGGAGGCTGAGTGCATTGAACCGAAGCTTGGCTGATCCAAACCAATCTGCAAGTCCACCGGGAGGAACCGCGGAACGAGCACCACTCCGGTCGGCCCTTCGCTTCGCAGCCCGCGCACCTCTACCCATCGGGCGGCTCTCTAACGCGGTCTTGCGTTTGTCGGATGCGGCGCGTTTTCGGGCGGGTGCGCGGCGCGGCGCGAAAAGTGTGTGCGAGAAGCATCGGGCCGCGCTGCCATTATGCTGCGCGGTCGCTTTTCTAGACCCCCCCCCCTCCCCTTGCTGGCAACGTGCTTCGGCAACGATGCGCCGACTGCAGCAGTTTGCTGACCTTTTTGGCTGGAAAAAGGGCGCCCGTTTCGTGTGCGGCGCGTCGCGTCCCGTCCCGGGAGATGATTGATAAATGGAAAGTGACTTCCTAGTGCCTTTCTGTGCGGTTGGCCCACAGGGGAAAGAAAATGACCTCAGGGAGTGCAATTTAATTAAACAATTTAATTAATTGCTTCATCGTACTCCGTATCGACTGATCGTACTCAGACGATCGTTTGTCGAATGCGAGGCCCAAACAAGTTTAAGGGAAGCTTGACTTTCACGCGACTGTTGTTTACTACACACTCCGATTGAATCCTTAAATAGGAAGCGGAACTTCGAATCGGCAAGACCCACGCTCAATGGGAAACGGGAAGGTGCCACGTAATGGTCTCCTTTTGCACACTCTATTTATACTCCATTTAGGTTCGTTACAACATGCGTCGCGTTCCGATGTCACACACTATCGAAGATCAATTACAATGTAATTATCTAATTGAACCACATCGCGTACACACACACACACACACGGAGCGCTAGGCCGCCAGTCCTTCAAGGGCCGTGCCGCCGCTCGTTGGCTGTTAACCTTCGCCGAGTGCACGAGCGGAGCTCGGCAGCAATCCTTCAACCCTCGCTGGACCTCGCCATCGGTCGGAGAGTTTACGAAAAGGGCCGACCATCCGCAGCATGACGCACTGCCGCCGTCGCCGCCGCTACCCGGTACCACCGGTGGCAATGAAATGGCAGCATCGGGTTCGACCGCACGGAACCGCGGCGATAAGATTGTAGTTCGCTCCGTGGTCCGGGCGCGGGCCGCCAAGGCGAATGCCGCCCAGCCACTCGAATGGGCGTCGATTGGTGGCGGTGACGTCGAACCCCGCGCACTGTTCCTGTGGAGCGCGGCTTCTGCTTGCGCACGCTCGGCGCGGAGTTTGAATTGGAGTTCATGATCACGGCGATTCAATTGCTTCGCGCGACAGTGCCACATCTGGCGAGGCAAGCCCGGCAAGGTTGCGCACCTTTCTGTGTGTGTGTGTGCGTTTTTTGTTGTTCCATGTTTGACTTTACTCAATCAACATTTGAATGTGATATTTTACGCGTGAGCTTGAACTTATCGGTGTTTACAGATTTCGGCCACCATGCGTCTCCATTGGCAGGGTCTTGTTTCAGTTGCCCCCTGGCTAAATTTGTTGCGAGAATTCATGCACTTAATCAGCACTTCATATAAGCCATCAAACACGTAAAAGAATAATGTATTACAAGACTTTCTATCCGCGTTATGCAAAAACAAACATTGATGTTGTTCTGCGCTCTGCGATCACTTCAATCACCCGGCGACAATTGCACGGCAAACATCGCACACCAAACCAAATCCTTTGTTATGTCAAGAACGTCCCATAATTCCGGCTCCGGCTTTTGCCACCCGCCGCCGGTTTCAAGGAAAGGGCACAGCTCCGGTCGTCGCCAGCCAGCGTTATCAATTTAACACCAAGCCCAGGGTTGGCCGTTGTCACTATCATCGCTATCGGTCGGCCTGTTTGCCGAGGGTTTTACGGAGCCCTCCACGATGCCTGTCCGCATGTGAGTGTGTGTGTGCCGTGGGTTGGTGCGTGCGTGAAGTGAGCAGCACACCACAACACTAACTATAATAATCATGGTCCAAGGACACATTCGTTAAGGAAAAGGGTGGAAACGGTGCGGCCGAGCCGAAGGGTCGCTGGTGTCGCACGCCCAGCGAGCTTCGTCTCGCTCGATCGCTTAAGGCGATCTCCTTCCGACGAGACGGAAGTGGCTGTAGTTTGTTTGTTCACGGAACTAAAGCACGGTTGATAACCAATTCACTAAATTTGATTAAAGTTCAAATGATGACTTTTTGTTCGATGGGGGATTTCTTTTACTTTTTCAAGATTTCCTGTGACTTGCCTTACCGGTTGCGTCACAGTTCCGAATGAGTTCCGTTCCGAATGATTGACAAACATTGTAAAGAGCATTAGTTCATTCTTTTCCTATTCCCTAGCTCAAAATGGTGCGTGTGCGAAAAACATAAACTGCAGCGCAGATCGTCAGCAGATGAAGACACATTTTCAAGTGCAACGTACGTATTGATAATGAATAGACCGTTTGTTTACGGAACTGCTGCACCGCAAAATGCGTCCAGAATGCGGCCCAGGCAAGCCCTGGGGCGGATGGGATTTGCGACTGTTTGTTGTTTACTCTTGCGGCTGGCAATTGCCAGTAAAATTGGCCGATGCACCGCCGACTGCTGTATTTAGTGGCATGTGGTTTTCGAAGGAAGATGATCCATCTCTGCTTTCGACCGTCCGGGCCTGACGTGTGCAAGATTTGCTGGCTACAATTTCGTGCCTTCGTTGTTGTTGTATTACATTTTTATTTTGATCTATTTTCAATTAATTTCACTGCACAAAGTTGTCGATTTTAATTTAACCCATAGACTGCAGCTTAAACCTTTCAAATTCGATTGCACAGCCCGCCTAATGTTTTGAAGTCTGTCTCTCGCCTAATCAACGACATTGATCTCCGCAACAATCGTTGAAATCCCGGCAAAGATTCAATCGACCCACATCTGTGTCGATTGATAAAGAGAAAATGGGTCACCCAAATTGCATGCCTTGCAGTGGCTCGCAACGCAACCACCATGCATCGTTTAGGATGCATCGCGATCATTACGAAATTACGTACGATCCAGTATAGACTGTTGGACGTAATCACACCGCCAAATGGGCCACGGCTGATAGTGAAGGTTAGCTACCGGACGCTCCTAGGTGTGTCTCCCAGGACCGCACCGTCAGCTGCTTGCGAGGTTGGACAGTGGAAACGATGAGGCGGCGGGGCCCGGAAGATAGTGCAACGGGCAGCACCGTCCTCCGAGCGTTTGTTGAGGTTGTTATTGTAGTTTACTGTGTTTTTTTTTTGCTCGCCTGCAATAAGACTCTCCAGAGGGGTTCTCCCGCGTGCGCGCCCTCTTCCCGATGACCCAATTAATTGTGCATCCCCCGGGTGCTCGGCCGCGTGAGGCCCGTTTTTACGACCTCACTAACGGGCGAAGTGAGTGAGATTAGTGTGCTGAGACCGGCGTTTTGCAGTTTACTTTCCCTCCCACTCCTCCCGGGGCCGGGGATCGTCGCCGGCTGATAAGGTGCTGGCCTGATAAGGCCCCGGCGCACAGGACAGCTGGAATGCCGCCACTCGAAACACGGGACTACAACAAAACTAAAATCGCCGCCCCGAGGGCTGGATGCGATTGCGATTCGACGTCAACCTCCCCGCGGGGGACGGGGGGCCGGGAGGAAAACCCGGGGCCAACAGCTTTCCGCCAAAACGCTGCGCCACAACCACCCGGCGAATGGGAAAGTGTGGAAAATGGTGCAAAAGTTTATTGCGCCACCCGCCAGCAACGGTGCAACGGTGCAACCCCCCTGTAACTGCATCGCGACCGGGGGGAGAAGAAAGGGAGGATGGGGAAGGGTCTAAAACCTTCCTTCCTGGTCATTGAACCGGCGGCGGGCAGTTTTCCGTGCCCGTGCGGTGGGTCGTCAACCGGTTGATGGCTAAAGAGTGGTTGTGCTCGGAACGGTGATTGAGTTCGGGTGGCGTTTTGTCTCTCTTTCCCTCACACACACAAACACACACACACACACACAAACAGCTATCGCATAAAACGAAAGTGCATCCCAGGAAAAGTGCAGTTTTCCTTGCCGCACATTTAAATATGGCCGCCAACTCTGGGGCTAATAAAACCAAAGTGGCAAAATCAAGGTTATGGAGCTGAACGACGCAGCTCAATCGGATCGTTATCCAAGGGAGCGAGCGAAAGAGATAAAGAATTGAGAAAGTATGCGCTGTAGTTGTCGTCCCGAAGAGTCTAAAACTGCAATTAATTGGAGTTGCACAATTGCAGAGTTTAGCTAAAAATTTGTTGGTATTGCATATCCGTTTAGCAACAATCTTGAACCGAGCTGCCTGTAATGGTTCAGTTTCCAAAAGATTTATCTCACCAAAAAAGAGTATAACTTTCAGTAAGGAGCATGTTGAATTATGCTTAACTCGGGGAGCACTCGATTCATTAAGGTGTCGGCGAAATGGTTCGGGCCACCGTTTCAAGATGGCCCTCCGCTGTTCAGTTAGACCCCCGAGGGTCGTTATGTTCCTTCCCCGAAAGTTTCCTTTTCCTGGTTGTAACAAGCTCCAAGGTGAGTAACACTCCTTGCACGACCGGCGGCGCGGGCCGTGAACGAAAGTGAGAAGGCCACCGAGGTCCGGCTGCGTCACGGCTGCCTGTTTTTCGCTGTGACGTCGCCGTGCCGTGCGGCCAAAAGAAATGCAACCTTTTTCAATCCGCGTGTGTGCAATTCTTGTGTTCGCTTCTGCTCGCGATCCGCAGCATAACGCCGCTCGGTGCCCTGGTCAATAGCCTCGCCACCGAGTGGGCTTCGAGTGGGCTCCGGTGGCCGGGACGGGGTTCGTCGTCTGCTTCGCTATTTCGCCGTGTGGCCCGAGCCCCGATTACCGACCGCCGTGGCCATGGTTTATTGGCACGAGAGTGAAATAATTTCACTTTTCTCCACGGCACGGCACGCCTCCGCGGCGGTGGCTTTCTCTGCTCGTGGCGCACCGAAAGGAAGTGGTGGAAGGAAGTGCGCTGTGCGCTGGTTGCGCTGTCGGCCGTTTGCGGCCAACCGTCCCACCGCACACCGTGCAACCGTGCACCGTGTTTCCTTAGGTGCTGGCAAAAAAGTGCACCGGTTCCGATTGCAGTTCTTGCGTTAGTTGCCCTCGCTCTCTTTCGCTCTCTCTCTCTCTCTCTCTCTCTCTCTCTCGCTGTCTCTATCGACTCTCCAGCATCCTACACGGGTTCGGTGCGGCGGGTGGTACGGCGGCACGATGCAGCCCCCCCGCTCCGGTTTGTGCTTTCTTTGATGGCGAAGCCGCTTCCTGCACACCGCAATGGCGTTGCAATTTTCTTCGCCAACTCGGCCATTGTCTATTGTGGGCTGTCGCCCTCCCCCTGGTGGGCTGTCGGGCGCGATTTTCGTAACATAATAGAGCGCGGTTGGGTGTAGTAATAGGCACACGTCGTGCCTGCCCCCGTACTCCAGGGAGGCCAGGGTGGAAACGGGAAGGATCCGTTGGCGCGGGGGCACATCGGTCGGTCGAGAAAGTTGTTTGGCGTTCGTGGGTTCAGAGCCGCGGCCAATGAACTTGAGAAGCCAGCGAAACTGTAACGATCTGGCCGGTTGGCCCTGGCTGTGGCTTGCAGTTGCAGTCCATGCAGGGCCAACGGCAGCGGATCGCTCGGAAGATCATCCGGAAGGGACGGCGAACGGTTTCCTTAGGGCAGCCCATGGGTGTGTGATTCATCAACGGCAACCACCAAATATGTAACAGTTGATCATGAGTTTTGATCCTTATTCTTGTTTTTAGATGATTAAATACTTCAAAATGACTAATAAACGGCGTGTTTAAGACTGAAACGAGTTTATGTTTAGAATAGCTTCTTTATTCAAGTAAAAGCAAAAAGGCGAAATGCGTATTGCTGAAGGAATGTACAAAAAAGGACCTCGAGAATTCGCATAAAATCATTGGCCGAACCAGGCAAAAAGGAATCACTTGGAGGCGTGTCCGCCACTGGAGTCCTTCTTCTTTACCGAAGCCGGCAGCCGGCAGCATCGGTGTAGTCCTTTAACGCTTCGCTAGCTGCGGTGGCCTCCACCGCGGCGTAGGAGGCTCCTTCTTGCTCCGGTGGCTCGCAGGCGGGCTGCGGGCCCGGCCGCAAGCACCCAATTGCCGAGCCGTGCTTTAATTACGATTTATTTATTTCCGCTTTGCACCGTTTCGAAGGTTTGCGCGCGCGTTCCCGTCGGCCGTTCCGATCGGCACTTTAAACCGCCCCATTGCCTTTGACCTTCCAGCGAGCGGGCGAGCGAGCGAGTGAGGTGGCCATAAAAATGTTTGCCGCCGTGCGTAATTGGCCGCAAATGGCCGGCGCGTTGTTGGCCGGAAGCAACGTGTAGCTTTGCGGCCAAGATAATGGCCGACGGGCCATCGAATCGATTGGGCACCGCAGACCACTAGAGTGGCTTTTGGGCCGAAATTTTTCGCGCCACAATCGCCATTTTGCCGCCGTTCCCGCCGTTCTACCAAAAGTGGGTCAAGATTCTCCGGGATCGACGTCATTCTTCTTCGGGTGTGCGTATCCCGCCTTTTTTTTCGTTTGTTTGTTTTGGTTCACTTTATTTCGGAAAATCTCGTAACCCACGAGACGCGCGTGACGGCGGGTGTGGTGCCGCGGTGCCGATCAGTCTCATTTCCGCACATCTCACTTTCCGCTTTCCTTCGCGAGAGAATCCAGTTTCGCGCCAACCTCCCATTCCATCCCATCGCCAGCATCATTATCGCACCCCGCGGCGGCGAAGAAAAGCGAGGAAAGTTCAATAACATTTGCCTCCCACTGGCGGCGGCGGCATCCGTTGCCGTTGAACTTTTCCCCGAGTGAAGGGGAAAATTCCGCTTGCTCTCAGGGGGCCGGTGTTCACTCGACGCGTTCACTCGCCCCGTTCGGCGTGAGTGACTCTTTCGCCGAACGGGCGCTCATCGAGTGTGCTTGCCGCTTCACTGCCGTGGGCCCAAGCGAGAGGGAACGATCAACGGAATCGGATGAACACGTTCCGCGGCCAACCCGCGATTCATCCGGCGGTGCGCGCGCGGCCCGCGTTATGGCGGCCGCTAGTCTTTCAGTAACTTTGCGTTCGCGTTGACGTTGAAAATCCGTGGCCGCGTACTGCGTACTCGTCGCGTAAAAATCGGGAAGGTTTACAACCGCACCCCCCCACGCCGCCCCGCCCGGCCGCTCGCGGAAGCGCGCGTCGTTCTACCCCGTTTTCCGTTTGTGTGTGCCTTTGTTTTGGTTCCTTTTCGGTTTCGCTTTTGTTGGTGCGCTTTCGCGAGGCAACGTTTATACGATCTTTGATTTCGGTGGTATTTGGTTTGATACGTTCCGTGCCAACCGTCGTGAGGCCCCCGCACCGTGCGTCGAGGGATGGCCGTGACAGGCTCGGCGGCTCGATGCCTGGTGCCTGTGGAGAATAATGCTCCCCCTCCGGTGATCGATGCACTAGTGATCGTGTCTCGGAGCTTGATCTGAGCGCAAACCAACCCCACGTTGACCAAGTACCTGAAGAACGTGAAAGCTGCCGCCGAGGAAAGACCCGACCGCGACGCGTCTGAAACCGCGAGTGCCTTTGGTGACGACGGAAACGATCTCCGCCCATATCCAAGCCACCTAATCCTAAAGGTGCAACGAATAGTGCGATAAATTACACCGGAATTAAACAAGCAATCAATACCAAATTGTGGCCAATTGGTGGTGACCCCCCGGGGGGAAGCGCGAGTTTGTCGGAAAGTGAAGAGCCGAAAGATCATCCGAAATCGGGCAGGAACGTGACCATCACTTTCGCCGTCTGCCCAGCATCACGTGCCGTGCGTCGGGGGCAGCCCAAAACATAATTGCCCCGAACGAGTCGCCCGCTGTGGAGTTGAGTTCGATTGGTAGTGAAATGGAAAATTGAAAACCGAGAGTGAAAATTAGCGTGGCCCCGGGCGGAGGTGCGAAGTGGCCACCGAGAAGGGGAGGAAGAAGCAGCAGCGGTGGTAGAAGAAAACACAAACCCCTTGGGTGGAAGAAAAGTGAGTGAGCGGTCGGTGGTGGATTGCGATTGCCCTTGTGATGTGAAGCCGACCCCCGTTGGCACGTTGGCAGAAAAATAAGCAATGGCCGGCCTGTCGGCGCAGTGAGAAAATTAAGATGATGATGCCGATGATGATCGAGAAGCAATAATACTTCGGAGCAACGGAGATAATGTAAATTTGCCCGGCCACGAGCCCGAGCCTGCACGCAAATGTGAAGAGCGCGCGAGCGAGCAGTGAAGTGGAAAACCGACGGAAAAGTATCACTCGGAGGAAAAGCGGAAAGGCTCTTCGCCCGTGCCTGCCGGGGCTGAGTGCCGGGAATAGATTTTGCTACGATTCGCTCGAGGGGGGCCATCTTGAGGCCGGTGCGCCGTGGGGCCCGACAGCGGAAGGCCCCGAAAAGATTTCCTTCACTGCCCCCGTATTGGAGTGTGATTGTGAAAAAGCGACGCATCCGAAAAGGAAGTCTACCGCACACACCGGACCTCGATTTGAGTACGGGAAGGATACTTGCTAAGCCGCCGCGAATGGATTACGTTGCAGAAACGGATTTTTTCGATCGACTGTATGAATTGCTCAAGGTTGGTGAAGAGGGTTAATTTGGGGGATCGGGATCGGGTGGCATCATTATTTTAATTCCATGATCGTTAACTCAATCGGTGTTTTCGTTTGGAGATCCCAAAACATTCGAGGGGTTAAAGTGGTTGAATTTTATAAGCCATAAAAAATTAGGAAAACGATAAAATAGGCACCTCGGAGAATGCAAATCAGCCCGAGAACGAACTCCAATTATCTCCCAACCCCGCATGGTGGCAGATGGCAATTTGGCAATGTTTTGTGTGCATTTACTGTCCTTTATTTACTGCGAAGCATATCAATTCGTAGCGATCATTATGTTATCCAATTCAGATCGATAGATGATCAGATTAATAGAATAGAATTCAGATTAATTCTGATGTTTATGGTTGATAAGAGGCTTCGTTTGACGCCACACATATTAATGGGATCGCGGAGAGCGAATAAATATTTATGTGTAACGCTCGAAGTCTCCCGCGCGAAGGTCATGGGAATAGTTTCTTTTCCCTAGCAGCGGTTCTAGTGGCTAAACACTTAACCCCGTCGGAAGCACTGTAGGGACGGAAACGATTTCCGCCAAGATGAGGCGAGCTGACCTTCGGTCGATCGTTATGTTGCAGAAATGTGGATGGTAGAATGGCTTTACACATTTCTCGGTGGCTTGTGTAGGCTTCGTCCGTTTACGGTACACTTGAGATTGTTTGCCGGACGCGGATATCCTGTCGAAGTGTGAAGTGTGTGACAAGGAAGTGAACGCACCGCTTTTGTGATGCTTCCGTAAGCTTCAATCAATGAGCGAGAATTTTCAGCTGAAACGCGCCTTTCCAAATTGTGTAATCGAAAATGAAAGGTTCCAACAAGAGACGAAATGTCTAACTCGCCACAAAACATCTTCAAAGTAACAGTTTCCACGGGCGCCTAAACTCTTTCCAGTTTTAATAGCCCAACGTGCTGTGGCCGCTTAATCACCTGCCGCGCCTGAAACGGTGCAATGTCATCTCGCTGACTACCTACAACAGGCACTTTGTGCCTTGACAATGTGCCTTAACGCGACCGCGTCAATATGCGGCGGCCAACGTGTGAGTGTTTTCACGCGGACGTAGGCCGGGGGTTTGCACGGTTTGCACGAGCCCACATGCGGCGGCTGTGAAGTACCCGCGGGACCCGCGCGCACATGGCCACGTCACGGCCGAAGGTCAGGGCACCCCACGCGGTCCCCCGGCCTTCGGTGAGGTTCAAGCACCACGCCGAGGCATTCCCGCAGGCCGCTGGAGGTCGCTTAGCCTGAGCGCCTGAGATTGATTTCTTAAATAATGTAATTAACTGAAGCTACGCAAATTTGCAAAGGCTGTATCTGGTCAGGTTTCGAAACGTTGCTGACCTTCCTGACCGATGGCATCACGTACGCTCTTCTCCGCCAAGTAACTTGTCGCCGAAATTACGATAGCAATTTGCAGCATTTGACACCTCCGGGTGTCAATGCGAGATATCCTTCGGACCGACCCGGCCTATCTGCAAGGTGAAACAATCTCTCCCAAAACGATCACTCGAACAGGTGGTCCTTCGAGCGAAACTAACACCAAACCGGACCCCACCGGGGGGAGGGATCCCTTTCGCACACCCCAAACGCCTGAGCCGAGCTGAGGGAGGGTTAGTCTGTGTCAATAAGTGGGCTTCGTTCGTGTGTTGACGTTTGATTGACGGTCTCGGGGAGCGGCCGGTCTCCGGGCAGTCGTCACCGTCCGACGGATGGTCACAGATAAATCTCATTAGGTGTGCGAACGCACACCTTGTCGCTGTTGACGACGCTGCTTGTGGCTTGTTATCCTCCACCAGGGTTGCGTCCTTGAGCGGTGTGGCTCACCACCACCGCCGTCGATCACTGCGGATTTCCCTTTCCTGACACTATTCTCTGCTGGGTTGACGTGTCCGTCGCTCAGTTCCTTCCCGTTCACCAGTCATCAGCTGTGCGTTAGCTCCACTTTTGAAGCTCCACAGCTCCATTGGAAATCTGCATTTTAATGGGCCACCAACTTCCTCTGGACCGACACCGACTGTGGCCTTGCCTGAAGAGCGGCCATAAAATGTAAAACTCGACCACCCGAAAAAAAAAACGTGTGCGTCCGATAGTGTGCACATTTCCATAAATTTTGTGAACCATCATCACCGGGAAATGGTGCGCGTGAGAACTTTTGGGAGCTTCCTTTCGGTTGCCGAATTTCGAACATGAAAACCCTCACACAAAGCGAGCACTAATTTCAAGGTTTATGTTCAAAATTCAGTCGAGCGGCCGGCCAGCAGTATTAATTATTTCGGTGAAGCACCCGGTGTGGAACGGGAACGGGTTACGGTTGGGTCGCCGTTGGGTTAATTATTTGCACCAACCGACCGAACGCTGGCATCCGAAAAATTGGGCCAAATGGTGGTCAAAAGCGACTTTTTGGGAGCCGCAAATTACCATTGTCAATTGTGACGAACTTTAACGAGCTTCGATTTGGCCGATAGAGCCCGGAGGTGTCATTGGATTCGATGACAGTTTTCACCGAGTCCGGATTGTTTCCGGAAGTACGCACCTTAATCTCGAATCGGATCGGTGGGAAAATGGAAATTCGAACAGAAAAATAGGAGCTCTTTCGCAATTGTGCGCACCGTGCGATCGCACGACCGATTCCGACGAATTTTGCGAAAAGAAAAGAAAGAGGAAGAGTTTCGTTTCTTACGTCGTTTGCAAAATCGCTCGCTCCATCCGTCGTTAGCGGCACGCGGCCCGACTGTTTATGCTCCGAAGGCACGTCTTACGACGCGACGACACACACACACACGTGACGACTTTCGACGACCGGATTTGTTGCAGGGGCCGCGATTATGAAGCACTTTTGACTGCCCCTGCCGATGGCCACGCTCGCTCCCGACTACGCCGCGTACGGCAATAAATTTTACAACCGCAGCAAAATGCGCCCGCCCAACTCTGGCCCAAAAGCTTCCCGAAATAGTGCAATAGTATAGCGGAAGGCCGGAACCGTTCGGAAAAATGGCGCCCACGAGATGCGACTCGTGGAAGTAATGGGGGTTTTATGGATCGTTTAGCCAAGTGCGCGAGAACCACCCGAAAATTGCATTCCCGTTGGCGCTGGGGAAAAGGCAAAGGATTTTCTTCGCGTCTCGATTCGGGACGGCGCGTGTGCCGCGTGTGAATGTTGCGTGGCCGATGAGGTAACACTGTTTTAAATTGTTTTATTTTCCGTTTCGCGCGCTTAAAGCAAGGTCAAGCATAAAGGGCCGGAGTACCGAAAACGGGGGACGGTAGAGTTCGGTGAGACACGTGCCGCTGGAACCGTGCAAGAATGCTACACGCAGAATGTAAGCATTGGAAGAGAGAAAGAAAAAATGTGGTGGAAAAGGGTTTGCGAGCTAAATGTTTCAACAAGAAGCCATCGATCGGAGAAAACTCAAACAAAACCCCGTGTATGGTGTCTAATTCTAAGTTCCAGCACCTGACCATTGCCCTCGCAGATCGCGTCGGTCGTTGCCGATGGAACAAACTTGAACAACGAATCTAATCGCGAGTTTGAAGGCGAGCACTTTTTGCTCCCCGATCACCCGACCCCACGGATCGCTGTGAGTCACGGTGGCGGGAACTAGACCTTCCGTGTTTTATCGTGTAGTGGTAAGGCACGCCGGGACGGGGCGGTGTATTAGGCACCGCTCGTTGGTGCAGCCCGCCTGATGCAAATGGGCGTACGCAGCCGCGTCGGCCCGACCGGAGATTAGCATAATCAATCGAATTAATGCTCCTATCAACACGCCGCGGACCGCCAAGTGAAAAGTGGGTGTCTGAACCACCACGTTGGGGTAGGTTGTGAACCCCTCTCTGGCGGCCGCCCGGCGCCGATACCGGCGGCGACCTTAAGGCGAGGCTTTTCCGCCTGCGGGAAATTACAGAGCCGAGCCGAGCCGAGCCGAGAGAGAACCTTGGCGAGCGAGTGTCACCAAGGTGCCGGGTGCATTCATTAACTCCAGCGATCGCTGATCGCCCGCACGAACACGGCACGGAAGTACGCCAAAATCTACGTAGCTAGCCATGGTACCTGTGTGTGTAAATTGAGGCAGTAAATCAAAAGATAACGGAACGCGATTTGCATAATTTCACAGCCTCGTGATGTATGGCGGTGGCCAATTAAAAGCGCCGTAACGACCCCGGCGGTTGACAGGTGTTTGAGTCCGCGCAGTCCGCTCTTTAATCGCCAATATCCTGTTAGTCCTTCGGGGCGCCTTATACAGAAATTTAATTCGACCGCACGCCGACCGACCTTCCAGTGGATCGCTTTGTCTAGCTGGGGGAAGTCCTACAATAAACAGTAACGTATTAACGTGCGCACTGGCTACGCCCATGTCTGCAAGTGCATCATCGCCCCCGACGCAGATGCACTCCACTCCGCGCCACTCGAGTGCATTACGCGGTGCACAGCCGCGGATCTCTTTGTTTTCTTCCTGGTTTGCGCTCACGGGCACGATCCAGTGTCCGGGCACGATCCGCTACGTCCAGCTCAAGTGGATCAGCTCACCACCCCCGGGCCGTCGGTCGGTTGTCCTTGAGAGTCGGCGACTCTGGCGACTCTATTAGCTTCGGCTTTCTTCCACGCTCCGAACGTCCCGACAGATGTTGGCGAAAAGGGGTGTAAATAGCGCGTGGTCCGGACGACAGATTTGCTAGGCGGGGATCTTTAACTTCTAAACCTACCCCACCTCGAAGGTCTAAGATGGCGTCGAACAAAAACAAATGGATGCGCGGTCGTGCACGGATAAATACGAAATATCTTCGAGAATACGGTAGCAGCAGTGTGCAGCAGGCTGAGACGATGCAGATTTGCCCGGGCCCGACAGAAGTCACAATAAACAGTGTGCGGCGCTTGCACCACAGCGTTCCATTCCTCACGCACACGAACGTACGCCACGCCAGCAGCTCATAAATCCGTCTGCCACGTCTGGACGGTTCCTACGATCAGACGAAAGCCGCGGAGCGCCAGGAGCTCCGGTCTAATGGCGCTCGCGGTAAATGTCATTAGCTGCTGCTGCTGCTGCGGTGTGCTGTAACCTCCAAATTCAATCCATCGCGACCCACCCATCGCACTGAAGCGACCAAAAGTTTGTATCTTCGCTCGGAACATAAGATCGGATCGTACTAGGGCAAGTGTCTCCGCGGTTCCTAGTGCACCCCACCACCACGTTTCGCATACTAATTGACTAGAAACTCGAAACCATTAATTCTAATTGTTCGGGGCGGTGGCAGCGGCCGACGGCGATCCTCGCGAGAGGGCGAACGCACACGCTAATGCACCCGGCTGGGCGGCTAATTAACCGTGAAGCCGCCCCACGATCACGTTCGGTGCATAAACGCTTCGGTGTGGCTGCATCGGCGGTTAACGATGGTTTATCACTCGCGACTCGCGTTCGCTTGCACTTCCGGGGCACTTGGGGAGGTCTAGAGGTGGCCCAGTCGCTGGCGGAAGTTCAATGATGCAGGCGGCGAGTGCTGCGAGGGGAAGAGATAACCTCGGTGGCGCGCGCGCGTAGTGCAAACTTTTAACAAACTACGCCAAACAGCTCGACTGGGACTCGACCGAGACCGTAAACTACCTCCGTGACCTGGATAACGGTCGGAGCGAGAATTTTTCCGGATTCCGGAAGTGGTCAGTCCGAAGTCACGCGCCGAAAGTGGCGAGACGGTGAACGCATTTCACGATAACTGCCCCCGAGATTCGAGCTGTCGAACAAGTCGAGCTGTTGCAATAAACTGCTCGATGCCGTACTCGATTCCGTTCGGTGCCGATGGCGACTCACGCCTATTGCATAATGATGCCCGCAATGTGTTTGACGCTGGTTATCACATGTTTTAAAGCGGCCCGTTGTGAAATCGTCGTCGTGCCATAACAACTCATAATCGAAACCTTCAATCGACGATTATCGGTGGCACGATCGGGTGGCCCGGCCACGCCGGGTGCTTGATAATTGAACGTTTCTAGAGTGGGAAGAACTGTGCGGCGAAGAATCTTTTCGCTTACAGGTCGTTACATCGTCCGGCTGCTAGTTTGTTTTCTTCCATCGAAGTTGGGCATAGTTTGGCGTGGAACACTTCCGACCTTCCATCGAGTGTTGTGGTGGGAACCAGCACCCACATCGGCGGCCGAACCCAACGGCCGGAGGCATCTAATCTTATCGGATAGTTGCCAAGGTGAACCCCACCTGGCCCCAGCACCACCTGGCCCTGCGCAGCTACGGGGTTCCGGGCACCACCACTATTGGAAATTGATCGGTGCGGTGCGGTGCAGCCATACCCTTGACGGCCGACCTTCGACGGGGCTTCGAAGGGCTTCCGGCCCGCGATAAGCGCTCGTCTGGGCTGGGCTCCGTCGCAGGGATCTCGCTCTAAATCTGAATATATTTGCTCCATTTTCCTGAAACGGCCCAAAGAGCGGCCCCGAGTTGACATGCCGCCGAAAAGGTGCTGTCTAGTGTTTTGCGTCAGTTCTGAATCATTATCGAACCAAACCTCCAGCGGTCAGCGATAGCAATCTGGTTCAGGATGGCACGGGACGTTGTGTTGTGTTGTTTTTCGTGCGTAAATAGGGACGCTCTGTTCAATTATTCGACAACAGTAATTACTTGGCCACACGGCGAAGTGTTTCCAGGAAGATCGTGGATCGTTGTTCCGCGGTGATGTAACACGCTGTTCGCGACGCTTTTTATTATTCCCACCTTAATTGGGTCAAGAATGGTGACGGTTTTAGCCCAAGAGTCACACCGTGGCCGTGTGCTTCTTCGAAGGGTGTTCTACTAAAACGCCGATCCATCCATTCGCCGCTAACAAACAGAAACCAGGCCACCGCCGCCGAAGACAACCGAAGGGAAGCCCGAAAGGGTGCAAAACAAAACAACCACAGCGCGCTGACCGCAACGGCACAAAACCGCACACTCGCTAATGATTACACAAAACAGTGCACCACACCACCAAACGGCTTTGCAGAACTCAGCATAAAATTCTTCGATCATCGCGGCCCGACGATGACCGACATATTGGGCCACCGATATTGGTGTAAATATCCCGACCGATGGCAATCGGTGTCAGCCCCGCCGCGGCACGAAACGAATGAGGTGACAAACACACCAGTGTTCTAGTGTTCCAGTAGCATAATTAGCGAAGCGAAAACAATTCTCCGCTTCGCCTGGGAACGTTTGGGTTCTGCGAAATTTCTTCCATTTTAAGAAGGTGTGAACCGCGAGTTCTCGCTGGGAAAGTGTTGAAACCCACACTTACACTTTATTCCCTTTTCCCGAGAGCGCCCGGGGCAGACGAAAACAAATCGGAACAGAACACTTTTGTTGGTCTGAAATCATCATCCGATGCGGCGCACAGGCTTAATGCGCGGCCTGGCCGCGGCCTTTCTCGCTTGACGATGATTGATCTTTTCTTTGTTTGACAGCCGAGCTGAGGGGAGGCGCACCGACATATCACCTCTTACCACGCTCACGGTCTTCTTCGGTCTTGATGATGCGGACGTTTGTCCTTTCTTGGTTCCCAGCCCCGCGGGGTGGGTGGTTTGTGATGAAAAATTCTAACGAAACGTTCTGACCCCTTTCGAGCACTGGCAGTGGGTTAATTGGCAGTGCGTCCTGGTTCCATTTTTCATTGCAGTTTGCAATGCCACAGCGGTGGCGGCCGGTTGCGTCGGTTCTGCGGTAAATAGTGACAATGTTGTGGGTGCGATCCTGCTGTCCAGTCAGAATCGTTACCATTAGTTTGAGGAAGTCCAAGAAAAAGAACTTCTAATGTTCGCAATGTTCTGGATGTTCCGCTGGAATCAACTACCAACGATTACCTCCGACTTCAGGAGCGACTTCACGAGCCCAACCGTGGCAAGTATCCATTTTTTGTATCGGTCGGGATTTTATTTTGGTCGCGTTCGCGTAAAATGCGTCCTCCAAGCATATGCCGCAAGCCACGCGTTGACATCTGGGTGCGTCAAATTCGGGGAAGCTTATTTTCGACTCGTTTCCTGCCATTTTGATTTCATCGCTATTTTTTTCGTAGCCTGTGGCTTTGGTATTAAATTCTGTTTTTTTTGTGTTTCGTGTACATCTGTTTGGAGGTTATGACACGAGCTTCTATGCTCGCCGAAGGCCCAGCCGCAGCTACTAACTAAATCTTTTGGGGTATCTTTGGGTCTAACGTTTTGGGTATCTCTCTTTTCTGTTGGCCGTTTCCAGATTTTACATGCCCTGCTTGCTCGCTCGCTCGTATCATGTCACTCTGTAGTTCAATTTAAGTCCATCCGCTCTGCAGATCTTGGCCGGTAATTGATTATTTGTAATTGTTGACATTGTCCGACAACTCAACGCGTGGTTCTTTTATTCGTTTTCTGTCTCGGCCCGCCAGGCTGAGCACGCAATTAAGGAGTTACTTATTCGCGCGATTGATAGAATGTAAAACAATTAGCCACGCTAGTCGCCGGCATCCGATGCTCGGCCGCCAGGCTCGCCCGCCGCGGTGTTATCTTATTTAGCCAACGGCCAACACACCACTGCACCGGGGGCCGCGTGATAATTGGCGGTTTTGCCGGGTGATATGTTTAAAAATAACGGCAACCAGATGATTACACACGCGTCTGCGTCTGGTGCCGGGGGGAGGGGGAAAAACAGATGGTGACCCATGGCCTTGACGAGAGAGCGCGCGCGACTCGGGCTCGGCCGCGTTTCCGCCAAGTTCCGCCGTTTGTTGTGTCGTGCCGCGGCCGGCAGCCATAAAGCACCAAGATGTCGTCGTCGTCGAACAAATTGCAAAATTAATTAAATGTTACTTCTGCCGGCGCGTGATTTACTGGGTCCTATTTTCTAAGCTTCCATTCCCAAGACCCAAGACGCAAGGCGCGGTATAAATATAGTAGTGTAAATAAATTTGCGTACCCAGATTAGACCAAGACGAATCAGCGCACCGCTTCCTTCCATTTTGAATTGATGAATAAATTCGTTTCGGTTTCGGCTTCCTGAGCGCCGCGAGGTCAAGGCATTTGGCGGGTGGGGGCCAATTTAGTTTCGTCGGCGATGCTCAAACGCTAGAAGACGGCCAGACTTCCAAAAGACTTTCGGCTGAACTTGACCCAAAAACCCTACCCCGAATGTGTCGTTGTGAGCCACCGCGGGCCCAACTCACCCAAATTCACCAATACCATCAAACAGAGCGCGATGTTGCGCCGTCTATTGTCTCTCGGCTCGACTCGTCCCCGATTGCCCCCTCCGGTTAAATGGTTTTCGCTTTCTCGTTTCGGCCACGGCCCAACATGCCGGTTTTCTGGCACCGCGCGGCGTGTTCCGCCGGAGACCGGCTCTACGATTGTCACGTGCATTTTGACGTTTCCTTGAGCCGCCGACACTTGGGTCGGTTTTCGGGTGGGTCTCGTGGTTTTTGGCACCTTCGCCTTTGGGCCTAGTCTGGTCACATTTGATCTGCGGCTGGAGGCCACGGGAAAGCCGACGGCAGCGTAAAGGCCGCCCTGTGGTCGGAGGGTCGTCGGGGTTTCAAGTTCAAGTTGTCGTTTGCGAAATTGGGTCAGAGCCTCAGTGGCGGTCTGCGGGTCCCAAAAAGCGGTTTCACTGTCTCACTGTCTTCAATCTTCCGTGACCGACACGTGTCGCGCCGCAGGCAGGCAGCAGGTTCCAAGTTATGTACGTCTTCCGCCGGATTAATGACTCAATGGCGGAGGCTCGTGGAACCTTCCTTCTGACCCGTACGTATCGAGGAGGTACCCACTAATGGGTCTTTTTCGCCTCCGAATTTCTCCGTCCACGGGATGGGCGTAGAAGAGAAAGTGTACGCCGCGGGTGGTTGACAGAAAATTGTCCAAAAATTATAGATAAACCCGGCAACATGGGCCCGGACCCGGACCTTGACCCAAATGTGGGTAGGTCCAACACCAAATTTGCGTCTCACGTACCGTCAGGTCTGCCGTGGCCTTCGTTTGTTCGCACTGACACGACGCCGTTACGCAGCCGCTGATCTCGAGGGTCCATCGCTGAATTCGTCCCAAAATGTCGATTACGCTGCCTGTCGGTTCGCTGCGGTTACACACTTGGCCCGGCGTCCTTGATCGTTGTCGTGGTCGTCCGATAAGCGGGAAGCGACGCAACACGCACATTGTGATGGAGCCGCTTTGGAGTGGTGAGCCGCAGTTGACTCAATTAGACGCTCAAAATTGAACTATGGTTTGAGTCTTTTTAAATTTAATACCGTGTTCAAGTAGGGCAGGCAGGCACTCACTCGGACAACGGTTCGCTAGGAACAGGCCCGTCATGGTCACCTCCGCAAACCACTTACTAACGCATCTCCCGTGGCCGAAACCGCTTTCTTCTCATAAACACGGCCACAACGGCACGCGGAAGGGCACGTTCGGAACAGACAGTTCTCTGACGGGCTGCCAAAATGCAGTTTCAATTAACTCTAGCGCCGTCTGGCAGCATCCTTGTCTCGGTACATTGTTGTAGATTAGAGCTGCGTCGGCCAGTTCGCTCCTGACCCTGAACACAGCGAACACTTCTCGAGTGTGTGGATGCAGCGGATACACTAATACTTTTTTGTCAAAACAGGCGCGACGAGCTCAAGTAGAAGGCAAATTTACTGTCCGAACCACAGACCGTTGAGTTCTGGCACTTGAGAGCGTCTTCTCTAGCATTATAGCTTTGCCGTTTCCAATCTTTCCAACAATTTCCTGTGTGGCGTTTAAGTTTCGCTCCTAGTACGGGTTCCGTTTCGCACCGATTATTAGGTGCAACTCTGTGAGCCAACCGACCGACGAGTTACCGCACCCAAATTTAGAATCCCATCCATTGCGCGGCGCTCCCAGGCTCGTCGCTGTGGGGACTCGTCGCGCGAAAGAAAATGGCGAAAGTATTGAACCTTGGGTCGGGAACCGGATCGCGGTAGGTTTATTTTTGTGATTCGCAACTAATACCCCCGACTCGACCCGGAGGCCCGCGTCCTGCCGAGTGGGTGCCGTGCGATTAAGGACGATATTTATTTCCCTTTCGCTGCCAGCTACGCCCCCCTCGGCGGGGGGGGCGTAATGTCGTTTGGGGTTGCAATAAACTACGGGCGCAGCACATGCGAAGTCACGATCACGACGCTGCTGAACGATCACCGGAAAGCGGAGAGATCGTGCCACTGGCAAACAGCGCGCCGTGGTCGTCTTCTGCGAAAGGCCCTTTTTTGGGATTTGCTAAAATAGTTCCGACTCTTCTCGTGAACCCAAGCACCGGCGTGGCAGGTTTACGACGTTCCATTGCCGATCCGATGGAGAGCGATAATGAAAACAGACATCCAGCAGCGGAGCAGCAGCGTATAGGAGATTTCGAGACGAACACAGCTTCTGACAGGCACACCCCTGGCTGGTGCTGGTGTTAGTTTATTTTTAGAGTCACGAAAATAGGTCAGGGTATTTTTAACTTACGATGCGCATCCGATGATCACCGGCATCGGTACATAAAAATAGCGATATAGTGTCAATCGGTTCGGATGCGCCAATCAATGCGGCACGAGCTTCAGGACTCGCTTCCAACAGTTCCTGTTGCTGGTAGGACCTCCAGCACCCAATCTAGCTCCTTTATTCGATCGTCCTAATCGTTCCCCTTTTATTCTCTACCATTTCCTCCAGGTAAGCCAAGAATCAGCCGACTTTCTTCCCTACCCGCAGCCAGCACGTTGGAAGTCATGTGAGGATCTACGCCACGATGCGCTCCCGACGACTGCAGACGTCGACCAGCCCGGGAAGTCGTCCTCTCCAGTCGCCCAATTATCACCCTTTCACGCGTCGTCGCGCGCTTGCGCGTGTTGGCAAAGTTTACGTAACTTCTCGATGAGGCTCTGCGCGACAGGCGCGTCGGTTTCTTTCGCCTTAAGCCGCGACCAACTTCCCGACCGATTACGTGGACGGGAGGCGAATTTTTTCCGTTTGTTAATTCAGCACGTCCGTCGTGAGCTATCGCTCCACGTGTCCCCCGGCGCACGGTTATGCAAGCCACCAAAGTCTGCAGTCTGCTCCGAGCCCGACCGGACCGGTCGCGAAACCTTGAACGGGTGGCCCAGGGGAGCACCGTTTTGAACTTGACAGTCCATTCGTGCGTACCGCAGCAGACGAACGGCCTTCCGACAGATCGGACGCTTCGCAAGATGAGCCCGCACGAGGAAGCCCGCGATCCTGTGGCTGTTCTGATAAAGTGGCGGCTCCCAGTTCGGAACGGCAACAACAGAGGGGACACCAAGGGTAGCCCTCGGGCGATCGATCGGTCGCCGTGCCAAGTATGGCCGGCTAAGGACTACGCGACTGGTTTAGCCTGTCGATTGACGCAAACACGTTGACCGTGGGGCCGTGCTTCACGGCTTCAGCCAAGAGGGAACGATCGAAATACCGATCGTCCTTGCGATCACGCGGCATGCACCGTGCCGTTTGCAGATTATGACGGTCCTTACTACTAATTTTTCAATTCCCTGTTTTATGCCCTGTTGCCCGCCTCAATTATCTTTGCCACCCCGGGAGGTTTCGACACATAATTCCGATTGTTAAATTGAACCTGAACACCTCGGGGGCCTCGGATTACGGTGATATTTCCGCAATCCGCGGCAGTAAAGGATTTACCATTCGCACCACCACCGCGCCAGTCAAACCGATCGTCCGATGTCGGTGGCCTTCCCCGGGCCCGTACGCACCGGATTCGGCGCGCTCTGGTAGACCTTCGACGGCCACCCCTTCGGTTGGCGGGTTTCGCAGCATAACCTTGCGTACCGTCGGCAGCGGCGGTGTCCGAGCGCAAGACGAGAGTGCGAGCGAAATGGCAAGCAAGCGTGGCCGCGAAAAATCGCGTCCCAAACCCCAGCATCGGCCAACGGCCAGCGTCTAGCATCGCGCATCGTTCACTACGCGCCGCCGCTTGCGGTGTGGCGGTGGAGGTCTTTCGGTCTCTTCTCGACGGTCAGTTGGTGGCGGCGGGGGTGGCTGAATGGCCGCGGCGAACGGTCACGGTGAGCGGTGGTCGGAGGGCGAGCGGCGGCCGGGCGGCCACGTGCGGTGGTATGAATTTTATTCTTCAATGTACGCTAACCCTGGCCTGCTATTGAAATTTAAAAGTGTGTTAAGTTTAAGCCTTTTTTTGCTACCCTTCTCAGACCAAGCTGATCGTGGCCGGCAAGGTGGCGTTCGCTTCTTCACACACACAGATACTGACGATTTCACGCACACTAAACGGGTCATCGCGATGCGTACTAAGTAACGTCACGCCGTTACGTGCGTTACCGCGCGGTTACTACTCGATCTCGGTGGGGGGCTAGCTCGGTGGGTGGGTTGGCGGGAAATGTCATTGCGCGTGGGATGGTGTGCGTACTTTACTCGGTACTTCAAGCTGCCGTATGTGTCCGTTGTTGTTGTGTGATGGTGCTTTTCGGAAGTTTTTCCGATTGCAACACCAGCCTCATCCTCGACGGCGCTTTAGAGGCCAACAGACAGGTGCGTTGCGAGGGGGGGTGGGGAGGCCGTAAACTGAACTTGGCAATCGTAACGGTGTCCCTGGGGCCAGCTGGTACGGGCAGACGGGCAATAGAGCACATTAGACCGACGGGTGAGCATTGTTTTCCCGCGCACAGCATAGTGGCTAGGGGCTCACGAGGAAGACCTTCGCGGTTCTCCGGTGGCGAGGATTTATGCTACGCTGCACGGAGTCGAAGGCCGCTGTGCGGCTGTGACGTCCGTGGCTTTGGTGGCTAAACCTCGCTGGCTGAACGATTTGACGATCAGTGGGTCATGTCCGACCAGTGGGTTCCGATCGGTGCCCCTGACCGAATGGTTACGGACTTGTACTTGCGTAGTCTGCGTGCACTTCCTAATGTTCACTTCCTTGTGCTGACGTACGGAGCAGAGGTTCCGGTGAGATGGCAAGTTCCGTTAAGTTGCTTAACTTACGATCATACATAACGACACAATATTGCTCAATTCTATCGGCATAATGATTCATGGTAAAATGCTCACTGCTAAGGATAAATATGAGATCAGCAAAATGGCACCCAAATGGTAGCAAGCGATCAACAGATGGTTGCCCCGGGATAGGTATCAATTGCCAATTCCGTTGTGCGATTTCACCCCCCAAAAAGCAACCCCTTACGATGATCATTTTGAAGATGATCTTCTCAGGTTTTCGGCCTCCCCTGATTTGGTGATGATGGCGGTGGACCGAAACTTTCTTTTCCAAGGTGCACACTCTGGCCGGCCACTCTTGATTAACGCAGTTTCGCTTCGCTCTTTTGCATTTTTGGAATCACACCGACACCGACCAGCCCCAATCAGCCTCAGCCTCCGCGGGAGATGGTGCATCGCGATCTTGGCGAGAGATTTTGGAGATATTTTCTTTTCCCCCTTTTGCCCCGGTTGCTTGCCAACGGTGGTTGTTGTAACACCCCCAAAAATCACCCTCGATCCGCTGGGAAGGTGGCCGTCGATAGCGAAATTTGCCATTACCCAAGGCCTGGGGAAGTGAAAATGAAACTCCCGCGGAAAGTGCTTATGCTTCTCCGGTTTGTTTGTGTGTTTTCTTCGCTTCGCCTTTCGCGGCACCTTCAAGCGGTGCGTTTGTCCCAGACAAACGAAATTGATATTGCGCCGAAAAGCCGATGAAAGTGAGAATTTGAGATATTGATTGATTGACGTTCGATAAGAGCTGATTAATGGTGCGTTATTGATGAGCCGGGCTCATTGTTTCTGCCAACGGCCCCGTTGGGTAATGGTTGTATATGTGTGTGGAATCTAATTGTTTCTAGAGCTTAAGAGCGTGGATTAACAAAAAAGGTGGCAAGCGATATTATTAAAAAGTTATAAAATTCCTAAAGCTCTAATGTGACTAATGAACGTTACTTTGTACGCGTTTAAAGAGCATCGTATTGGCTCTCAGTTTGCCTGCGCAAACCACGCAAAGCAAAATTAGGTGTAAGTATTTAATAACTTCAACACACTGCCCACAATTACCCAATTTATCGAAGGACGACCCACGAGCCGCACAACCTGTTGCTTGTTTGGTGAAAAAGTCCTTCAAACACCGGTCGCAGGATACCGAACAGTCGTCAAGGCGACAAGGTTTCGCACGCACGCGGCATTCGCCTCTTTTTTTTTGGCCAATCTTTCAAATACGCATGCATTCGCTTTTCTTGCGTGCGTAAAGAAGAGAGAGGTGGAAGAAAAAACATCGGACACCCCAAAATCCGAGACCCACCCAGAGAGGTGTGCCGTACAAACTCTACACAGGTTGGAGTTTGGAGAGGGCAAACAGTTTCATTAAATCATGAGAAACAAGATCACCGAAATGCTTGACCGCGGGCCGCGGGCCTCGAGCGCCCCAGGGCCTACTTTGAAAGTGCGTAAAGTGCGTATAGTCAGCTCCGCATGTGCTGAAGCAAGATGGCGTCATCAGGCTTGTAGCGAGACAGAAAGAGAAAGAGCGAGAACTCCGGCCACTGCGATTCAAATTCAAACATTAGCTTTCGTTTGTCGTCGCCGATTTCGCTTTCGCTGTCAAAAAAGGGGCCTCATCTGTCTCGTTCACACTTGGAGTGCTCACTCTTCTCACTGCTCAAGATTCCTCGTAGGCGCCTACCTAAAACTGAACCGCTGGGCGTTGAAATACACTAAAATCTAAAACATTCCTATTTTATCTTCGTGTCTTAATTTCTTCATTGTATGATAAACTGTTGTAATCAGGTGAAGTTTGTAATTTTTGTATGATCAACTTTTCCCGGCCACACTTTTGGGTGGTCTTGCAGCTCCCTCTGCTTTCGCGCTTTCGCGTCCTCAGCTTCGAACCCGGCGGCGCAAGAGATTCATTGTGGTCCGGTTTGCGTCCCAGCATCGCCACCGTGCGCATAAATGGCCAATAGCCATGGCCTACATATTTTCCAACGGCCAAGTCCATCATCATCGTCATTACCGGCGTTGTCATCGCGGTTATCGGGACGCGCAACTTCTTGTTTCTGGCCTGGGTGGTCAATTAAATTACGAACCTTTAGGTTAATCAGTTTCACAAACAAATTAAGAACCTCTTTTACCTAAAAACAATGGCTACAATGGCGTGAGGTTCGCGTTCATTCGTCGCGACGCGACGCACATTATAAAGGATCCTTCCGTGGAGTGTGCACAGCCAAGGACAAACCGGAAACGGCGCGCGGCGGGTCGTTGCATCGCATAACAAGGCGAACATAAGCGTCGCGCGCACCAAACAAGGCAATCGCCATGCAGAAAGAGAATGTTTTTCACCCCATTCCGGGAGTGGGAGCACCGGCCACGGACGGTGTCCTTCGAGGAGGCAACAGCATCAGCCTCAAGTGGCTGATTGAGACATACGGAGTGTAGTCAATCAAGCGAGAGACCCACGGGCATCGCCGGGCATTCCTTCCCGGCCCCGGGACCGACCTGCGGAAGGAAGAACTTTAACGAGGTTTTCATTGACTTATTTGTCTTTCTCTTTCTCTTGGGTTGTGTTCGTTTTCGAAATTAAAGGACGTCGTGCACGTCGTCCCTCGCCGCCCAGTGTGGTGGCGCGATTTACTTTTATTTATCATACTTTATGCCCCACGCGCTCTTGTCGAAGTGATTACAATCGAACCGTCCTTGAGGGCTGGGGAGTTGGGGCCTGAAGAGTGTGGAATATTTTATCTCCCGTGGTACATGGGCCCGCACGGACATGTTTTCGCCGCTCTCGGTGACGTGACGGAAACATAAATGTTTTGTGCGTTTTAAATCGCAACATTCGAACTGTGGGCCGCACTCGTGACATTTTGACTAAGTCTAGCGGTAGCGGCTGATGTTGTTTCGATGATGTTTTGTCTTTTACTGTCACTAGTGATGGCAACAATTTGAGTTGCGTTTGGGAAGTTCTTGTAGTTCGTAGTTTCTTAATTGCCAATTGTGTTGCGTACTCACGCATCAGCGAAATGACGGTTGGCATTGAAAGTAATCCGCCCGAACGGTCGTACCTTAAACCAATTGGGCTTTCAGGAACGAAGACACGAACAAGCCTTAAAGTATGAGCAGTTGAAACATAATTTCAAGGGCTAAGGGACGTCCCAGTTCGCTATGCACTATCTTCTTGTGCCCCTGTGACGCTATGACGACCAATCGAAAGCCTTGAATAGGTATTACATTTTGCGTGACGGCTAGCGCTTGCGATTGTTACGATGTTTGGTGCACATTTTGGAAGCTTTCCGTCAGCTTGCGGCACACCGCCAAACTTGTGACATTGCGAATCACATCTGGCCTTCCCGCGGGCGGTGACGGTTCGGGACTCTTCGGAAAGGGAAAGCCATTGAGCACGTGTCACTTGGTCGTCGGCACGATTTCACACAGAGTTCACAGAGCTCCGCCGTTATGTCATCAGCATTTTGTGGCCTTCGATAGTGGGTGGCACCGGTCTGGGTGCCAAAAGCGACTCGATTCGATAATGACCCATCGCTGCTACCTCTTACAATGGCGGAGAAACTTTAGTGACATCCGGCAACTCCGTGCCATTGTTCACCAACCGAAACAGTTTAAATTTAATTTAATTGTGCGCAATGATTGAACGATACAATTAGAATGATTCATACTACTACTAATCGTTGCCAGTACGGCCGTGATGCTGGCGTGTCACGCCAAATTTTGTCCGCCGGCCGAAGATCAAGGACTGCCTGGATCTGTCGCGCAGTATCTTCACTCTGTCGGACTCTCCCTTGCCTTGTCCGTCCTTCGCGTGCTCGTTTTTGCTCTCTTTTCCCCTGTTTCGTTTGTCGTTGTTACTGTTGGCTGTTTTGTTGTATTATTATTATCGCATGACCGTGACACAAAAACCGCGCACAACCGCGTGCAGTGATTTCTCAGTTTCTTCTTATCGTCTTCGTTGGTCCTGCTTCGGCTTCGTTAACCGGTGATCGTTAACATTGCTCGATTCGATTTATTTTTGCATGTTTTTGCGCGCTGTTAATGTGTGTGTGTTTCATCTTGGCAGCCAGCCACGGGTGTGTGTGTGTGTCCAGATCTGGTGTGTGGTTAAAATTTTATTCACCGAATCCGATCGTCGATCGCGGAAAAGAGCTTCCAGGGATTGGTGGTGCGTGCGCTGTCTTGGGATTTTAGTTGTGTGCGAAATATATGTATAGAGAGCGTGAGAGAGAGGGGGGAAATGTAAGCTAGAAAGGGAAAGCGAGAAGCACGCCGACAAATTTGCACAACTGCTGCTGGTCGATGAGATCCAATTGATCATCGGGTGTCCTTCGGCGTTTGGTGGCGTCCTTCGCTTGGGGCGCGACTAGTTATACGCAGTGTTGTTGGAGGCAGCAACTGGTCGCCAGAGGTATAATGAAACCGAAAACGTACATCATGCTTCCTGTCTCCAGTGCAAACCAGTGCCGCTCCATTGCATCAATTCAGCCTGTGATCATGTAACTCTGGATCGAAACATTCGTCGCTCCCGTCGCAACCGATAGCGCCTCCCTTACCGGAAGTTGACGGCCCGCTCATCGGTTCACCCAGCGGCCCCCCTGAGCCGCTGCTCATGGTTTACACATTTATGCATATGTTATTTTTCCCGGCCGGCGTGGCCGACAAGCAGGCGAGGTCCTTCAATGGCACGCGTGATGAACGATCGACTCAGCAGCGGCTCAGCATCGCTGGCGACGTAACTGTCGGAGCCGAAGGTCAAAGCAATTTGCATCCTCCTCGCTGCCAGGGCGAGCCGGCATTAAGCCGTCATCGTCGTGTGGGTTTTGCGTGGAATGTAACACGCCGTAAATTTGGTACCGGAGTTATTGGATTTTTAAAGAAATCTTTTCCCAGCTCTTTGGATGCAGATAGGAAGCACTATGTACATTTCAATCAGATGCGGCTTGGCGTTGAATGACAAAAGGAAAAGTAGCTTTCAATTTAAAAAAAGTAGCAGGTAATTTAAAAGAAATTCCCTAGTACAGTTTCTTATCGCTTACGAGCCTTCGGGCATCATTTTTCCAACACAAACAGAGCGTGAATCGCGCGGTTCCCGATATCATCCCGTTTCGGCAAGCGCTTAGCGCATTGATTCGTTTTTAATAAGTCGCACCGCCCAATGGCTCCACTTTGTGGCGACTGGCTTCACGTGAAACTTTGTCAAGTACACTTGTCTTGTCTCCCAAGCAAACCCCCAACAAGCAATTAATCGCCTTTCGCTTTCGCGGTTCCATGTTGCCCAAAAATAGACGAAATAGCGCGCCCGGCATTTTTTCTCCTCCGGTTGGGGGAACTTATTTTGGGATCAACGCTTGGTGGAACAGGGAAAAAGAAAAACGACCGAAAATAGGTTGCCGGTAAACGGCGGCGCCTATCTGCGATAAGCACCGCCGTCCGGGTTCGTCCCAGAGGGAGACAGAAAAATGACGAGAAATACAGAGCGAGAGAGACGGAGGGAGGGAGGACAACCAAATAACAACTCGTCGGCGGGATGGAAATTAGATCAAAATTAGTTGGACGAAAGTGAAACGCCGCCGGCGATGACGCCGATCGGCCACTTTCGATCTTGGGCCACGCCACGAATCGGAGAAAAACATAACACCCGGACCACGGTGAGAAAGAAGAATGGAACCGGTAGTGCGCGGATGTTGGGCTCGGCTCACCCGGCCGTTCGGGTGGCTTTCGACGTCATAGCGGCCGGGTCGGGTGGTGAGAAATGCGTGCTGAGTCGAGCGATAGAGAGAGACAGAGCACCGCGAGTGATGAGCGTGAACTCGCGGGCGAAGCCGTGAAACGCAGCCAGCCGCGCACATGGAGTAACCTTGTCTTTGACCCAGATTAAAGCCATTACGGGGCGGCGGCGGCGGCGGCGGTAGGTGGTCCGCGGGCCGCGAAGGGTGGGTTGCGTGTGTGTTTGTGTGACTGTGTGGCAGGCAGCGAATTTGGTCGTCGTCGCCGTGGTTCACGGCTTCCTAGATTATGCTGCGTCCACAAGACGCGCGCGCTAAGGGAAGGGTGTGAATCGGTAGGGTGGGACAGTTGGGAAGTTGGCCATGGAGACGGTCGAATTTTGGCTTTGGTTGTTGGCCGATCACCAACACACCGACAACGAACCGGTGACGATGATGAACGAACGCACACTGCGCCGCTAATGAACTTCGTTCGTTTCGATCACGGTTTTCGTTGTTTCTCCAACACAACACTCGCGCCATTTGTCTTCCTTTGACGGCATACTTACACCAAGAGAAAACAGCTGGTTAATTGATAAAGTGCGTGTGTCAGGAGCACGGAGCACGGCTAGGGTGCGAAATGATTTATTTGGCAACCAATCAGCGATCGGTGGACGACAATAAATAAAAATTGAATTGAAGAATCACACCGGTCCGACGACACGAATAAATCTGTACGCGCAACGAACATCCGCTCGGTAGGCCCATTAGCCATCGTTGCTGATGTGCGTTTCGCTACGAAGAACATTTCCTGCTTCGAAGAAATCTATGAATAAACCCGACGCTCAAGACGAAACAAAAACAATCATTTTTCAAGGTCTCCAAGATACTTCCAAAACGAACTGCGCATAAAACTACGCGATGGCCGCCAGAGTCCGCGATGAAGAACGTTCTCAGCGTGCGAGGGTTTCGCTGGCCGCTGGCCGCTTGGGTGGTCAGCTTGTTGTTACACTATTCGTGTAACATTTTACAACACCGATTGCGATTGTGCGAAGAGCGGTGCGTTTTTTGGAAACTTCCTCGTGCGTACCAGCGTGACGACGATGGCTTTTGTGGTGTTGTTTTAAAACCCCTGACTTGCTGTATAAATTAGTGATTAGTTGTTAGTATGCGATCAGTGTGACACCCCAAACGGAACGCGCTCAGCATGTTACTAAATTTACAATACAATATTTCTTCTTTGGCGATGTAACACATGGGCTGAAAAGTCCCGGCCCTAAGGGGGGGAAAGGCGGTTTTTGTCAGTCAAAGTTGGATTTATTTATCAACGTAATTTACTTCAAGAGCCACTACATGCCACTCTTACATTTCAATACCACTTTTGTAGAACGATTAATTGTTTGCCTCAAAATAGGCTCCAGTTCCAGCTATAACCACCTCAATCGAGCAAAATTTCTTACCCATGATCATTTTTTGATGTCTCCAAATAGCCAGTATTCGCTGGGGGCCAAATCTGGATCTGAATCTGGTGGATGTGGGCGCAATTCGAAGTTCAAATCATCGTAGCTTTGCCATTGGTTTGATTGACCTGTGACACGGTGCGTTGTCTTGATGAAACAACATTTGTTTCTTTGCCATATGCGATCGTTTAATTGCAATTTCAGCCTACACACTATAATATTCACTGTTGATGGTATTTTCCTTCTCTAGTCGATGAGTATTACACCATGCACATCCGAAAATTCCGAGGCCATATCATTTTCAACCGAATGTTTTGCTTACGGGCATTTTGCACGAGGATCATCACTCTTCACTCAGATGACGATCGTCCATTGGATTCATCATCTTCTTTGTCTCTACAAGCACTTTTGAAGTTAGCAAACCAACGTTTCATCGTTTTGTTTCTCATGGAGCGTAGTCCTTATAACATTTTCCAAGCCATTGCTTCACTTGAACGGTATTTTACCCACAAAGGAGCCGGGGTACTGGGTTAGGTCTGGGGTTTTTCAGCCCATGTGTCCTGTTAACAAGCCCTTCCTTAATCATGAAAGCTTGGGAGCAATGAATTTGATAAATATTCTCCAGTGCTAATTTCCTACAGCTTTGCGCAATTGATACGCAACAAAATCGGTGAATGGGTCCGAGACCCTAACCAAACCATCATCGAAGGCAACGGTTTGACATTTCGCCTGTTCGTGCCTTGCTTCTGCTGCAATCTCACTGCCGGAAGTGAACTTTACTGCAAACCGCCGGCCCGTTCAAGGCTTCCAAAGAAGACGCTACAGCCGAACGTGACCTTTGCGGCGTCGAATCCACGCAACGGAAACGTGCGAAACCGCGCGCCGAGTGCGTTTGCAATAAACTGTCGATTGCGCCCCGTTCGCTCGCCAGTTGGCACAAAAAAGAGAAATCCTTCCCCGGCGAGGCTCGTTCCGTCGTTTCGTGGGCGATTTGGCTCCATGTTTGTCGGGCCCGAACCAAGTCACCCAAACGGTGACTATCTCACTCTCGCTATCGAACCGCCGCATTCTTTCAACGGTGCTACGACAATCAGACTCCGTTTTCGGTGCACAAGCACGGTATGTTGTTCTATGCTATCCTTTTTTATTTTTTAAATTCCGCCGCGCGATTGAAGTGTCCTTCGCACCATTTGCCATTCGATTATTTCTCACACGTCCTTGAAAGTGGACGTTTCAAATTCAAATGATCGCAGCACTACTTGACTGTGACATCCGTTGTCCGTTCGGCGGCTCGACGAGCAAAAAGACCATCCGGCGCCAAGGACGCCGGATTTGTTGATGTGTTTCTTGTTTTGCCTCACACTTGCCCGGTCCACTGCGCGGGCGACAGTTTTTGGGGTTTTTGCACATTTCTCCTTCGGTGGGCGAGCCGTTTTTTTTTTCTTTTTTCTTTTTGGCCCCATTTTGATGCGCTCCCTCCTCCTGCGGTGTGTGTGTGTGTGTGTACCCAACGTGTGATTAATGGTGGCCACTTGTTTACATTCGATATCTGTCAGCGGATTACACGGCGGGCGATTTGTCGCGTTTCGCATGATCCTGGCGCCTCTCCTGAAGGCACCCCGCTCACAGCAGCGGGTCAAAGGCGTCGATGGACAAATTGTGTTTCCAGCAAAATATATAAAAACAAGTCACGGAACTAAAGGGGAACCCCACGCACCGGCGCGCTGCACCAGTTGTGCAAACATCGGTCCACGCGTCATCTATCTCTGCCGTACAGGGTGGTTCTGCGTGGAATCGTTTGCTCTGCTGCAACAGAATGTCTTGCCATCCCGAAACCCGCCGGCCAGCTCACGGAGCTTCCGAACTCCCGATCAGCTGGTCAAACGAATGTTGCGTGACGCACGTCGATTCTTCGTCAATCTCCGTTGGTGCTCCACTAGAAAACGGTGAAATATTTTTAAACCTCCCCCCCACCCGGGGGACCGTTCAATAAACTTGAACCCGTCGGCCGTCGCCCCTCTGCCCCTTGGCTTCCGGGTGGCAGCGACTGCCAAAGATCGCCGCACTTCGCTGAAGGACGTTCTATTTCGATAGAGTCCGCCCCTAGCCTTCGCCTTGTCTTTCTTTCGACTCGATGACGGACCCTGTTGGGTGGGTGGTAAAAGTGTCCTATGGCCCGGCCCCGGGGGGGGGGGGCATAGGCCGTGTTTTATGCTTTGACAACTGGACGTCCCGGGGCACGGCCGGGGGGTCGTGTTGTTGTTGCTTGGTTTGCTTGGGTTTTTTTTCGGATTCGACGAAAATCTGCACATGTTCGCCTCATGGGTGTGATATAATTTTAATCTTTCTTCTGACACATCGTAGCTGCTAGGATCGGAGTCGGCCGGTCGGGTAGCGCGATCGTAACCATGATCTTGAGCGATGAAGCTAATGAGAGGGACTAATTACGAGGGCCATTAATGTGCCGCTTACTGTCAGCCGGCAATGGTTTGTGGTTTTTTGTGAGGGGCACACAAATGCCTGTGTTCGGCGGAGTGTTCAAACGAAAGAGGTCTGAGGGCTGGCTCTCAGAATCTGGCGAATGCGACTTTAATCTGTCGTTTCAATGGTTCGTTCTTAATAGTTGGTTTCACCTTTAAGCTTTCTAGGGCGTTGTCGTCTTCTTAGCATTGCGTATCTTTCTATGTCCTGCAAAACCCATCTCGTGAACGAGTCTTTTTTGCCAAAAATCACCATCGGCAGGGTCATAAAGCATAACACGCATCATCAGCAAAACGGTTCTGCCAATCTGTCCTCAATAATCCAGATAAAGCGCACCCCCTTAGTAGGGCAAAGCGCCATCCGTTCGTTGCACCGGTGAAAACCCCCCGAACCGGGGACACAAAAACTCTGACAAATAACGTCATTTCTCTCTGGCTACCAGTGCCTAGGTCAACATACGAATTCGACGACATCAGCCGAGGGTTTATATGTAGTTTTTCGAACCCCCTTCACATAATGCACCGCATCCCGAAAAAGATTTATGGCTCAAAACCCACCCCAAAGATATGGTGCCATTTAGTTTGAGCTTTCCCGCGTTGATGTATCCTTTTCACCAAACCACTTTTCGGAGACAGCAAGCAAACCGAAACTCCGTCACTCCGGCTGTCCGTCAACTGATCGGATGACGACGACCTTTACCTTTGGCCACACCACACGCCTTTCGTGTGCTCCAATTTCGTTGACCTTTGGTACACAACTTCTTGAGGCGGTTGATTTGAGACGGGCGGGCATTCCTGCCGACCGGACCTGCCCAGAATGGTACGCTCGCGAGCACTTAAAGTTTTCACTTCGATCCGGGCCCCTCAACTTCACCACCCACGGCCACACGGGCGGCCAGCATAACATCCGTTAGAACCGGCCCCGGGCCGGGTTCGCCGATTTACGCCGGCCCTTTTATTGCGCGCTGCGCGTTTTCGCTGTTTGACTTTGTTAATCTCCTTTCTACGCCCTATCTTCGCGTGCGCTTTTCCCAAGACACACGCTGATGTTGATGTTGATGTCGTTCGGGCGCTTAATGCGCCTTCGCACGCTGCACTCCCAGTTTTCTGTTTTTTTCGTTTCGTTTCGTTTCGTTTCGTTTCGTTTGTTCGTACGCTCGCGTGGCCGTTGCACTTTCCCCCCACCGGCACCAAACTCACGGCGGGGGGGGCGGGAGAGCGCATACCCCTCCGCCTCTAGGTGCATTGTGCACTCTAGGTCGGCAAAGGTCGTTGCCATCCCGGTTCGCCGCCGCCGCCGGTTGGCGGTGATAGTGCACAAACATACTTTTGCTTCGCCTCCCTCCGGACTGCACTTGCAACCAGCTGTTGCCCTTTCGCGTGCCAACCGGCCACTGTGTGTGTGTGTGTGTGAGTGGTTGATTGGCTGTGTGTGTGTGTGCGGGGGGAGAAAATATATGCTAACGACACATTCGCTGGCCCTGGAGAATGCCGGCGAAAGAGAGCGAAGCCCTCCTTAGAGCTGGAAAGGGGTTTCAAGTGGGATGGCACATGATTAAAGTGCCTCCAAAGTGGCCACTAGTGGTAGATGTGTGTGTGTTTGGGTGGATGCTGCATACTATTGATCCCCCCGGTGCATTGGATGAACCGATGGCGAACCGAGAGAGAGAGAGTCAGAGGTGCTCGCGAAGGAAACCGGTGGACTTTTCCCATCCGTCCCGGTGGAAAGATCATCGCCGCAACTCCTACGCGATGCTGCGGCCACCATTAGGGTGGGGCGAGTCTATTGCTCTATTCGCGTGCTGTTAGAAATGGCAATCGCCAGGTCGGAATGCTGACGCAAAGTCTGCAGTGCAGTCATAGTTTAAGCGATTTTACGATCGATTTTGCGTGAGTCTCAATAAACTATGTCCCCTAACACGTCCAACCGAATGGGAACCGAAACTGTCATCGTGCTCGGTTCGGTCAACAACTAAGCAGACAACCGGCGTTTTCGGGGGTGAAATGTGCCGTGCGGGACCAACATAAATCTGCCAACGGTGTGTTTGCCCACGCACCACGGGATGGCCTACATCTTGGTCGTCTGTCTTGAGCCACCCAAAATTGTCACCCGAAGCAGAGGGAAAAAACTTCACCCGCGTCTGTGCGCAGTGACAGGAAATTAGCGAAAACCAAAAACCTGCGGTTCGGTCACATCTAGTGAAATATGATAGTCAAAGTTATGGGCGCAACAACAGTTCGACCTACTTTTGGGCCAAAAGCAATAGCTGACCGAAAAACCGAGAATCAGGATAATCGTTTCGGTGTGTTGCGTGTGCCGGGGAGTGCGAAGTGAGATGTTTGAAGATTGGGCGACTTTTAAACGGTTCTTGACCGGCGAAGGCCGTTGGCATAGGATCTGACAAAGTTTGTCCGCGTTTTTTTTTTGTCACTGCAACTTACGTTGGCTGCGGCACCATTTTCCCACCCGGCACATGCTTCTCTGCAATGGTAAAAAAACGTCTGCTCGAAACAGTTAATAGTTCCGATAATTTGCAACCGTCACGGCTGTGAGATGATTTTCAGCAACAACCAAAAACAGGTCCACCGAAGGTGCGCCCGAAGGTCTGTGAACCTTCGGTTCGTCTGTCGCCGTCGAAAATTCGTCTCACTTATCACCGGCACGTATCCGGTGTAACTGAAGACGGATAATGCAATTAGGAAGTGCATCTTAAAGCTAAAGTGGCGAACCGTTCCGAGAAAACCGAAAAAAGGTACCCAGGACCGAGGGGTCAGTGGCTCAAAACAGAAACACTGACGACGACGGCGCTGCTTCCCACAAACGAGTTATGCAATCCCGCCAGCGTCTTCTCCGCCTGTGCGCCGTCAACCGTGCAGCATGTTGCATTCCTGTGCATCGCCCGGCCTCGCGTTCGTTGGCCTCGCTTTTCTTTCATTTTCATCGATGCAAACGGTGCACGCTCCCGTTCATTCCCGGTCGGGAAGCTTATTTTCGCTTACCCTGGGGGGGGCGAACTGTCTGAACCGGGTATTAGCATTTCAAAAGTGACATGGCTAGAGTCCACCTCAAAGATTCCAATGATGTATGGTCGCAGTTTTAGGGGTAGTTTATTTTATATACTCACAGTTCCGCTTAGACGATCGATGGAGACGCATGGTCCCTATCTAGTGAGCAGTCTAATAACTAATATTTCCATATCTTTTTTACTTGCAGGTGAGGGTTTAACATTAAAATGGCCCGAAACAAAAATGGTAAGCATGGCCTTAGATTGAACCTTAGCATGTTCTATTGCCATCGAATGAAAAACGTACGAACCGCGGTGGAAAGTGCAACGGGGTACACATTGTTATTCATACAGCTTGATGCACCGTTCCACTACACGTTGATGTCCGCACGATGGCCACCGAGGGAACCGGTTTCTGGACCGTGCCTCCTCGCCCCAGCGTAACTCATCTTCGCTGATCTGTTTCTTTCTTCCTTCCTTGCTGTTTCACTTTCGGTGCTGCAACAACGAAGTGCAACGATTTCTGCGCCGTGCCGCGCCGCATCTTTCTTTCGCTCGTCGGTTTCGCTTTGCTCTTGAATTCGTATCGGTCCCCCCCCCTCCGGGGCGGGCGATGCAGCGCGTCGGAAGAATTATGCAAGCGTACCCGTTACCCGGGTCTATTCCGGTCGGCATCGGAGAAAGATGCACGGCGGAACGGTTGTTGGCGACACCGAGCGAAACCTCGCGGAGCATAAAAGGGGAGAAAGAACATTACGCCACTTATGACGAGCGCCCCCCCTCGTTGGATGCAGCTTCGCCGGCGGTCGGCCCAAGTATGGGCTGGACTCCCCAGTCGAATCGACTACGGTTATGGATCATTTCGTTTCGCGGATGATCTCCCGCCCGGGTCGGGTTGGTCTAACGGCCCGGGGACTTATGTGCTGACCTCCGACAAGGTACGGCGGCATTCCGGCACGCCGGCACCTTATCTAATCGCCGTATCCGTGATGCTTGACTTTTAAAGCCATTCTATTCAGTCACAACCACCTCTTCGACAACATTGTGTGCAGTTCAAAGGCATTCGCGGGGCTGGAAAAGGCGGCACCGAAACAGGTTTAAAGTAACCACGGAAAATGTGTTTGATGTCCTGTTGGTTTATAAAGTTTAACGGCAATTTAACATTATTTCACCCTTTTTGTTTTATTTATTGATAAACTGATGAAATTGATTTGATGCGTTCCCCCGGAACCCCGCGTATTCGTGTGGCGTTTAACGTTCTTTTTTCGAACGTTAATTGCCCCGTTAATTGCCACGACAACGACGTTCGGCGTTCCGGAGATCGATCATGATAAATGAGAACAATTTTTTCGTTCTTTGATGTTCCACAATGTTAATGAATCAAAAACACGGCGTAGCGCTGCGCTGATTGCTGGACGCTGGACGCCACACGGCCCGGAAGGGTCCTCCGATTTTTGGGCCCTCCGCTTTCCACACACGCACACGCATTATGTTCGCCGTTCGAACGGTGGCTCAATTACGAATCATTTGGCAAGGGGGTAATAACCAAATGGCATCAATTATGCGAGCCAGAAGCGGCCAGAAATCAATTCCACACTGCACAACGGTGAGTGTGGGAAAAAGTCCCTCGGTCGTCTCTCGGTGCACCGCGCTGATAACGGCAGCATAATCGGGGCCCGCTCGCTATCGATGCTCCAAGATGGTGGTGCACTCGACGGTGCACGGTGCAATGACCACCGGGGGATTCGAGTGTGGCTCAAAATTACTTCCAACGGCAACGGGTTGCCGAACGAAGCTGTTGGCAGTTGGTTTTACGCTTTTTTTGCACGCTGCGTTTTTTGCGCACTTTTCACACGCGCCTGGGCCCAGGCCCAGGCCAATGTCAAAGACCCTGCCCGTAGTCGTGAGGCGGAGAAAGGCGCAAAAGTGAAACAAAACCCGTTTTGAAGTGGTGCACGAGAAATGGTTTCTCACCGACGGCCGACGGGTGGCCAAGGACGGACGGGCTGGAGTAAGTGAGCTGCGGCGGTGAGCGGAACTGACAAGAAAAAAAAGGTTAAAGACGGAAGAAATCGTCACCGTTTTGTGGTAAAATCATAGACCCTTTGGCACTTGGTTGTGTTGTTGTTGTCGAATGATTGGTTTGCGAAATTCGCTTCCGGATTGATTGAGCAGTTGGCTAGCAGTTCTCAAATAATGAGACGTTTGATGAGTGAATTGTCCATTTCATTAACTGTTATAATAATTCAGAGAAGATGAAAATTTATACAACAAAAAGAAGGAAGATTTATGCAACAAAAAGAAGGCTAGAAAAAGAGGGCAGCAAAGAGTTAAAATGAAGAAAGCAAAATAGTTAAAATAACAAATTAAATTGAGTAAAGCAAGCAAACACAATCATCAAAAAAACCTATCCCATCAAACGCACCAAACTACACCGAGTGTAACGGCGCAGAAAAACCCTGGTGACCATTTAATCAGTGGACATTGCGTTGTCACTACGCAATTTTAACAATATCGATCACTATCATCGAGCGACTTCTGCGACTCCCCCCGGTATCGCGGTTACGATAAGCAGAAACGGCGTGAGGGAAGAAACATGCGCTTCCTTCCAAAAACAACAAGCAACACCAAAAGTGAGAGCATAGACCGCCGACAGGACAGCGTGTGGCGGGCGCCGCGTCGTGAGAGATTAACTCTCACCTGCGCGGCGCGTGCGTGCGTGCGTGGTGTGGCGAGAAGAAAGTGTGTGGATGCGAGAGTTCGATGAAATGGAAATTTGGATGCAAAGTGCATAATGAGTGGTGCGAAACGCGCACCGACCCCACGGAAACCACATAACCATGCGCCGTTTCGATCTCACTTCCAGGACGCCACCCCGAAACTGGTTGTGAAATGGCGACGATCGTTTGATTCGATTTCGTCGGATCGCCCGTCAGTGTGTGTGCGGTGTGGGTCTGTGTTCGTGGTGGGCCCGAAGTCGTTGAACTTTAATTTGGTGTTTTTGTTCCTGCTTTTTTATGTCGGCTTTCTGCCGTGTGTGTGTTTGCGTATGTTTACGTTGCCGATGGTGATTTTCTTTTTGCACTTTCCTTCGCACGGCAGGGTGAACTTGAACCTTGCCCCTGCCAGCCTGTGAAGGGAGCGCGAGTGAAATGTGCTGAAGTTTCTCGTTTCACCTTTGACATTGACCCACACAGCGGGGCCAGTGATAGCCGCGAGGGAGAGAGAGTAAATACCACCTTCGATCCGTGTGGCAACGGGGGCATCACCATCGTTATTTGCCAAACATAAGCCACTCGAAAAGAAGAGAAGCTGGAGTAGGTGTTTTCGGCCAAACTCGAACCCGAACTGCTGATTACACCTTCACCTGATAGTCACGTGTTGACTGTGCGATTACTTGGCGGCGATCGACACTCGCGGCCGCGATGATACCAGGCGACCGAAAAAGTCACGCAAAAAACTGTATTCGATGCGCATCATGGCGTGTATCATGTGTCTTGAGATAGTGACTTTGTTGGACCGGACCGGCCTGTTTATCGCACTCGGATCCCCGTACGCACGCTTTTTGCCGTTCCGGAATCAGTCACCACCACAATCGTAGCGAAAATAAACAACACGGAGTACAGTGAGAGAGAGAGAGCGGGCGGGCGCACGACAGAAAGGGCGACGGAAATAGAGATGATCGTTCGGCGTGCCGTGCCCGGCGGGGTGATGTTTTAAGTCACACGCACCCCGTTTGTTGTCAAACGGCCTGGTAAAAGCCGCCGAATGAAAGCAAAAAAGGCACGGCTAGGAGATTACTACGTGACGTTTGGTGGCACTTTTGCGCCGCTTAATGCGCGATGCGAGGCGATTTTTGTGTCCGGTTTAATTTCGCACATAAAAGCGGAGACAGCCAGCTGTTTATCATCAACTCGATAATTTGTTCAACTTCTGAGTAAAGCAGCGGACAAGTGTTTCGTGGTTCGTGGTTTCTGTTACCTTTACGGTGGAACCTCGCGTCGCCTAGACGACTAATCATCGTGCCTGCGACAAAAATAGTGCAACACGCGTTGGAGCCCCACGTGACGATGGTATTCTCTGCACACGCGAATGCATGTTGGTCAGTCACAGGATCGGCGGAAAATGGAGGCGTGCGACCTGCAGCATAATTTTTTGACCACTTTAAATTATATGCTACGAAAATCCTGAAAAGGTTCTTTGAGAAGGATACATTTTAATGGCGTTGCTAAATGGTGAGACTTGCTGGCACCGTAAAAGAAGTTTTAAGCCGCTCCATCGGTCACATGGCGCCGGATGGAACGGTCGCGTGTCCGGCTCGGCCATGTGCATTCGTTGCACATGCTGCGGTGCGGCCCGCCAATCCACCTCCGAATCCGACAGGAGCCACGCGAAAGCATGCCAAAAAGTGATCGGCAAATGAGATTAAAACAAGCAGCATATCGATCGGGGCGGGGGCGTGGAAATGCCACCCAACAGGTGGACAAGGCACCTGAGCAAAACGTGACCGATGGCACGATGTGCATAATGTTGCACTTTTTCACTGCACAAAGAGAGAGAGCGAGAAAGCGATTGAAAGCACCGAATGAACTGAGCGACTCACGAATGAATTCGCGCGGCGTGAACGTCCGTCGGCGAATGACGAACTCGTTCACCTCGCGGCCGGACGGGCGCCCTTCGCACACACAGACACGGACCAAGCGCGGCGCGGCGAGATTCGCACATTTCAATGTAAACATGTTTACACCAAATACCCGCGAAGGGTTCGGAGCGACGACCAAGTTCAACGGCGAAGGCGAAACCAGAAAGAGAGCGGAAGCGCGCGCGTTGGGCGCTCCTCTAGCGAGTCGGGTGGCGTGCCGCGCCTCGCGAGGTCGAACCTTTTCACGTCGGGACGGCCGGCCGGATCCGTCTCGCACACACAGCATCCGATTTGCATTCGGCGCCTCGTGTTGGCTCTTTTGCTCCTCCGATATTCATCGCGGTGCGTGTCTCTGCGACGCGGGACCATGAACCGGGAACCGGGAGATGAGATACCATCCGCCTCCATCTCGCCCCCCTCCCCCCCAACCCCCCCAGTCGCGATCACTCACGTGGCCACTCACTGCGCTAGCCCGCGCGCGCTCGGTTGGGATAGGTTCGGGTTCGCGCCCGACGACGACGGGAGGACCGGGACCTAACCTATGCCAACAAAACCGCGTACCGGGAACGGCGCGATTCCCGTCGTCGTCGTTGCTCACATTTCCATTCGCATTCGCGCACTCGACACTTTCCCCTTCCTTGGCCGGCCGGCCGGCTGGGCGAACCAGAAATAGATCAGACGGAGCCGGCAGCACCGCGGCTTTTTTTTGCGATTTTTTCCTTTCCGTGGGCAACATTCCTACACAGCCGAACAGGCTGTAGCTCCGATTCCCGCCGGTCGGAAAGGGAACCGGGAGAACGGTACGGTGTTGCTGTTGTTGGAGATTCCGGCTGCGTCACGCGACCGGGATGATGATTGACGGCAATTAGATGACAAGATTGTAAAGCCGGGAATGAATCTGGACGCCGCGGGCGCGTTGAATGAATTGGATGAGTTGGTTCGATTCCGTCGCTGGTGTGGGTTTTGTTTGCTTTTGGTCTGCACTTTATTTGGTTTAATTATTGACTGTGTGGAGGTGGACTTTCTTGTGGCTTGTCGATCATCTTGAGTCTTGTTTCTGATCAAAGATTAATTTTTGATCTATTAAGTTTAAGTAGCCAATAAATGCGGATACTATCTAAAACATGATCAAGTATTGTAATATTATTATCTCCAGAGGAGTGTAATAGACACACGTCATATTGACATCCTCAAAAAGCATTGAAAAGCAAAAGAAAGACATGAACCAGAGGCTCATTATTATAATACAAAAATAGATAACGACGTGAAAGTAATACCCCACTTGGAAGGGGAGAATGTTGACGATTCGTATAATTACCAGCCTTTCATTAATTCCACACACAGGAGGGGACACACTGCAACGCGATCAATCAACGATCCGCAGCCCCCATTCAAATGCTGTCAATTGGAGGTTTCACTTGCAGATGCCGGCAAAGCGGTGATAAGGATGCTCACGCAGCTGCTGCCGTGGGGGTCCTTGTGGGTGCGATTCTCGCGAACATTCCACTGGCCTGCCGATGATCGGTGGTGGCGGCCTTTCGTAGGCTGGTTTTTTTTTTCCTTTTCCTAAGGACATATGGGCTAAACGTGAGTGGTGATTGTTGTCACACATTCACAGTGCTACCGAGAGTCATCGTGCGGTGGTGGCGAGTACTTTTAAATCGTTCGTCCGACCGTCTGTCCGTCATAAATCATAAATCATGTGTCACTCAGGCTTAAGTGGAATTGGAAAGGGTGTGCCGGGAGCGTCACTTTGCAAACTCAAGGCGCGTTATGGCGTCGTCGGGGAAGAATTTATCCTGTCACTGCTACTGTGTGCTGCTCCCTTTCGTTTGAAGGAAAAAAGGGAGCTGCATCACGACAAACAATTAACGTTGATCCCTTTCTCGGTGGTGCATTTAATTTGACACATCAATCGTACGGTATCACCCCTAATAGCTATCCTTGTGCGAGTTTTCCTGTTAGAAAATATAATTCCAACAATTCGCCTATCGGCGGCCACTTGAAGATGGGCCGCCATTCGGAAAGAAAACATTCTTCGCTCAGTGCACGCCGTGTCGCCATTCGGCCGCACTACACGCACACCATCTTGTGGCGAGTGGCGATTAGTGTGTTTCCTTGAACGGCAGTTAGAAGCAAAAAACAACAACTACACGATGACTCGGTACACCCCACGGCGACGACGATGGAAAAAAGGAACGAAACAACGGCCAGACAGCCGTCAAACGGGGTGCGCTGGTATAGATGGTGGTGCGCGCGCGCAGCCTTTTGCCCGGCTATTTACTTCCTGGATTAGGGGACCGAGCGCAAAAAACGCACACGCAAACACCGCAAGCGAGTGGCGCCGCCGTGAGCCGCGTGCAGCGCCTATTGCTTCGCACGGCGGCCACCGCTCGGTGATGGATTGCAATTTGAGTGTAATTTACTACTGGAACGGTACGGTGAAACGTGTAATTCAGCGCTAAACTCTGCCCGAAAAAAATCAGAACACACACACACACGAAAGGAGCAAGGAGTAAAAAGGCCGCTTGACCAATCCTTCCCGAAAATGGCTCGGGTGGCCACGGCATGGAGTGTCGTTTGTGGAGTAGTAAACGGAGTAGTGCTGCTTCACTCTTTCGCGTTCAATCGCGGCGATGTCGGCGGTGGGGTGCCGCCGACGGTGGCGGGGTGATCGCGTGCTTAGCATTGAATCGATCAGGGCCAGATACATTGTCAAGGGCGCACTATGAGCGCGTCCGTTTCCTCCACCTTTGCGCCGCGACAACGACGACGGGGGGCGACGATGGGGAATCGATCGCCGAACGAAATGCGATCGTGCGACTGGCAGGTCAGGGAAGGGCGGCACGAGAATTGATTAGCCAAGACGCGAACCGGTTTGCGCGCGTGTGCGCAACAGCTATTTGTTTTCATTCTCGGCTTTTTTTTTCTGTCGCCTCACACCGGCCGATTTTTGGTCCACTTTTTGCTGCTCTTGGGTCGCGGAAAATTAGTCACACAGTTCGCCCCCCACCGATTGGGCCGCCTCCGAGGAACCAGCTCACTTGACCAATTGGCTTAGCGCGCTTAGTGTGCGCTGAATTCCTCTCGCGCTGAAGGGTTCAAGGAGGTTGACCGGGCTCCTTGAGCAGGGCCAACGCGCGAGCGGAACCGGAAGTGTGGCGAGCGGCGTGCGGCCACGGACCGCCCTCAGGGTCAAACGGTGACCGTCGGACTTAGATGATCTAACAGAGCACCGCAGCACGAAGATGGGTTTACGCACGGGTCCATAATTCACTGCCATGACCCTCACAGCGAGAGCTGTGGACTGCGTCATCCAAACGGAATTTGTTCTACGATAATAAATGCAGATTATCGAACTGGTTGTCGTTGCCTTTGAAGTGAACAAAATTTTATTACTTTACTGCGATCATTTATTTTTAGTGTTATTGTTTCTTTAGTAAGAGGGATGAATGGTGCAATTTTAAGTACGCAGCGGTCTACGAAAGTTGCGGCACAACTTTTACTTTCTCGATCGATATGCGCCGATCTCAATTAGATCGTAAATCACCGGCCACAATCGCGTGTGAGCGTGGAAGAATTATTGTGCTCGTGGCTTTCTTTCCTAGAACTCTATTTTCTCGGAATCGAGACAGCACGCGTGAGCCTCAACCGCAAACGGCTCCCCATTCGTGTTGTTTGTCACCAGCTCAGCAGGGTGCGATTGTGCGCGATTAGAACTAATTATGCTAATAGGCCATCGAGGAGCTTGGCGTTCCTCGGTCGCTCGTGTGGAAAGTACTAAAAACCGTTGCACAAAGCGTCGTTGGGGTGCACAACAATCAACCGTCAGGGACATTCTGATCAGGTCCGGTCCAGGAGCAGCTCGTACTGCGTGGCGTGGCGTGGTCGGTTCCTGGTCCGGTCGCGTCATCCCACCGCGCAAGGACAATCCACGCACACGCGCCGCTGACGGGGTGGCGTAACGCAACGAGAATAGAATTAGAAGCGCGGCCGAGTTTCGAGGGGGCGCACTTGCACTCGCTCCGGGTGCAGTCGAGCAGTGCAAGTTCCTCCCCCCGGGCACACGCACACTGCACCCGGTCGTTGTTTTACTTCCGAGGCACACGCGAAGAGTTGCGAGTAAAAATAAATTGCACCAATTCGCCAGAGACAGCCGCGGTAGAACAATGGCGAGCAGTTGCAATTTGCAAAGACCGGGCAAAGACTCATCGTCTCGGTAGCGAGAGTCACTGCCAGTTGCCAATCGAGCGATTAGTCACGCGAGTCGGGGTACTAAATTCTGGACAGGAATCGCCGATCGTGATGACCTAACATTTTACTCCCCGGAATCCTTTCACTCTTTCGTCGCTTTCGTAATGCCAAGGACACCAGGGTGGAGGGCCACGTCGAAGCGATCCATCATGCGCGAAGTTGAAGGATCACACGTTTACGATCGTTTTATTGGGCGCCTAAGGGCCGGGAATCTTTCCGCGAGGGTCTTTCGAAAGATTCCCGAATGGGTTCTACAAAACGATCGAGCGCCATAAAACCCCCGGGGCGTGCCAGGCTCGGCTGCATCATCTGTGGCGATTCTGTGGAAAGTTCTTCGACACAGTCCGCTGGTCTCCGATTTATGGACCATTAAAAACCTTATATTACCCACCCGCCAAAGGTTAACCGGGAAATAGCCGTGTTGGCCGTGTTCGGTTCGGTCGATGACGATGACGTCCGATCACTCAATTCACGACCGTACGTGTGACATAACCATCGACGAAGCAATGGGAAATTTAAATGTATAAAAAACTCACCGTTTATTTGAACAAACGCCAGCGGCCTTATGACATTATGCAGAACGGCGAAACGCACACACACACACACCCGCCCGCCGAACGCTGAAGAAGGAACTCCCCTGGTCCAGCAGAGCGGTGGGCAATAAAGTCGAAATCGCGAAACCAGTTCCGTGTGGCCGCGAAGGACCGCGCTGTACGCTTGTAAAATATGATTGACAACCACTCTACTGCGCCACGCAAGTGCGGCTGCATTCGCAAAGGAAGTTTACTTTTTTGAATGATTTACGAAGCACGCGAATGTTTCGCAGCGTAACTGACGTTTAAGGAAGTGCATCGGAAGCCCACTTCGAACGCACTGCGTGACTCAAACGGACTAAGAACCCATCAAAATCCGATCCAGCCAACGATCGTTTATTGTCAGTGCTACAGTACTGCCCATATGGTTCAAGTGTCGCCCATTAGATCACACAATGTTGGTCTACAATTTAATGACGATCAAGAAAATGATCTCACGGAACTCGCAACCCTCAACACCTGTGCGAAGCATAGTCCCAGGAGCATGATTGTAGATCACATAAACTAAAGGATTTGTTGTTAAATGAAATAATTACAATCGGTACCGGTACCTCGGCCACGAAGGCGATTAATTACCGCACAAAAACCCCGGGATCGCAGATTCGCAGCGATCGCCTCCACCGTTTGCCAATCAATTATCGCCCATTACTAGGTTCGCTGGCTGGCTGGCTGGCGGGTTGGCCCATTAATTTGTACGCGCGCAAAATTATCACTGCACCGTGCGATTATCGATTTTTAATTTTTCCTAATGCTACATCACGCCGAGTGCTTTCGAAAGCCGCTCGCCCGTTGCCTTGTGGGGCAATTATTTTAATGTCGATCGCGGGAACGGGAAGCTCGTGCCCGGTACAGTTGCGTGGTTTTGTTAGTTTTGCCTAGGAGTTGGCCTTTATTTTGTGGCCCGTTCGCACCGTTGCCCGTTTCTGCAACTAATTGTTAAATCTGACATCAAACCCCCGGGCCGGGGCGGGTGCATTTGCCCGCGAGTTTGCCACAAAATTTGAAATGCAAATCATCGCTTTCGGTGATGGTGGTTTACCCACAAAAATAGTGTTTAAAATTAAATGCGTCCCCCATTCATTGTGGTGCCGCCCGCCCGCGGCAAACAATAGAACGCAATCGCGCCTCGTTGCGCCTCGTGACGCGATCGATACGCGATCGCAATGGCAAGGTCGTGAGCGGAGAGCGATATCGGAAGCGCAGTTACTTCGATTTTGGCGCGGATCCCGTCCGATTGTTGGTGATCGTCATGAAGCATGGGGCAGGAAACTAGAAACACTAGTCGCAGACACAGTGCTGCGCGTTGCGTTGTGCGAAACATTCACTCGCATCGATCGCGATCGATCGTGCGGCGTCTACAAGGAGACCGACCCGGCGGCGTACGGCGGCGTGTCGCCGCCGTGCGTGAGTGAGTAGTGGCGGTCGGCCCCACGTTGTTCGTCACGATCAAGGTTTCCCCCTTGATGTTGACCGTGAGCCGTGTGCCGTGATGATGATCGCGGCCGCAAGGGTGCGTGGGGCGGCGGGTGCGGGACCGGGGAGTCGATGCTACGTCTCGCCGCGTGAATAGCCCCGCCATAACTGCTGCTACCTCTTCCTCGCGAGTGAACGGGTAAGCGATGGTGCAGGCTTCGCCTACAGCGCGGTGGTTAGCTTTCCGGTGTGCTTGGTGTGAGCTTACTACATCATGACGGCGGCGGCCGTTGCTGCTGCTGCTGGTTGACCTTACGAAAGTTTCATTGGCGGCGGGGGTTTTGATCTTGAAATTTTAAGTTGCTCACCGTCATTCCGTTTGGCGGTCAAACCAGAACCGGCCGACCGGTGGGGCGAATGGGGGGGTAGGTGACGGTTTCGTACCATTTTTGGAGTTTTGCAGTTTTCGGAGCTCTACCCTTCAGCCGGGTGGTGGGGTTGGCCCTGCTGCGTGCCACGAGGAAGTAGGAAATAATGCTTTAACAAACCCCCTGGCACCCCGAGCAAAACAGAAAACAAAGCTCCATCTTCGGGCAGCGAGATTATGCTGCGATGGTGTTGTTTTTGTTTTGTTACTCAGAAATTACGTCTCAAAATTGGTACCTTTTCGTGTTGTAAACTTTTCCAAAATCAACAACGAAGTCCATTCAAATTTTGATCCCGTCCCGTGAGTTTTTCGTACAGTCCCGGCCCGTCAAGGCCAGAGTTCGACGAGAGTAGGTGGTATACTGACCGTAGAAATGGTTTCAACCAATCAGGACACAGCACTTGGACGCTAGCCTTGTTAGATCGCAGTATTCAAGTAATAAGGACGTAGGAATCGGTACTTTAAATTCCGATGTCGTAGAAAATTTCTGAAGCTGGCTTACTAATGCTGATATCCCTGCCATATTTGTATCAAACGTCTGATAGCCTTTAAATTTGCTCAATTATTTAATCGCTTACACCTGCAAACTAAATACGGGTAGCTAGCTACTTTCCATGGATTTAAAACCCTAAATAGATTTTTAATTTGTGTTAAAGTGGACTATTTGAAGTGGACAAAAAATGATCGAATCAACTCGAAACCGCTCAAAAAAGGTCGCATATGTGCTAAAACCAGGAGAGATCGATGCAGAACACAGACTCGCAAACCACCCCTTTGGAGCATGGATTCCCATCGCCAATAGTGAATGCAGTGATTGTATCTCCCTCCGAATAGCGAAAAAAAACGACACCACCATAAAACGAGCCCAAAAAAGAGCCAACACTCGCGGTGCCGAACGCGGAAACCGTTTTCGTTCGCTCAACAGGTTTTGCCCGCGGCGTACGACGCTCGTGCGCGTGAAACATGCACCCAACGCCATCGACATTGAGCGCGGGCTCCATCGCGCGTAAACTAGCAAAGTCACGGCAACTCCGCCGTCAAGTTCGCCGTGTCCCCGCCGCAGAGTTCGACAGTTTTAAAACCGAGCGGGTCGAAGGATCACCCGATGCTGTGGACCTGTGATGTGCGGCGGCCAGCGGTGTCAGACAAACGACCTGTCATAAGTGGCCGGGGTCAGCATGCAAACCGGGCTCGTAGTGAACATCGTGCCAATTTGCATAAATAACGACACTCGGGGCTGCTTGCCGGGAGAACCGGGCAAAAGCTGCACTGATACATAAATCAGTCAACCAACCCCACGGCCCGAGCCAGAGCGGGCGCCGAGATACGCGAGGGTCGATGGGTCGATTAGAATACTAATCGATCGAATTAGAAAAAAAAAATGTAATTAACTTCTGAGTAACATTGTCGTCGTGTGTCGTCGCGGAGAAAACCTAACGGCATCGACGGTATCGACTCCCGATCGATCGCCAACCCGCTTCCGGAGCCCTGGTCGATCGATGCCCGGACCCCGCATAAGGTTCGATTTCTCTCGCCCGGACCGGGCCGCAAGGCGCAAGGAATGTTGACCATTTTACGGGCACAGGATTACATCAACAACCACCGTTGCCCACCACCACCGACATCGCCCACAGCGCGCGTGGCGGAGAACCGAGAATGTGCGCTTGCTTGGCGCGTGTAATTATTTAATTTATTTCAATCTAACGCTCGAGCGGGGAGCGGCACCGTGGACCACCGTGGCACACACGGCTTTTTTTTTTGTGGCACAACAACCGTAACTTAGACGCGAGTGAAAGTAGCGAATTTGCGATTTTTTTGTGCTGGGTTAAAATATTGTTTAGCGCTCCCGTTGGTGGCCACGGACACGTGTTACAAGGCCACGGGCAATCTGTGATTTATGGGCAATTTGTTTTGATTTAATGGTTCTGGTTGAATGCGATACATTTACATTATTTATTGTTTGTTGATAGCAACATGGGATTTGAACCATCAAAGCTAAATTAACTACTAAAAAGAAAATTGGAAACAATATGTTAGATAACAAAGCCGTGCTCGAATAGAGCTGCATTTCCAATGAACAGGCCGAACACAGTGGCAGCGCACCCGTCGTCGTGTCAATGCCCTTTCCATGCTGCACTCCAAATGCACTTCGGTAACACGGTGCAATGGGCGCACAAAGCGCGCCAACCTTTCTAATGCACTCCATCATGCACACAAACACACACACACACACAGAGATGCGAATCTGAGAAAAGCGGGCCCTTGAAGATGCTGGTTGAATGGCGGATGGTCTCTTATCTGCGTCTTTCTCTTTCCCGTTCGTCTTCTGCGCCGCTTATCGCCTTTTATCTATGCTGTCGTCGTACAGCTGCCGTTCGGTTCCTTCGTACGCTTCGTATCTCGCAGCTCACTTCCGCCCTCCGGCCGAGCATCGGTGGTTCCGGTGCAGTTTGTTGCACTTTCCACTAGCTCCCCTACGGCCCCGAGCTGTGCCCTTTAGCGGCCCGCGGACGAAGAAGATCACGATCAAAACAAAACCGGCGAAAGCGGCAAGAAAAATGACCTTTTCCATCGTGCGCATGGCGTCATGGCGCGTAAATGACGATGCACCACCTCACGCAATGCGCGGAGAGCTGCATTGCGTTGCACCTGCACCCTCCTTCGTTCGTTCGGTGGTACCTAACGGAACGCCGGATGCGCGGATGGGGAGATTGTGTCTTCAGGCTGCGGCAGTGGGAAGCAGCCGCGCGCATTGCGTGTTGCGGAGTGTGACGGACGGGCGATTAGGTAGTTGATACTGAAAACAAAAGTGGGCATCGATTACACCATATTCCTGTTCGTTGCCGTTTCATTTGCTCCACGAGGATCACCCAACCGGTTTCGTTAAACTCAGGTTGAGCTGATTTTCAAAACATTCAACATCCAACATCTATTGTTAAGAAAGAGCTTGTAAATACCCAAAGCCGAACGTGTCTCCGTACGATCTTCGGCGGATCCTCAAAAGCGGAAGTGATCGAAAGTGATCGAATGCACATGTGAGCTAACTCCACGGCACGACAAAAATAGCGCGCGCCTTGCGGTAACCCCGTGCTGGGCACTTTCTGCACTCCGCCACCCAATAATTATCGACGACCATCGGTAGCGGTAATAAAAATGGCCACCAGCCCGCGCTAAGATGTAATCGCATTCCACCCCGGTGGTGCCAATGCACCCGGAGATAGGAGCCCCCTCCTGTGACGAGACGGGCAGCATAGAATTGCATCGTGCACCAGGCACCAGGCAAACCGGCTGGCCTAAGCCAACCGACGGCGACGGCGACGGCCGCGCCGGCTGCTCGGTTGGCTGGCGTGTAAAAAGTGAAATGATTTCAACTTTCTCCATCTTTCTATCGGACGGATTTTTTTCTTTATCTGCTCGCTGCACCCGCTGCCGGTGGCTACCAAGTGGAAGGCGGACCGGTGCCTATGCTGTGGTGGACCGCCGCGAGGGCAATACACTTTCCGGACGTTGCCGGAGCCGGATTTCGGTAGAAGCCAGTGGGAAGGTGGGGATGATTTTGAATGATGCTCTTCGTAAAGAAGGACCGACGGCTAGTGAAAGTGATTCTTTGCACACGATCGCACCATGATCGGCAGTGAAACGTCAAGCGTCTTGAATTAAGTTTGTTTATTCTTTAACCCTCCTCCTTCTTTTCTTCCTTAATGTATTCCTTCTTCACCACGGCGGCCGGTTCCGGCGTTACGAGCACAACGTGGTCGCCTTTAACCAACAGTTTCGGAAGTGACCGGGTACATATCACATACTTTTTGTTCTGCAGCTCACATACCTTTACCGCCGGCAAGGTGATGCCGAGCTGCCGGAGGCGATCGCTACAGTCCTGAGGCTCTCCGAGCCCGGCCAGTCGGTTCGCAGAGTAACGAAACTTTCGGCGACTCCACGATTCCTCCACCTCGCTTATGGCCAGATTCCAGTGGCGATCGAAAAGCTCGATGATGCCGGACACGTGCCCGCCGACTCCTTTCTGCTTGCGAATGTAGACCCGGACGCGGGTTCTCTGATCCATCCACTGCTTCAGCGCGCCCAGAGGTCCTTCGGTGCACTTTTCGAGGCGAGTGAATAGATTCCGCCTGTGTCGCATCGGCCGTTCCACTTTGACGAGACCTTCGTGGGGGCAATGATAAGAAAGATTGTGATTGTGGGACGCCAAAAAGGACCTTCGGGTGTCCCGTTGCGTGTCGTTTTACCTTGCGACGGCGCAAATCTTCGCTTGGGAGTCTCGCTGGTTGCGCCTAGCTTCTTTTTCGAACTAGCGGCCCGTATTCGCTTCAAACGTTCCGCATCGAACGGTTCCTCGAACCCCCCAAGGGTCGTCTGTTTGGCTTCCAACGTTTGCACGTTGTCGTGTAGCATTGCCCGTGCCACCGGCACCTTCAGTTTGGCCGAATAGAGGGCTTTCAGGGGATTGAAGCGCTTTCCGGTGGCGTCCAGCTCCGATGAACTGTCCGTGCCGGAAGTAGAGCTCGTACCATCGGAATCACTTTCACTCATAATCGACGCGGAGAGTTTAACGGACCAACGGAACTTTAACTAACTACTATGCAATATAACGGATGTGTCGGACAAAAGCATGACCGAAGCGGAGAAGGTTCTTAGTTGCCGTTTACTCTGAAACACTAACTTCCCAATAACATGCAGAGTTTGCTTACGAGCCTTCGCAAAATTGTGGCCACGATGGTCAGTGAAATACGGCGAAGAGAAAACCGCCTTTTAGATGCACCGAAAATAGGAATCAATCACAATCGAAAATCAGAATCAATAGGAACGAAAACAAAAAAAACCGGCATTTTCCAACTGACGTTTGCTGTCAATTTTTTTGCTTTGAGAATCCTTTTTGGCAACACTGTCAAAGACGTCACTTCGAATCACAACCGAAAGAACACCCAGATGGCAGCACATGCGTTACGATTCAAATCGTCCGTTGCAATGTCGGTGGCACTAGCCCGACAAATTAAATGGTAAATCAACTAACCCGTCACTGACGTCGCTACCGGGCGGGTTTCTAGCGCACCATGAGTCGGTCGGTCGTGGGCTCTATTATTAGATTACAGCCCTCTCGGTACTCGGTACTGGTGCGAACAAACTATCGATTTCAATGCCAATGAACGCTCCCGATAGCACATTGGCCTCGCCGGCACGACGCCGAGAGGGACAGACGATCGACGATGGTGTGCCATTACCCGATCGAAAGTGAAAGCTTTATCGACATTTTCCGCAACGGGAAACGGAGCGCGGTGGGAGAGAAAACCCGGGGCGGCCTGCGGTGACGAGCGGTTGGAAAGAATGCAACTAATTGAATTGTTTCTCCGTCGTCACCGATCGTCTTACTATCGGTACGGTCGGTCCTGCCGTGCCTTCGAGACGCGCCGCGCTAGCCTTGACGCTTGTTAACGAGTTGTATCCAACGATGATTCCTGTTAATTAGATTCCTGGCTGGGCTTGCATAATGCGCAACTCGGCGGCCGCGGATTGCGTTGCTGCGGGAGTGGGAAACCAATCTAGTAGTCGATGCGGTAGGATGTAAGATCAATTTAACAAGGTCGTCCTTGCGCATATCATATCGTTTCCGTGAGAAGTTTTGCATAGCGTTTAACGATTTCGTTTTTCTTTTTTTCTCGTTCCAGCGTTAAACCCACTGCCAACACGTGCCTTCCTTCTCTTTACGCGTGAGCCAAACGTAGAGCGTAGAAAATGCACCTTTCGCAACGCAGCGAGCCAAACCTTGCCCAGAGTGTAACGTTTCCGAAATCGCCACCAATCGGACTGCGACCACCGGTGGACAACGTGAGCGGCTCGATAGTGATAGGAAACCTTCTTCATTTTCGTTACTTTTGTAACACCCCGGGCAGATTATTTCGCCCAACGATCGTAGCAATCTGTGATTTGAGATAAAAAGTGCCTCGCAACGTCTAGCTGCCAAGCGGCATTGCATACCTGCCCGGCGCTTCGGGCTACTGGTTGCAACAACCGCCGCCTAGAGGGCGCTACCGTCCAACTGAAAAGCTCCGATTGCTAACCTAAAAGCTTCGATTCCGAACCCAAAAGCTTTCCTATTCAGCGCGTCGTGCGGTGTGTGTCCCGAGTGCGCTGAATCCGAAGAGTGAATGCGCGAGTGAGTGAGTGCGTGCGTGCGCGTGTGTGTGTATTTCGTTCGCGGTTTTCTAGTGAGTGTTAGGAATTGTGTGGCTGGGGCAACCAAGTGCAAAAGGCTGGCGTTGGCGAGTCTCCGCGGGGGTGGCTCGGCCATTGTGGCGATGCCATTTATCGACGACGAGCTGCTGTGGTCCCCGGACAACGATGGACGGATGGTGGATCTGCAGGCGTGTCTGCAAGCGGTACTTCTCCCGTTGTCCGCGGATCGGTTGGATTGGTTGTTGAAACTCACCGTTTTGCTTTTTCTTCACCACACAGGAAAGCAACCAAACGGCAAGCCAAACGGCGGAACTGGCAAACGGTGGCTGTGATCTGAACACGCTCGAGGAACAGTTGGACAACGATTCGGACGAACTGTTGCGGCAGCTGACGGAAAACACCTTCGAACTGGAACAGTTCTTTCAGGACTTTCCAGCAACCGAAATCAAAGTCGTAAGTCTCGTAACTGATCTACCGGTAACGATCCCTTTCAATTGATTGCTTGTCCCGTTTGCAGGAGGAAAACAATAACGATCTACAGCTCGATGAGGAATCGAGCGGCCAGATCTTCCTCCAGAACTGCAGCCAGTTCCTGTCGTCGGCTGCGGCGGCCGCCCAGCTGAGTGCCCTGTCCGTGAACGATTCGAACGAGCTCGATGGGTCCGGTTTGGGGCGGCTCTGCTCGAACGATCAGCTTGTGGCTTCCGGTGGCCTTACCACGCACCAGCTGCAGGAACAGTTGCTCCTGGCACAGGCGCAAGGGTTGCTGCAACAGAACCGCTTCAACAACTCCCTGCTTGCCGAGAAAATCCTGCAGAGCCACCATCAGCAACAGCAGCAGCAACAACAGCAGCAGCAACAGCAGCAGCAACAACATCTTCTCCATCAACACAACCATCCGAATGTCGTTACCAGCCTCGATGCACTAGGGGTGCCGTCCAGCAACAATCATCACAACAGCAGCAACCATGCCAGCAGTAGCAGTAGCAGTAACGGAGGCAGAGCCGGAAAGCCGCCCGACATCGTCATCAAAGGTGGGACGTTCGCTTTCATTTGACGATCATACCGAAATGATTTTTAAAAACATTGAAAGCACTTTATATCTGTTAGAATTAACGTCTTTTCATATTGATTTGAAAGATCCACGTATCGACCCCAATTTCTAGCTACGCCATTGGCGATTATTAAAGCACAACGACACGACGAAGAGAACCGTAACAGGATCGTTACTACAACTTATCACAAAAAATCAGCCGAAACGGAAGCACAAACCGTTGAACGGGGTCGTGCAATGCGATGCGCCGTGGAGCGACGCAAATGTTTCTGACGAGTGTGAAAAATAAAACGAAACTGTCCCGCCGACACAATCGCGCCCCGCCAATTCGTTGACGATCGGATCTATAGTAAAAAAAACGATTATGCTAAGCCATTGCCAACCTCAAAGGTACCAGCCCAACCGAGGAAAGGTTCCTCATTATTCATGCTAACGTTGCGGACCGCGTCGCACGTTGGGTTCCGATTTCGGTCCGGTAGCTCCTGGATTTGCCGCGATTAACCGGGAAGTACCGTCTCCCGGCCGGGTCCGGTGAGGGTCAAGTGCACTGTCCGCGGTGCCAATTTCAGCGTCAGCAAAAGTGCGATTGCATCCGTTAAAAGAAAGCTCTGTTTGGGGTTTGCGTTGAGTTGGTCGTCCTATGCCCAATGCGGAATATGGAAGTTTCGGTTGCGCGGTTCGTGTTGCTCAAATTTCCGATGGCCGTCGGGCAGGGTTTTTTTTTCGGAACCAGAACCCCGTTTCTGGGCGACAAATTTCACCGGCGTGGTTGTTGGTCGTTTCCGCTAAGTTTGCATTTTTCTGTCAAAGACCACGGCGTACAAATGGTGTCACGTTGGGTTTGACGAGTTTTGATACGCTTCGGTTTCGACTGTTCTGTGGCGGCGTAAATCGTAACAAACGGCCCTTGGGTGTTAGATATCTGACCCAGGGTGAGTGAACTTTCATGGGAACTGCATCACGTGTACGACATATTTTATGATCTACGGAATTGCAACATGATTCGGTTGCGATTTCTTTGCCTTTCGGCGTGAATGGTGTTTGCTGCCTGGACAATGTTGAAGCATTTTTTGTGAATAATGATTGAAATTGTTCCTGAAACCCTTGAAATTTGTGCTGCTGTTTACGCTATTTCATGGGAGTTATTTAAATTTGAGATTGGCTATATGATCCATTTTTCAGATCGTGAACTTGCGTGATTTCCAATAGTTTGCTACATTTGTTTTGCAAAGCTCCATCAGATCCCGTGTCAGATTTAACGCAAAGATCGTTAAACTTCTCAAAGCCATTTCGGCGCCAACTAAACTTGAAACCCCGTTCGAAAGGCTTGATCGGATGATTAAATTTTTATGTTTCCCGATCGTAATGCTTGCACGTGTGTACTTTAATTGAAGCACCCCGCCAGCCATGGCCAGCGGACATTATCCAATCGAATCGCGGCGGACAAATCGCCCCTGGCGCTAGGGCTCCAGGCCTCTATCGTCTCACGGTTCTCCCATCGGATCTTACGAAACAATCAAATACCCGGTGTCCCGGTGCTCCGGGTCTCCGGTTGGTGCGCGAAGAACTTCGATGCGATGACGCGATTGTGTAACGCTTTAATTTGGACCGTCTTTTTGTTTCGGACCGACCATCGCTCCTGTGTTTTCAGCAACCCAACCCAGTCCCTGCGCACGACAGTTTCGTACGCCTTCGACTGCCCATTAAAAATGCAGAAACGTGCAGAAAAGTGGGACAGATCGTTGCAGCAAAACGGAAGTGACGATTGCCTTTTTCGAAGAAATGTGTGTCACGAAGTCAAATTTATCACGAGCCTCGAGCCCGGGTAGCCCGGGGCATCGAGCAGCTCTTTTCCTGCGTTACGCGCGCGTTTCCTGTCGATGTCGTGGAAGCGGCAGCGGGACAACCCCAGAACCACTTCCGCCAATTTAGTTTCGATTTCGTTTGTTTTCGTTCGTTCAATCATCCGATCTTCGAGACGATCGTTTCTCGCGCCCGTTTAGCCGTTGATTGGGAGATGTTTGTTTAAAAAACCCTCCGGAGGCCCGGTTTGTTGACTTTTGGCGTGACAAATGTTCCGTGTAAGTCTGGATTTTCCTCCGTCGCTGTTATTACGACGACGGGCTGTTAAAGTGACATCGACGTGCGACAATCGATGACAAATGAAGCAAAAATAGTGTGAAAATGAAGTGGATTAGTCACGAGCGCGTTAGTTCACGGAGCGCACTGCGGTCCGTGGTGCGTCGTGCGTTGGGCACGATTTTGTTTGGTTTGCAATTTTTCAGTGTCCTTTTACGGATGTGTCCGGGGCGGGTGTTTGGGTGTCTTGTCGCCTATAAGAGGTACAGGCCTCTAGCCGCCAGATGTTGTTTAGCTGGCAGAGAAGCACGGCGATCGTTTGTGGCCTCTGATATTTCGTCGAGCCTCATCTTGAGTAGGCCTTTGGGTTAACAGGGTCGACAAGCCAGCAGGGAGCCAAAAGACTGAATTTGAATGTAGTTCTCTTTCCGTTTTCTTCTGCCTTTTCGCTTTCTTCCAGCAGTTTGGAGGAGATCATTAGAGTCATGTTCGCTTTTGCAGATACGCATGCCGCCTGCCTATGGGCGCTGACGATTGCACAATCAAGGCGCATGAGAAAGGAACGTCAGTTTTTGTGAATCGATCGCTTATTGGTGATCGCCTGTTAGGCAGTTTAATAAAACTAACGTAATTGCAGCCGCATGTTTTACGGTTATTTGATGTACCAAAGCATCAATTACTAAGGGACTAGACCCATGACAGGGTCAAACCCGTTCGAAGATGGCACTCAATACCTCGATGTACTTCATCGGCCTATGGTCGTGCTTGATCGTGTGAAGAATCACATCTTCAGCCTAATAACGCCTCCGATTGGGTAGGTTTCTCACCACCAGCACCACCGTAAAGGGGCCCGGGGTCACCCGGAGGGCAAATTCATCGCCCCGAGGGTGGATTCCTTTCCGTTGAATTCCTCCCCTCAGGTGGCTTAAACCGCCGCCAGCCCCACGATGTCACGATGGGGAATCGTTTTGCGCAATGAGTGGGGTCAACGTTTTATGTTCACGGGAGGGAGCTTGCCATTCTCTGGTCGCTGGACCCGCACGACATCATCGACATGTTGTAGCTGAAATTTGCGGTGATATTTAAACGAAACAGTTCCGAATAGGTTACCGAAGGCGTGATTGATTCGCAGCGTCCAACCCAATCAGTTGGCTTAATCATAAAAAGAGGTCTTTACTTCAAGTCACCGATTGAAGGGAAGACTTTGTGGATGATGATTGTTGCCATTTGGTAAAAGTTTGAATAAGGATCGCCCAATGGAACTGGGATCACGAAAAACGATCACTTCTACTCCAGAAGGTCATGTACTTATTTCAAGAAGCTGCTGGAACCAGGCCTGGCCGGATTGGAAGTAAAACGATAATAACCACGACATGTCCTACAATTATGTCACATCGAGGAAGGAAATGCAAAGCGTAATCAGAAGGAGGTTTTAAACCAGTCTCCTTTTTTCGTTTTCTCTTCTGCTTGTCTGCTTCTCTGTTTTGGTATGCTCCGTCTCTCTCTCTGTCTTCCATTTATTATTCGTCCACTTTTGGCGTGGAGTCACCTTTTTCGAGTCGGCTGAGTCAGTTGACACTTTCGGAAGTTCGCTCCGTCGCAGAGTGAACGTGATCAGGTTGGTGTGTGGGGACGCAACGGAGGATCGCAAGGTGGGGGCCGGTGGGGATGGATTGGAAGGTGCGGTCAGTTTGGTGTCACCGGCAACGGTAACGACCGGGGCGAGGGCTCACCACTGGGTCACGGTTAACTGGCCAACGGGCGACGGATTTTTTAGCCCCCCGTCGAATCCCCTCTCGTTTGTGTGCCCCTCTCACTCGCTCTCCCTCTCTCACCATCTCTGGTCCTCCCACCGAAACGATCACCGGATCCACCTGTAAAATCGATCAATCGAAGCGAGTGCGGTGAAGGTGACTTTCTTTACGGGAAGCCAATTATGAGTGTGTGTGGTGGCTGAGGCAACAACAACGACCCACAAACTGGATCCTGCTCCGCACCGCACCGGCGGCCGCAAACCGGTGCGTGGTGGATAAGGTGTTGTCCACAGTCCGCGACGACCACCCGTCTGCGTCTCCGGCGCAAGATGGAGTCATTTCCGACTAATTAATTGCAGCCCCACGCAAGTCGCGAGACATGGCCCACCGGCCCGCGATTAGCGCCAATCACACACACGCACACACACACATACACGTACATAGTCCGGCCGGTTTCACGATGGGCCGGGCCACCGGGCAGCCGATCGTTCGGGGATAATCGATCAAAATCACGATTTAATCTGCGCTCCACGCGCCCGTCACCGATGTTGCGTGTATGTTTTTGAGCACATTGTGTCTCGGCTGGTCGGCTGGCTGGTCGGCTGCCCAAGCCAATGATTTATTTTGAGACCCGCACCTTCGAACACTTCTCCGACTTTTACGATACGGTATAGAGCACTTGGTTGTAATATAGTAAAACGTTTTTGTGGGGGGTTTTGTGGAACCCTTGTGACCTTTGAGACATTCAATTAGCTAATTTTTGTCCACACTTTTCGTAGAATAGAAATCGTTCGGGATTTATTTAACGAAAGATTGAGCTTATTTGACCAAGACCCAGATCCCAAACCAGATGACAACCTCCTATATATTCTATGCCCAACTTTCGCCGTGTTTTGATTCTGGTGTTTTGACCTTTCAAAAGGTTCACAACGCGTTGCTTCTTCTCGATTGAACCAAACAATCTATCCAATTTGGTAATGTCTGGCAACGTGAAAAGTCAACTTATCGAAAGCCTGAGTCGCTAAATCAATTTCTAAAGCAAACTGCAATCCGAATTCGACGGAATTGGAATTGGCGATGATGATTAATTAAAGGGGAGCATTTCACAATAATCCGTCATAACGCTTGGCGGGGCTTGTCAAAAGCACCTCAGCCTCACGGCTTCGACGGCCGGCCGGTGTCGATTTATGCAAACCAAAACCACGCGGCGGTGAGATGGAGCTGTCATTCGGAAAATCGAATCCGATTGCTAACGTGTGTCCGCATGTCTAGCGCAGCTTAGTGTGCGGGTCCTGCCGGTGCCCCAGGTTCGCATTCTCCGCCCGTGTTGCCCGTGGGAGGCTTGCGATCGACCGGGGCCAGTCAGCCAGGATGCTGGACGAATGGAAAACCACTCCACTCCACTCCACTGCTCGGTATGTCAGGAATTTCCGACACCGAGGCGGACTGGAGGTGCGTGGTGCTGTCACGGACCCTGGTGCAATTGATTTGTGGCCGACCGACTAATTGAGGTCAACAGCAAATGGGCGGGCGAGAAGGCCCCCGCCAAAAATTGGGTGTGCTGACCGGACATCCCGCCGGACAAAGCCGGAGGTATCCTTCGGCACGCACACGCTCGGTTCAGTGTCCGGCGTGATTGGCGTAACAGTAATGGGCGCTCGCCAAAACAATATGTAAACGATGCACTCCTGCAGCCCGTGTTCCCGTCCTGGGTCGACACCCCTTCCACCAGAACTCTCTCACGCGTGTACCGAAGCGGTGCGTTCTAAATACCACGCGTGTCCCGTCCTGGACGCCGTGTTTTGGGGCTAAACTCGCGATCGGAGACACGATTCTAGATTTTGCTCCAGCCGCGGCGCGCCGCGCGGCGAGTGACACGGTCCGATAAAGGTCACGTGTCCTTTTACCTCAAACGCTCCAAAGCACTGGCAGCAGCGCTAGCCGTCGTTGTCCTACTTTGTACGGGCCCCTCGATTCTTCGCTTCACGGAACCCCCCCCTCAACGGAGTGACACGAAGCCGTCCATAGCCCGGTGCACCGATGGAAGCTCGCAGATAAAACTTCGCAGAGCTTCTCGCGGACTTGATGTTAATTGGATTCTTGTTTCGCTCCGACTCGGCGCTGTTGTTGTTTGTTTTAGGGCAACATAGAAAAAAAGATATGCCTCGCCTTCGCCTGCAGATCGAGTAGAAGAGGTGCCGTAACAGGATCGATGCATTCGTGGTGCAGTTACTCCGAGAACTACAAGTTAAGAAGACAGTAGACTACTCTTGGGACCCTCTCATCGCCGTGTAATTTGTAGTCTTACTCAATCGCATCCCTGTTTTGAATAATGAAACAGGAACTCAATCTTCAAGAGTTCCCTTCTTAATTGTAGATGAAGCTCTGGGACGTACTTCCTAGAATTTTAAAAGGCGCTCCTTCTCCTGTCAAAAATTTTACATTGCAAATGTCGCCGTCACCGTCGGCCTGGTCGTCGACATTTGAAGGACCATTGCCGCGTCTAGCTTTACACCGAGCGCCGGACCTGGGCGACATTCCTAAGACCGGACGAGTCTGGAATGGGCCCGAAGCCCGAAAGACAATAGCACTTCATTCGGGTGACGGGCCCCAGGACGACCCAGGACACATCGGTGTAGAGCCATCAGACGGGACGGGTGAAAACGAAGAGGCCGCAGGGCCGCAAGAAGACGGCAAAACAAAACCATTCACCCGGCGGGCAGGAAACCACCCCGAAATGGGTGGCGCAAAACAAGTAAAAAGGGAAAACCCCATGGAGAGGAAAAACCGGATCGAGGTCGAGATGGAAAAGATAGTGAAAGTCTGGGTCTAGTTCTGGGTCTAGTTCTCGGTCCGCTGGGCGTTGGGTAGGAAAATTGAAAATGGTCATGCAATCATTGTGTCTGGGTGGGTCCTGTGTCTCGTAGCCTCGTGCCAGACCGATCATCGTCGCCGGTGTCGCTGCACCGGAAAGCAGCAGCGTGTTATGCACACAGGCTGTGAGGCCAACCCGTTGCGTATTCGGATCCGGATCGCGTATTCGCCGGTTTCGGTATGCAGGTCGCATGCACCGAACCATGGGACAAAGACCTCCCAGAATGGAATGGTCCGTCGAGGGAGGGAAATCATAAAATTCCGGGCATGCGTCACGTCCCGGGTGGAAAGTGGGAAAATTTGAATAGCACCGGGCAGCTCGCGGTATATTATGCAAATTATTGGCACCGGAGAACTGGTGCGAGAATATCTTCCCGAGAGAAAATCGAACCCCCAGATCGAACCCGACGGTGGATCGGGATGCTCGCGAGAACGAGAGAGGGAAGAAAAGAGAGTTATGGGGTGGCGAATAAAGTGAACCGAAAAATGTGTGTTCTGCATCGCATGCACCGGCCCGGGCAAGGAAGGTAAATGAAAAATTATGCTCCCGAACCCGTTTATGCTGGCAACATTCCGCTCTTTTTTATTTGGGGTCCCGAAACCGACCAGAAAAAAACAATAATAATAATGTTGGAAAACCAGGGAATTCGTTAGCGAAACCTGAACGGCGAACCGCAGCAAACGGTGGCGCAGCGCGAAAGTAGAATAATGACAAGAAGCAGACGAAAGCAATAAAATTTATGATCCACTACCGCTCCGCTCCGCGAGGACGTGCCGCGCCGGTAATCCCCACCCCGTTCGCCGTGGCCACCGATCGTCGGAAAATAGGACAGCAAATGTGACGACGACGACGACGCGGATCCTGCGGAGCCCGAGTGCGCGAGGGAAATGCATTGTGAAGATGGGTCGGAGGAGCGCGGACGCGGAGCGAAGACACCGCACGAAGCTCCCGGGAACGGACACGAAATTGATTAGAAAGGGAGGCGTCTCAGTGCGGACTGTGAAGTCCTGCGAAGGGATGAGGTTTTCCCGGGAATCCCATCAGCGCACTGGCTGGCTGTTCCCCATCCACCGGCCATTATCATCGTCATCATCGTTATCAACCGCCCGTCGTCGTCGTCTTCCAAATTTAGTATCCTTTACACAGAACGAGCGAGCGAGAGAGAGTGAGAGAGAGAGAGTCTGTGTCATTGTCACTGTCACCGTAGACAGACACACACCAGTGACCAGCCAGACTGAGCCAGACAACCGAGACACAGGACACCCGACCCCGGAGCCGGAGTCGTAAAAGGGCGGCGACGGCCAAATAAAATGCCACAACGGAAGGATGCCACCGCCGGGCCTGCCATGCCCTGCCTGGCCACACACAGCGCCGTTCACTTTGAGTTCACGGTACCCTGGGCGACCCGAGATAGTGGTGGCCAGATAGTAGTTTTGGAACCGATTGAACCGAAACCGGAGTCAACGAGATGGTGCGGACCAAAACAGTGCAATCGGAACATCCGGCCGCTGCCGGGAATCCGGGAGCCCGGGAGGAAGCTATTTAGCTTGCCCCCCGCCCTGCAGACACGCTCTCCCCTCCCCGGGCCATCGATGTCGATGTTCTGGCAATTTAATAGCCATTTGCCGTGGCCGTGGCCCGTTCGGGGCACTTGGCTTTTTACGACAACTCCGTTGACAACATCCAGGGCGGGCGGCAGGTTATATCTGGCGAAGGTTTGTCGCAGTGTCGCCCGAGGATCGCCATCGGGCATGCCGTTACGGGGCTGCGATCTGCATCCTGGATGGGTCCGATGCCAACTGTGCTCTGCTTCTCTGCTTCATTTCTCTCGACGCGAGCAGAATTTTAACTGCCCTAAAATTTTACTACCTTTTACGGGAGGTTTCGCTCCGCTCGGTTCGAGTGTTGGGCTTTCCCGAATCGATGGCTTCAATGGGAGTTTTTACGATCCGTGTGAGTCCATTACGGCGGCACCCAACACGCGCCATATGAATATTGAGCAAAGATGCCGTGGAAAGCAGCGTCCTGCGAGAGAGCCAACGGAGATAGTTTTCGAGTGGTCGTCAGGTCACTTGATGCCAGGCCAGACAGCCGGATGTTAGTTTAGAAGCGGATGGCTTGGACCAGTAAGAAAATGGCGATTCAAAACAGCTCATTATAGTGATCGTGGAGACGCAATTTGCTTATCAATCGAGTAGTCCAAGACTGCTTAAGGTTTTTTGCTGTCGGCATTTGTTTCGCTAAAGAAAGAAACATAACGATGTGACGATTGATGCCAAATTGTAGTTAAATTGGACCACTTCTCGACTGTCCAATCGGCATGTTTCGTTCCGTGATTCACCATAACATTAGGAGAGCCTTTAGTTCTACTTTTATTGACGCTTGTTTCAACTAATAAAATTAATCCACTGTTGGCCACTGCTGACTGACTCGTTACGGACACGAAACGGAACAAATCGTAAAAGTTTCGTTCCGTCAATTGGAACACCGATCGGGCAATCCTTTTACGATGGACACGCTGTCCACTCGAATCCCTCCCATCATGCTCATCGTTCAGCTTCCGATTCCGAGCTCAAGTGGCCGTGTCGTTCCGACAAGCGGCAAATAAAAATCGCCAGCGAGCGTTTTCCGCGAGAGCCCGACGATACTTTGGCGGCGGGCACACAGAGAACAACAGTACGGAACGTACGTGTACGTGTGTCCTGCACACGTACACGCAGCGGAAAAATCGAATTTTGATCACCGACGGAGACGAACGAACGTCCTTATTTTTCCTCTCATCAAAGACGCACATAACTCAGGCGAACCAACCAAAGAAGCGTGCATGAGGCAAGTTCGTTCTTCGAGCGTCTCGACGCCATCGTCAGCGTAAATCGGAACGCTGCCCATAAAGCTCGTCTCGGGTGCTTCCGGCGCTCACCACACACGCCACGAGCGGGCGGACTACAGCTTCATCAGCCCGGATCGATGCTGAACCGGTCGGAACCACCCACACGGTTCTGGCGCGCGTTCCGGAGACGCAACGGATCGGATTGATTTATTGTGCATTGGCCATCCGCCCTCGTGAGAGGGAGAGAAAAAGATGTCAGAACATAAAGCAAACAATCCGGCAGCGTATCATCATCATCATCACCATCATCGTTGCGTCCATCAGTCAATGGTTTGTCTAGCACCGTGTCTCACGAGGTGGTCTCCTTTTTTGCTCGCCCCACGAGCATGGTGATTGGAAACGGCGCGATCGCGCTCGTACAACTTCATTGACGGACGATTTTCCCGGGACCGACCCAACCCACCGACAGCGAGTCGAGCCGGGGGTTAAGTCCGCTAACAGGAAATTTATTAACTTCTGGGTGTGTATGTGTGGCGCCCGGTGGCGTCTTCTTATGATGTGCTCATCAAATTGGCCAATTCGTCTGGGTGATGGAATCAAATGGATCACGTACACTTCACACCGGACGGGCATCGTGCTCGCGCGAATTGATTCAATTTACGGGCCACTTCGTGCGCTGTGTGATGGATGGAGTGATCCTGGGCCCCGAAAAAGCATCCTGGCCACGAATCACAGTGATCGCTCTTCCCTTCCAATTAGAGAAACACTAAAAACCCGAACCGAATGCGCGTTCGCGATGAAGCGGAATTCGATTAACTTCGGGGCGGCAAATAAAGTGCCAAACACGGTGCTGGCAAATAATAAAATCTACTGAAAAATGTGTGCCGCAAATGGTATGCGGAAAATGCACACAAAAGAAGGTGGGAAAATTGTACCCAACTGAAGCGCAGGTGGTTTAAGAACCGAGGGGCGGACGGAAAAAAGGACGCAAAGTGCAGTTTCTCTTTCCCGGTGGCTGCAGGTTGTTGGGTTGCCGAGTGCCCAGTTGGCGAAGGAAAACCATCAACTGCATTGGGGCCCCCAAGGGGGAGGTTTTGGGATCAGAAAGTCAATTATGGTTCACAGGTCGGGATGCGGTGAGCGAAGATAAAGTTTGCTCGTAAGTTTGTTGCCCTCACTTTTCCAGGCAGTAACATTTTTCCTATGTCGAGACGACGAGCAAAACGGAATCAAGGCGACTGTTTCAGATCGAATTCTGTTCCAGAAACCTCATCATTTTTCCATATGCCTGCTAAGGACCTGTTCACCGGCGGACCGGCTCGTTGAGACATTCCAAAACGTGATCGCGTGATCGCGCTGCCGTAACAGTTGACAAACGAACGCTCGTTTCAAGTGGTTTTGCGGCTACCGAAATTCGGGGCCTCTCGAGGACGATAAATTGCCGTGTGCGTTGCTTCTGCAGTTCGTGGCCACAAGGCCACTTGCGCGGGAGTGTCAAGGAAAAACGGAAACATTGCTCCGAGTGCACCGACACTGAGGAGGGGGGTCCTTACAGAACCTTCCTGCAGAACTTTCACCGGCGCGGCCCAGCGCGGCACGGTGAAGACACGACTCTCGAAAGTCGAGTCTGAGACGAGTTATAAATCAAGCGCCGAAACAAATGCACCCCTCGGGCGGGTGGTGTGTGCGAGGACGAGCAAGGGCTGTGTCGGGCAGTCGGGTCGGGTTTTCTCCGTACATTCACGGTACTCGACGTGAACCCAATATTTCTTATGCCCGTTTCTTCCGTTCGGCTGCTGCTTTATGTGTTTCTCCGCTGTTTCGACAGTTTGTAACTTGTTTGCCTTGCTGTTTCGGGCTGTTCGGGAAAACATGTTGCTCGCTTCGGCAGGAGCTCGGCGTAAGAAGATTATGCTGCATCCTGGCACCGGAGCAACAGCATCGCCGGGAGACGGAGAGAAGGCGAGAGAGACTAATAATCCCTTCCCATTTGGCGCTATCGATCTTCAGCCGCGGAGCCAACGGTGTCGGTGAACTGGCGCCAGTAATGATCGTCCAAGGAAATCAACGTCGATTGCCGCTTTGTTTCGGGACGTTTTGCGCTTGATGTTGGTTGGTTTTTTTGTATCACAACAAAGTAGTAACAATAGACAACGTTCATTTTTCTTGTTGAATTTGTACGCTTCGAAATTCGTCCTTAAGCAGTTGATTAAACGAGGTTTTATTGAATCACGTTTCAAATTAGGCGTTTGAACTTTGCTCTAATCAACGGATCCAGTTATTGAGTGACTTTACAAGCCATTCTTAAGGCTTCCGATGGCTTAGAGTGCAAAACCGTACGCCAGTGTATTTATCGATATGTAAAGATACATCATAAATAATCTAATTTTTATTATAACTTAAAATTTAAAAGTAATATATTTTCAATTATACTAAGCATAAAGATAAATTCTTAAAAATATTTTCGAACAGCAGTTTCCAAATTGCGTTACAAATCTTGCGTCCCGTCGAACAAGCTCAGAAAAGGTTCATTTGGTACTCGAAAAAGGACACGATCGGCCGGTGCCACTTGTAACCGTCGCGCGGTATCGAACCGCGCAAACCGAGTGACTTCCTGGATTTATGCGTTCGGACTACGATTTGGGCGTACAAACCACTCTCAAGTGGCGCCGACCGAAAACCACTTTCGCTTGCTGTTCGAGCTCGAGAAAGGGTCCCGGAACGATTGGCCCCAGGGACGACCGCAGCCCGTCGTAGGCGTCCTGCGTCGGACAGTGCGTCGTGCGGCTGCCGAAAGGTTGTCCTTTCGCTCGCACGCTCGCGTTAACGGGCTGAGAAAAGGCCAGCCCTCACGGAGCATCGTGGCCCATAAATGGTCCGTCACGATCGCCGGGTTCGCCACGGGTTGAACGGGTCCGGGGCGTAGCATGCGCATGTCAACGGTTATGTTTCGGAGAGCAGAGTTCAGTTTGTAGCCGGCGCACCTGCGATCGTGAACACGTGATAGCGCCCTGATTTCGCGCCAACGCACTCCTCCCCTGCCCCCCTCGGCGGTCAAAGGCTCCCTGGCCTGTTGGTCGTTGATGATGATGATGACGGTGGGTCATTGTCATAAATGGGTAAAAATGACATTTAAATTAAGCCGCCCTCGGCCTACACCGCACCCACCCACCGGTTCCGTCGCGCCCAGTGGCCACGTCGGCGGCAGGCGTGGGCCGAGGTCCAACGCCCCTGTTACATGGCGGGCGCTTGGCACCAACGCCGCCACACGCCCGGTTAGCCACATTGACAAATTCATTGCGATTACGCGAATTACTTACCGCAGTGGCGGCGTGAGACCTGGGCGTCCTAAGTCGCGATTTGTTGTTTCTTCGCGGAACCGGTAGGAAGAGCGAGACAGGGAGACAGAGAGTGAAAGAGAGAGACGCCACCTGCCTGCGAGGGCGGCGCAAAGTTTTGATGGCAGCATGGGAATGGATTGATTTTTCAAAAATCGTGAAATGCAACATGATACCCTTAATGAAGCATTTAATTAGCGTACTTAATATCCCGCCGCTTGTGGCGTGACGGTGCTGCGATCGAGTTGATCAGCAACAACCGGGTAACCCGTGCCGGGGTGGTGGTGAATGGTCAGAGAAATATGTTTTAAGAACTACTGCCGTACTGCCCGAGTACCGAGTGCCCTAGCCTGGGCGAGTAGGTTTTATGGATGTTGCGAGTGTTGATGTGTATTGCCTACGATTGGATGAGTTATGGCCGTAGCGACGTTTGCTGCTAATTGAATTTATGTTGCCAGTGGCGAGCATTTTAAACATAGCCTTACGGGTAACTATGGCAACGGCTGATTTACTCCTTCTTCTAATTCGAGTTAGAAATGTCCTGGATGATAATATACGGCGAGTTGAGGCGAGGGATTTTAGAGGCCTAATTCCCCGTAAATTGTTAAGGACCCCAAAAGCCTGTTCCCCACTTCTTTGTTCACCGACTACACCGCCAATGTCGACTACGCTTCTGGCCTACTTAACACTCTCTTAATCCGACGCCTTCGGAACGTCTTCTCACGATCGTCTCGATCGGCCACCAAACTACAATTTCCTGTCAATTCTTCAATCTTCGACAGCTTCCGTCGACGAAAAGGGTTATTTCGGGGGGATTGCGTGCAACGCCGGGTGACACCTTCACGCCATGCTCACTGTCTCTTTCACTCCGCCACTGACTCCGTCGAGAGAGGAGAGGCTCAAAATGGAGGCGTTTGTCTGCGGCTGTCCGCACTGCACCAGCCGCCGCTGCCGCACGCAGGCCGCCGCACCGTGATTTACTCGGTCAAGGATAGCATCGCATCGAACATCGCGATCGAAAGGCGTACTCGCGGTAGTTGTTTATGTGCCTCCGCCGCCGCCGCCTCCGACGGCGACGTGCGTCGTGAGTGCCATCGTGACACACACACACACACACACGGGCTCACACACAGCACTACAGATTGGTGCTAAGTGCTACACGTGCGAGAGAGGGCAGTCCGTTTCGTTGTCGGGAAGGTCCTAGATGCTTCGAAACGGAACTGGGAAATCGTTCGGTTTTTCGGCATTAAGAACTCAAAACACAATTCACTCTAGCGAATCTTAAACTATTTCGGCTTAAATTTATGTAGATCACTGCATGGAACGAATTCGAGTGCAGCTAAGTGTCCTTCCTGGATGCAAATAGCGTGCGTAGAAGGCTTCCAACACGAGATCGATTCATTTATCGGCTGCCGGTCTCGCATAAACCTTGGGTGCATCGAGGGCGCGTTGGGCCACGTTGGCTCGACGAATGCAAACGAAGTGCAGCCCCGCGTCAATGCACGCAGCATGTGGTGTGCGCATGTCACGCAAGCTGCTGCCTCTGTTGCTGCACGTTCCAAATTCCGTGCTCGATCGAGCTGGACGGACGGGGCTCGCTTTTGCATACGTGCAAACGTGGGGGACGTGGCTTTATCGACTGATTTACGATGTGTTTTTGGGGTTGAGACCGCACAAGCATTCGCTATGCTACGGGTACGCGGGTGAATGCGGTAGCCAATGGGGTCAGTTGGCAACGTAATGGCGCACGAAAGAAGACCCTCAGGATTGGGCTACGATTTTCGGTTCAATTCCGCAAACATTGCTAGACGCGACTTTTGGACGATCGCTCTAAAGATTACAACAAATCGTTAGGCGCTCGGATCTTTTTCGAAACATTCCCTTGGCGCCCCTTGTTTTAGTTTCGCCTCGACGTTCGACAACCATTAACCTCAAAAGCCAAGCTCACAATTTCCTGCTCTTGCCCCCGGTGCCTGAAAAGCCGAAACGGTTGCCCAAAAAAAAAAATCCCCTTTAAAATGCCCCGAAGGGAAACATTCTCCTTGTCCGATCCGGCCGCGGGTGGTGCGACAGGAAAACAGGAAGGGTTCACACATAACCGGCTGGTGGCTGCATAATCGAGCGAGCCGATGTTGCAAATGACAGTAAACAAATGATTCTGCACGACCAAAAACTAAGACCGACCGCCGAACGAGATGTTGATTAATTTTGTGTGTGAGTTCCCGTTCGATGGTTCGGGCGCGTGCGCGTGTGATGCACGTGCGGACACGCGGGACGAAACGGTTTCGCAAGATCCCCGAGCTTTCGACCCGACCCCCGGGGAGGAAAAATATGATGAACTTTTGACGGGCGAACGGCGGTGGTGTGCCATTTATGGGCACCGCGTGGAATCGATTGTCAGTCGGCGGCGGCGGCCACAACACGAAACCCCAAAGAAATCGCCAGAAAACGCCGCGCCGCGCTCCAAATGAGGAACTCTGAGCGCTGCACTGCGAGGTCGTCCCTTTTCCACCGTTTGGACCGATCGATCACCTTGGGTGACGATCTGCACCGCACCGCGGACCACCGCCCGGTTGCCACGGAACCAGCCATACACAACAACAACAAACGGGGGCCATCGGGGGGTTGTTCCGAAACCGCGCGAGAGATGGAGACAAAACTCGATCTCTCCAAAACCGGAGGAGGAATCACCTTGAGCCGTCGGCAGAGGCCGACGTTCCGCTGTGCTTTTTTGGCGGCTTGCGGCTTGGAAAACGGTAGTTTGGCCACCCCTCTCAAGTTGACCACTTTTAGACCACCGTTTTTTTTCGGGGCGGGGGACTCACAATCAGCTCGCCGCGTCCTCGACGATCCGGACCCCACGGTGGCCAGTGGACAGCCTCGGAAGTTTTTCGACCCCAGCGGTGCCTCGGCCCCGGCACCGGAGTCGGTCAAGAGACGCGCCACATGTTGCGCTGCGCTGATGTTGCGCGATCGCAACGCGCGCGCGCGCTTGGCGCACGCGGTTTCGCGCTTCAAGCGAAGCGAAAAGTGGTTGAAGGTAAAAGTTCAAAGCACTGAGAGGTGCGCGCTCGGTGAGACCTTCTCGAGGGGGGGGCAACACCGGTGGCCGGTGGAAGCTGGCCGTTCGGCTGACCGCGGGTCGGTGCATCGCGGTGGCGCTTCTAGCGCCCTGCGGCTTCTATGACGCAGATATGAGATGCCGATTGTCCAAAAATAGTGCTCCTGAGGCTAACCGGCCTGTGCCTCGTGGTGGCACCGCGAATTACGAAAGACGCGGACCTGCCAACGGGCCTGGTGAGGATTATGCTGGCCGCCTTTTTTTCCGCCTATAAGATCTTTATAAGACCTAGATTAATAACATTGTGCCCGAAGCGAGCATTATTCGGCGAGATGGAGGTTTCGTTGCTTTGTGCCACTTCTGAACACAACGCGTACACACACACGCGGTCGGCCTGTCATCTGCTCGTCCAGACGCCCCGGCCAACTCACCGCTCCTTGGAAGGCTCTCGAGGCGGCACCGTTCACTTCGTGCGCCACGGGAGAAGCCCACTATTGTTCCACTGCTTGGATCGAACGAATGTGGAAAGGTCCACACCGGCGGCGTGTTCATGGGTATGTCAATAGACACGGTTCTTGACGTCACCCGGCCACTCGGGTGCTGGTGAATTGGATTTACTCACCTCAGCGCTTAGATGCTGACTGTTGCATAACTCGCCATGATCGCACGTCTCTCTCTTAAGTAACACCCGTTTTTGGACGGAAAGTCGTTTGCTCGTAATTACCCGTGGTTAACGCGCATCGTTTAGTACCGGGTCGAGGTGTCGTGACGTGGTCGGAAAGTTGACGGAAGCTATTCAGAAGTAAACCCAGAAGCTTAAGCCACAACAACTGGCAGCGTGGCCTTATTGGCAATGAAGATCAGGAAGAGTCGTTATCGGCATTTCACGAATAACATTAATTAATGAGAGAACTTTAATTGAGAGTCTCAGAACATAAGGATGAGTAAGTCGGCATACAAATGAGCACAAGTTGGTTCCGTTGTTATGTTCCGATCATGTTATCTAGTGATCCATCTAGGGTTTGAATTTTCAACTACCGATTACTTGACTTTTAAAACGTCTAACTTCATTCTGGAAATTGTACAGATTTAGTAAAAACTTCGATATTTACGAAATGGGACGCTGTTCAATAAGTTCGTATGGTCGATAAGAAAAACACAATTTTATGGTTTGAAATACACTTCATTATTCCGTATGGAATACACTTGTCCATTCCAATACACGTTCCATTTTTAGCGAATGCGGCATCCTTTTTGCAAACAGCTTTTAAGAACCCAAAACTTCAGTCAAAATACTGGTTATACTGCTCAATGAGATGCCTAGGCCTTGTACTAAATCTCTTTCAGTGATTCGACGATTTTCCAATACGATATCTTGTATTTTTTCTACGATTTGAGGTGTTGCGTCTGCTTTTGACGTTTGTGACGCGAATCATCTTGGAGGCTAGTACGACCACGTTTAAACTCATAATCCCCTCTTTTAACCCCCTAATTGAAGGCAAAGAACCTTTTTATACTTTCAACATTGATACATAAATTTCGTTTGATTTTAAACCTTTCAAAAATAAAAATTAAATCAATTCACGATACTTGGTTTTTTCCATTGTAAAAAATACTGTTTTAAGTCGATGGCTTGTAAAAAATAATAATAAAGCGACCGATTGAAATGAAACTTCACATATGTTCATATAAAGAGTGTACTAATATAATAAAAACAAAATTAGGCTCGTAGCAGCGCCTTTTGTTACCGACCATACAAACTTATTGAACACACTATTACGCTCTCAGAAAATTGGAAAATATAAAAAGCAGTACGTAAATTGAAAAGCTCATTTCATTTAAGCAAAATTATCGTATTTTGAACTCGAAAAACCCACACGTCGTGCAAGAGAAGCCAATGCACCCACCCTTGAGTGACTGTTTGGTGCGGTTTTTAGTTTGGCGGCCCATCATCAGCCCATTTTTCTTCAAAAATGCAACCATACAACGACAGTTACAATCGATATTTGGTGCATTCCATCTTCGGAATCCAAACACTCCAGATCGGAAACCACCTTGTACCTTGTTCATTCAATTGTTGTGTTGATGATGTTGCTACCATAGGCCAATGATAATGAGCGTGTGCGCCCCGTAAGCATGCGTATCAACGCGTGCGCTCCCGGGGCCCAGTCGGGGCAATGCTAACTAAACAGCCAATTAGCACCTCCAGAAGCACCGCAGCCAGCCTTGCGGAGTCAGTAGGTCAACCGAGCAGGTCGCTCGCCTTTGCGCCGGCAAGGGCCAACGTGCAACTTGCAACGTGCGGCTCGTATCTAGCAGCTTTCGCAAGCCCTAAACATAGCCCCCTTGGAGGAGCTTAGCGAGGCGAGCAACATCCGACCGCCGAATTACCGCCCGCAGCATCAGCCGCGCTCAACACTGCGCCAGAGGCGCAATCGGCGCCTCTTTAATGCTATATTGTTGTTAATGCAACCGACGCGAAGAGCCTCGGTAGAGTTCAGCGTGGGGTTCATTGCCGGCCGGGGCCGCTAGATGTAGGTCGGTGAATTTCAGCGGCCGCGACCGGCTGGCGCACGCTTCCTTCCTCACGCGCCGGGCCTCACTGTCGTTCCGGCCACCCCGGCCCGGCCCGGCGTGCGGGCCACGCAATCGCGATGCATCGCGACTCGACTTCGACATCGACATCATCTTCCGTCATCGTCATCAGCCCGCGGGTGCGCGAAAGGTCGCTGACGGGGTGGTCGCTGCCAAAAACTAGACGCCAAAAAGAAGCATCCCCTCGAAGCTGCGGGCTCGCGGATCGCGAGGATCGCGCAAAAGAGAGAGAGCGAGAGGGGCCCATGTTTTCGCACTGCACCGGATGATGATGGTGGCGTGTGTGTGTCCCGCAGCCCGCGATCCGATTGCGCAATGGAGATCGCGCCCCTCTACTCTTCTCACACCCGTTTTGCGGCCGCGCGGTTCTCGGTACTCACTCGGCTCGTTCGGATTCTTCTCACGCCGAGCGAGTGACCAAGCCGCGGGCGCGCGCGATGGGATTTTCAATTTTTTGGCTGCCGCGATCACATTCACTCGCTCACTCACTCACTCACTCACTCGCTCGCGCATCTCACTTTCACTCTCACGCAAGCCGTCGGCACGCAAAACTGTGCCAATGGCCGGACGGAAGGTCGTCGGGTGCCGAACGCAAGCTCCGAAAGGGAAGCCCGATTTTTTGGAGATCTCGCCCGGCGGGGGGGGGGCATTTTTTTGGCACTTCTCGCTCCGCTTGCTGTCGGTTGGTCGGGTCCGTTCATTGATGCCATGTTGCAACATACCTACACTCGCTCGCGCAACAACATAAGCGGTGCGGCCAGTGGAGCCGGGTCGGGCCGGGCCGGGTATCGGGTGGCGAAATGTCGTTTTCCCTTTTTTGGCAACTGGCCGCGACACCGAAGAGGAAGTTGGAAGAAAGAACGAGCGCCGCGCGAGAGAGAGAGAGAGAAAGAATCGTAGGACGAAGCGAGGGCTCGCGGTAACGAGTCCGCGAGCGAGTGAGGGTTGCGTGTGCTGCGATCAGGTAATTTCCCATAACCTCGAACTCACTCGAACCTCGACAGCGGCGCAGCATCAGACGAGACGGAACTTCTCGCCGTACCCCCGCCCCTCGATCGCGAGTGGGCCACCGGGCGACGATCGACGACGCGTTTCGAAATAGCCGCCGCAAGCGGCAAGCCGAAAATTCCGCCGAAATGACCCTCATTGTTCGATTGGTGCTCGCGAACGGTTTGCCGTTGCCGTTGATTTTCGTCATCATCACCCTCATCGGCATCATCGGGATCGGATCTTAAAAAAACGTTGAGTAAAGCGTAAAGCGCACCGCTTTTCAATGCTAAAGAGTGTTGCAAATTAACGAAACGGTCGCCGGGTTCTCTGCTCGCTTTTGCTCGGTCTGCAATCGGGTTTTATGATGCCGAAAAGTACCATAAACGCGGCGCAGTCATTAAAGTGAGCCACAGCACAGCACAGTCCTTCCCCACTTTAATGAGGAAGACCGTGCAACCTGTCGAGAGTCCCTGCTCGTTCCTTCACAAGCTCACATCGCTCCTGGAACAGGGGCCTGCCCGATTGCAACATACCCGACGCACTGACCGAAAGGGGGGCTCGACACACTTACACATCGCCTGGGGCGCACACACTGGAGCACCGTCGTGGGGGGGGGGGGGGGGCATTGAGTGCGGGGTGGTGCGGATTTCGTTCACGGACGTTCATTCACTTTCGTGCGTGCGCTGCGCGATGCGACTTGTGAACCATACGGCGTCCGTTGTGCCGTGTTTTTGCGCAGATAAAAACGAGTATGACCCGTGGGCCGGCAGCGACAAAAGAAAAAGGTCACGCGGTCACTTCGTCGTAGCAGTAGCAGTGGTAGTAGTAGAGAGTTCGCCGTGTCGCTCGTGACGTTGTCCCCGCGCGGTCGGTAGGAACCGTGCTTTCCTTAATGCGCGACCATATTTCTTTGCTGCGGCCTAATGAAGCCATCAGCGACGACGGCGCCCCCCTACGCTGACCGCCGCTAACGAGCTGCTAACTTTAGCCCATTCCGCCGTGGGGTGCAACGGGTCCACTAAACGGCTTGGACGGATACAACCGAAAAGCATAAACAGCGCGCCGATGACTGATCGTCGATGTCGGTTGAATAATTTGTCGATCGACAGTCGATCTTCCTGGGATCAACCGGACTCGTCGGACTCGGATTCCTCAAATGTCAAGCGCATGTGTGTGGGGTCCGTTCCCTCGAAGGCACCTCAACGAGACACCCGGCCGCCGCCGCCGCCCGACTCGCGTTACTAAATAATTACCGTCGGCCCAACCGTCACCATCGGCATCGACGGCTCGGCAATTGTGTAACAGCAAACGATCATTACACCGACGGCCGTTGATCCGATTTTTTTGCTATCCATTTCGCGCCCGCAGGATGTGTGTCACGAACGTGTGTACCGGGCCGAACCGTATGCTCGGGCACTCGGGGTTCAAACTTTAATCTAACCCATACTTACTACTCATACGTTGGGGCTGGAAAAGCGAGGAGCGAATCATTAATTTGCATAATTGTATCATGGCGAGGTGTTGGTGGAGGATTTTAATGACAATTTTATGCGGTTCGGCCCCCTCCGGGCCGACCGGGCTAATGATCTATTGTTTCAGGGCTGTTTCAGGGTGCCAGCGACGATCCAATGTGATGTAAGGATGCTGACGAATGTCTCATATGTGGTTCGTTGCCGTTTTTCGGCAACCTCAGCATAAACGCCGTGCAGCTGTTAATTGGTTTATCACTCAACAAGTGACTGTCTCTCTGACAAACAACCTACATCCGCCTATGGTCTCCCGGCCAACCAGAGAACTAGAGTCATTTTTCTTCTCTGGAGGCTACGCCCGACGAAGTGTCGCATCATTGCGCCAACACATGAAGCCATCAATTACTTCGCCTTCGGCTCGGCACTTTTTCGGAGCCCAAAGTCACGTTCCGAAATCCCGCTCCCTGTCCCATTAGTGGCAGCGCTAAGTGCTGTGCGTGTACGTCTGCCTGCGAAAGGATCTTGAGGTCCCTTTTCTGACCCACGCCGTTTGCCGTTTGTGTTGCCTTCTTGTCGGTAGGGAAATGGGACGCTGGCAAGTGTTGCGCCTCGCAAGGCCGGAAGTTGATTATTGGTGTCACCGGTTCCTGGTGAGGTTTGCCTTCGTCTTCGGTGGTTTGTTGTTGTGAAATCTGCCTCCAGGAAGGGGTTAAACGGAATTGGTGTCACTTGTTTACGCAGGGCGGGAAATGGTTTTCCCACCGTTTTCCCAGACGTTCGAAACCCTTTGGTAAACGTGAGTGGATGGAAAATTTAACGCCTGAATGGAGTTTTCATGTCTTGAAACCGGAGATCGGTGCCATATTCTTGGGTTCGATTTGTGTTCAAATTGCGTGACTCTAATTCGGTGAACAAAAGTTCACACGGTTCAACAGTTGCCTATTTAGGAGGAATTTCGTTTGGGAAATGTGCACATTTTTAGAATTCTTTCACACGTTAATATGACAAGAACACGTGAAGAACATCACATTGATGATAAATAATTCTTATTTGTAGTAAACCGCCTTAAAGTTACAAATTGTGCTAATTATCTAAAATTTCAAGGTCCTATAGGTCTATTTTTAAGACATACAAGTATTTTACTCAAAACGAGTCCCTACACTAAAATGACTAGAAACCTTGTGTTGTTAAACTTCAATTATTCAATTAAAGAAAACTTTAATAACTAAAATTACTGTTTACAAAAATTCCCACAATTTCCCAAGAACCAAGAGAGCGTTTCAGTTGACTTGTGACTGCCAAACCACCAAGTGTCCTTCTCCATGTAACGAAAGACACAGTAGCTGCACCAAAACTAGATTTTATCGTCGTGGCCAGCGAAACATGGTCTAAGACTAACGTAATACGTAATTTTACAACTTACCGTAACAAGTTTATCTAAACAAAATCCTTTTCCATCTTCTCATTACAGGTTCGTACATTCAACATTCTTGCACGAAGGTCCAACAGCGGACCTGGCGCAGACCCATGGCTCTCCGTCACACGAGGAACATCGCACAAGATTTACGTGGACACGGGCTGGAGCTGCAACCCAAGACTGTCGGAGGGCCGGTGGACCCTACAACCAGGCGATGATTAATCCGCCACCACCGTCGTTGTGTCGACTAACGATCGATCGAAACGCAAATTCGATCGCCAAAAACGCAAAAAACGTGTCTCTCGTATCCCAGAGACCCCCAGTGCGTCTAACGTCGGGTGCCCTACCGTGCCTTGCGCTGCTTCTCGCTGCCTCTGCACCTAATGGCTAATGGGACGACAAATGGAGTGCCGCTGGCCGTGCTCGAAAGTCAGCAGCGCGACCATATGCGCCACGCGCATAAAACCCCAGCATAATGTTGGGTCCGGCCGGACGGCCGGCCGAGTCGAGTCGAGTGTGGGCCCCGGCCGCTTAACGACGACGACGACGACGCACTCCTTCGGCGTACCATTCAATCATTCAATTTTTGCGATATGGCTATTTGACTGTTATTACGACCATTATTGGCCATTAACGGGTGGATGTGGACCGCCGTTGTTATTGTTGTTGTTGGCGGGGGCCGATGTTTATTTACTTGCAGCCCGGCAGCCAGCCAACCCAACAACAACCGCCGCCGCGCGTAATGAATTGCGACGAGTGATAAATGTTTTGGCCACGGCTGCCGACTTTGTGCCAATCGGCAGATCGTTTGGGTTCGTTGCAGTCGGACGACGCGTTGCTTATGGGAATTCTACGGCTCCGGAGTCCGTCTCCAGAGGGTCTCCGGCATCCTGGCCTCGGGCCGGGCCGGGTTGGGCTTTTGACGCAGCTGACGTGTTCGGGTGCTACCGCCGTTTGTTTGACCCAACAAAATAGTTAATCCCCGGCGGGCCCCTCGTCGAACGGACGTCGGCTTTGGTGGACGTCGTAGGTGGAACCGTCCGTCGAGTAGCGTTCTGTTTGATGAAGTGACACACACCGGCGGCGGCGGCGGCGGCGGGTCTTAGCGTCGCCTTTTTAGCTCCTTAATGGAGACAAGCGCGACCCGCGCCACCGAAGAGGTATTTGTGTCAATTACTGAACCCGCGAGAGATGCGGTTGAGATTGCGACCGCTCGCAGGACCGTGATTGATTAGCTGCGCCCGCCCGGACCCGTACGCGGCTAATGTGTTCCGTACGAACCCGCGACAACCGGGAGATTATCAGCTCCACCGGGCGGGCGGCCGACCGGCACTTGTCTTGTGGCCACGCGCGACATTGTTGCCACGGATCGAGTTTTCATAATTGGCCTCGGTCTTTTCGGAACAGGACGGCAAGTGCAACGCATAACAGGCGCATAAGGGTGGCACAAGAGTTTATCGGGTTTGTATCGCGCTTCGGGTTGCTGCGCTGTGCTCGTGTGTCGTGGTAGAAGATCGATGAGGACGACTCCTGCTTGGGGTGGACCCTTCCAGTTGGACTCAATGCTTTGTATTGCTCCGAACGGGGTGCCTTTACTTCTTGTTTACATACGTGATTCTCACATCCTTCCGGTGATAATCGTAACGGGAAGTTGCTCTCATTATTTTGTATGCTGTAAGGGTAAAGCAAATCTTAGTTCAAAATATTGTTGAGTGTCCCAATGATTTTTCAATCGTTGAATTTTCAACTTTCATCGAAACCCAACTAATTTTTTGTAATAAACTTCAAATTTTCGTTCCCAATCAATTTGAGTCTTTTAAGATGAAATCAATGAAATCAATTGCTACCTGATGCAAGAAGCGCAATTTTGTCCAACGAGATTGATTTTCGGTTTAACAGGAAAGTTTGGCTTCGGGTTCGACGAAACTTGAATTCGGTCACAAAAGGAGTACCAATATTCCATTGACTTTTGAGAATTTCCACAGTTCAAAGAAGCGGTTTTGGGAACATTAAATGGTTAGTTTCGTATGTCTACAGCCTCTAACCCGCATTTTCTTCACAAAAGCTTTATATTTCATCTTGACTAAAGGTTTAACCATGTTGGACTGTGATCGAAGTCGCATGAACCCTTGCCCCCTCGAAGCTTCTGAGTTGCATAAACGTATTGACAGCACCATGAATCATCACGTTCGCAACCATCAACGGGTACCGCACAACGGGCACAAAATCAATCATCACTGATCGATGACTCGGCGGGCTTTAATGCACCCAAAAGGGTCCTCGTGGCGTGGCTTTCCAGGTTGTGTAAAACCGCCCTCCGTCCGTGGACAGTGAAAAATGAACACCGGGCTTTCGGATGTGGCGCTTTCGGGTGGAGGGAACCGCGTTTGATGTGCGAGACAGCTCGAGTGAGCATCGGCTGGGTTTGTGGGTCAGTGAACGATTCTCGAGAAGTGCCGTAGTGAAGTGTTACGTAAAAAGAATGAATGAACATGCAAAGAAAGGGGTCGACTAGGCTTCACATGCGCTCCACGGACAGCCCGACTGGCAAGTCTTAAACAATCGGCACCAATCGTTTATCTAATAGCATTGATTGGAAAGGCGGTACATAAACAACCGTTCAAGCGTCTCGGGAGGCTTAGCAACGGCCGCTGCTCCACGACGGGAGGGCCGCCACACGACCGGGCGGGCTTTGATTTACAACGCTCCACGCTCCTCAAGCCGCCGCCGCCGGACATGCGTGAGACGCGCCCTCGGGTGTGTCACTAAAAGGCCCCGTAGCTCGGGCTCGGGCTTCTTGGCCGTTTTTTTTCGCACCAGACCCGGCCGGGCTGGCTGGCTGGCAGGCTGGGCGTCAAGCAGCTGCAGCCGAACACTAGGACCACGGGGTTGGGACCTCTCGGTGGGCCAGGCCGCGACCCGCGGGTGCCCCATAAAAGCTGGTCCTCTGCGTGGACTTCCCCGATCGATCTGTTGCGTCTGGCGATTACTCTGCGCTTATCGCGCAATCGATATCGCAGGTCCAGATTTATGTGATCCCCTTTTCGGTCCGTTTCGCAATACCGATATGAGTAATGCCTCCCGGGTGACGGGAGGGGGGCGGCCAACACCTTTTATGTCGCGAATCACCGGAATCCAAAGGAGAGTCCCTGTTCGCCATGGTCTCCTCGTAATGGAATGGTGGTTCTAATTGAACGAACCTACGTTCTAAGACGTGCCCGGCGAGGAGTCAGCTGCAGCTGGGAACCGTTACCTCCAAACGGCGGAAGCGTATCAGACCGGAGGTCTTTTTGCTCCCGGTGGACGATGTTTACCCTTGCCGAGACGGGCGAACTCGTGACAAAGTGCACCGAACACAGGAAGGAAGTTATGAATCACGGCTCGCACGGCGAGCGAGTGTCGCTGTTTGGGAAAGAGCGACACCCGAAGAAGCTAAACAAACCGGGCTTTGGGACCAGTTTCTTCGGGTGGCCTTCAGGAGCTCGACGCCGAGAAACGAGGAACCATTCTCACGTAAAGCAACGCGCGCGCACTTACGAAAGAGTTTCCGTTTCTTTCGTCTCATTTCAGGCAGAACGGAGTAATTTACACAAAAAAGGAAAGGCCGCCGATGTCTTTGATTCTTGTTTTATGATCGCGATCACCGAATGCGTTGCATAAAGCGGTGCTTGCAGTGTCCAGAAATGGATGGTTCGGTTCCCGGTTCGGCCATTCCGTTTCGATCATCACCCTAGATGGACACAACCCGTTGGCCCGCCCGCTGCCCGCTTTGGGCCCTTTGGCCCTCCGTCCGTAGGAGGAGCGCATGTTCCACCCACTTAATTTGTGACTACAAATCGATCGCTTTGCCGATCGGGGCACTGCGTCGCCATGAATCACTGCGGGCCGATCACGCCAGATGTGGCCCGGACCGAGACCGGGGGTCCCAAATGGCACCGAATTTGAAACGCCAATTATGCCGCTCGTTACCCACCACCTAACGCGTAACGCGCATTGCTGACATTCCTGCGGGTCCCGCGCGTTTGGCTGGCGGGGGCCAGAAAATCTCAGCTGTCAGTCGAGCATTGTTCCGAGCCTACGGGGTCCCAGACCGACCGGGTGGACAAGTTGGTTCACGCGGCCGTACCACCAGCGCGAACTGAACTCGAAACTTGATCGCGGATCTGGATTTTGGGGCTCTCTTTGGGGCGGCCCCCCGCGAGTCGAGGGCGTAAGAATGGAACGAATATCCATCATCTGCCGCACGTGTGCGTATCAGATCGGGGTCAGGTCACTGTTGGGTGCTTTGCCCGTTTTTCCCCGATATCTTGCCGAGCGCCGAGCAAAACGTTCCCTTTCGGTTTCGGTTCCCTAGAGGCGAACCCAGCCTCGACGATCGACGGTGGCCGATGAGATCGCGTTGCAACGTCTCACGCAGTCAGCGCCAGCGTACGGGTGGAAGATTGTCCTGGGCGATTGCAACCCCAACCACCACCCTGGGGGCCAACGAGCTCACTTTGACCATCTGGAGCCGCGGATTAGTTATCGCACCGGCACCGGGTGGACACTTTTTTTCGTGCCACTCCACTCCCGATCTCGCCGTGGTGACAAATGCAACGTTGTAACCGGCGCAGTCCCCTACTCCCGGGGAACTCGGCTCCCGGGGAAGGGTCCGTCCGGACACTTTGTCACCGTGGTCCAGAGGGGAGGGCTTTGGCGCTGCCAAAACGCGTTACGCGCCCGACCCAACCTGGCCCGGACCCGAAGCCGCGTTGTGCGCGTTGTAATCAATAATGCTGTCCTCAATTTCGTTTTCCAATTTATTGTCGCAGGGGGTGGGGGGGGACCCGAGGGGCCCAAACCCGATCTTCGTGGGCCCGTGGTTCCCGTGTTGCCCGTGGTCTCCTCCGCCGGGGGCCGGGGAAACATGACAAACTAGAGTTTGGTCCGCTCCGACGCACCCTACCTAAACTGGAATCCGATGTCTAGTCTCCCCGTATGTCCGCCTCAGCAGGAGGAGCAGGGCGGGCAGTCGGGCGGGGGTCAGCAAGCGACTAATCTTGTGCGCCACGAGTCCGCGTCAGATGTCCCGCTGCGTTCGTTCGGGTGTACACTCCTGCAGATGTCAATTCATGGTCAGAAGCAGGACTCGCGCGTCGGGCGCGTCAAGAGCCAGAGCTAGCCGGGCAGCAGCAGCTGGCCGCTCGGAGTCACCGGAGTCGGCTCTAATTAAGCGCCGACTTTGTCATTCGTGTGGTGTGCGCACGGACCGAACGGCGATCAGGTTGCGTTCTGCGCAACTCCGCTGGGAGTTGCGGGAAGTGCGTCAGACCGCATTAGCAGTAGCATTAGACCCTGGCAGGAGTCGTGCCCGGAGTCGGACTGGGAATGGCGGGCTGCTCACGGAACGGTTCACTGAATGTGCATGTTAACGGTGTCGCCGTCCGTGAGAAGTGGCGCTGTTCATAATGCTTAAAATTGATAGACCACTTTATTGCCACATCCTGCGCGCGCCCGATGAGTGCTCGGCTGTGGTTTCGTTTCAACAGCAGCTCCATCTCTTCTCGGGTCGATTTAGTCGAAAATGTTCAACTTGCTCTTGGTGTACTTATTGTGAGCCACCTCGGGGGTCATGTTGCTTGGTCAGACTCCTTCTTAATCCGCCCGTCACAAACCCCGAGCCGACACCTTGGAGCTAAACTTCTCTCCGGAGGCTCCGGATGGCTGGGCGCGGTTCCTGGGGGCCGATAGGGTTATGAAAAATGGTCTCAACAGCACCCCCAGTTGGATCAGGTGGCCCCACGAGGAGTGTGAATAGGAAAAGGTCGTTCGCGGGGTCTCGCGCGGTGTCTGGGGGCCGACCGAAAGTGACAATCTCGAGCCCATCGAACCCATTAGAATGCCGCCGCTCTCGGGGCCGAGGTTGATGCAAATGCACGGCCGGTCGGACGGCTCGGAGGGGGACGGGGTGCGAGGACATTAATAACTGTATGAATAATAATGAGTGAACGTGAACTGTTTTGGTGAGACGCTGGCGCAGAGCTCTTCGTATGTACGTGGCCCGGCAAATCTTGTAAAACGGTTTGTACCGGCCGTGGGTTGCCGAGTGGTGGCCGAGATAAGTATCGATTTGATTTGCAACCGGTGTTTACACGCTCTCCAGACTATCCGAAACGGTTGTCTGCTCGCGCGGAAGCTCAATTTGTTTCCCAGAACCTGCCCGATCCGCGTGGTGCAACAATTCGCAGAACTTCCAGCCAACTCCCTGTTAATCCTGTAAGCCACTTAGCGAACGGTATTCGCTTCAGTCCGCACAAGTGATTGTCTTCGAGAACCCGAGGGTCCCGGGGGTGTTGTTTGCGTGCTCCTCGAATTACACACCCGGCACCCGTGCCTGGACGCGCTCTGTTTGGATTGCCTAATTTCGCCTTTAATTGATAGCGAACCGAGACTGTGGAATTTCCGACGCCGAAAACCTAATCCCGGGCCCATCCCTGGGGGAAAGGGTTTTGACGAACCCGGTCCTGGTCCGGGCGTTCGAGTTGATGCGACTGCATGCGCATCGCATCGCATCGTGAAAGTTTCCAGACAAAACAAATGAACGGAGCGGCAGACATTATCACGGCGGAACAAGTTTTCGGTGCTGACTCCTCCTCGATTCGCCAGTTGCCAGGCGAGTGTTGTAAGTTATGTTTCGCAAACGGCCAGCGTGCTGTTGGCGGCGCCCGGCAAACGATGCTGGCCCGAGCCCGAGTGTTTGCCTGGATGGAAATGGATTGCCTGAGACGGTGCCTTGTAGCGCGGTTGGTTTCGGGCCACAATCTAAGGGGGATTCAAGGCGCGTTGCGATGTCTGCAGAAGAGCTAGGAATGATTTTCGTGTAAAATCATCCAATTTACGGCATCCCTTTGGCACTGGCTGCGATTTGTTTGACAGCAGAAAGCTGCTCCAGAGGCTTACGATACATGAATCAAAAGGTGTATCAGGTCTAAAAGTAGGGAATCGGATGTTGCACTGAAATGAAAAACTCTTTTTTGTTTAAAGTATGTGCCATTGCTGGCTATACATTTCTCCCATCTCTATGATAATTCGTGGATGCCACGTCGAAAGAACTCTTCGTCTTTTGAAGCATAGCAATTAGTCATCCAATTTTCGACTTCCTCGTAGGAATCGAAGTGCTGCACAGCCAATGCGTGTCCCAGTTGAACCAGTTTTGCCGTGTCCAGACGCATTGTCATGGAGCAAAACTATCTTACGGTGTCTTCTGGACCATTCTGGTCGTTTCAATTCGATCAATTAATGGTTCACATCCATCATCATCTGCATTAATGATTTCACTAGATTTTGGGAGCTCGTGGTACACCACACCTTTCTGTTCCCACCAGCATCAGCATTTTGTTTTTGGCGAATCGATGTGGTTTTACAGTCGAAGTTGATGGTTGTTCCGGACTCACCCAAGATTCTTTCTTTTTAGAATTCTGAAAATAAATCTATGTTTCATCGCCAGTCACCATCCGATGGAGAAATGACTTTCTGTCTTCCTTAGCTGTCTTTCGTTTATTTACAATCTTCTGGATCCTTCCCAGAGCCTTCAAACGTAGGGATATGGCGTATTTTGACTCATTTGGGTGATCCGCGAGTTGTTGTTGCGTTTGCGTGTACTTTTCGTTCAACAGCTTTTTAGAGGCCTCCTAGATTCTTTGTCCGTGTCAGATGTCAAAATCGCCACGATTAATTTTTGGAAACCACGCAAAGCACTGCGATATTCCAAGAGCATGATCATCGCAAGCTTCGACAAGGATTTGATGCCTTTCTGTAGCAGTTTTCTTCATCATGTAGCAGAAAACCAATGTCAAAACAAGGTAAGGTTGCCAAATAAGCATAATGAGAAGGACCAAATTGACAACTAGAGCCATCTGTTTACACAATCCACTTTCATACTTCTGGACTTGGCATTGGTTCTGGACATTTTTCGCGATACCCCAAAAGTTAGTTCAGGATCTCGCAAATCATTCATTTGGCATCGGCTCAACATTCAACAATGATGTGGTGAGATAGCAATTTCTGGTTCACTCGTCCCGCAGAGCCATATAATGTTGCCCGGGCCATACTAATTCAGAGCCCTGCGTACGTAACAGTGATTTTTTGCTGTTCTTAGAAAGGCCGACACCCAGAGAGAGGGAGGCTTACAAAAAGGGGCTGATAACTATTACGAGCTCCTTACGCCCTTTGCGCGCTTGAATAACTGCCTGCCTGCCGCTGCGCCCTTTGGGAAGGGTGGCGAATGCAAAAGTGAGAGAGGCAAAAAAATGTCACCAGAAAATTACTCTATCGTCCACATGGATCCGTAGCCGAACTGGGCGCCACGGCACACGGTGAACTCTCTGCCCACCGGTAACGAACGGGTAACTTCCGTTGACAACTGTGACAAATTGTAACCACGCGCGCGCGTGTGTGTCTCCACCTTCAACCGGCCGGCCCGCCGGTCCTGGGGTGACACAACACACAATATAAACGCTGCGGCCGTCCTCCGGCCGCGCTCCATGCTGCCGCTGCTGCAACACATTATGCACGGAGCCGCGCCAAGCATCGGAGTGCATCGATTTCATCCGCGCCGCCCGGCTAGACCGCCTGCAGACGCCGCCGCGTAGTCGCGTGAGAGCATAGACGGGGCGAGCTGGCCGTCGTCGTCGCCGTCTGGGAGGCCGCTAGACGGTGCGCCAATGCACTCGCCGGCTGGCAATATGTCAGGAGGCGGAGCGATATGCAAAATTGTCCACCGGCGAGCCCGGTGGCTGGCTGGCTGGCTGGCTGGGGGGCTCGCGGCCCGGAGCCTGGGCCGCACGCGTGCGTCCGACATTTGCAAACATACGTCCACCTACGCCGCGATCGATCGCGATCTTTAGCGCATGTGTCGCGCTTAGCGCTGCCTCGGAACCCCTCGGGTTCGCGGTTCGTGCGTACGCACCCGTCGGAATCGTTTAATCGTCTCCCTCTCATCCCCACGTGGCCGTTCCGAGCGGGTCGACCTAGTGGTTAGCTATTAAAATTTCAATTACTTCGCGAAAAATTGCTCCGGCTGGCTCGGGCCCGGGAACGAGAGCACCGAGAGCGAGGAATGCAGAACAGATGGTCGCGACATTGCGCATTGCGTTTGCGATTATGCAAACGACCTACCGGGTGAAGGGACCGATCACGTTGATCACATTGTAAATTATGCTCCTTTCGGCGCCCGTCCCGATGTATGTTTTGATTTACCTACCTGCTATGTCCATTTGTTTTTTCTAAATATAAGTTAAGGTGAAAAAAGATGAAGTCATTGCCTCGCCGATGAAAAGGAAGCGGCAGTCGCACGTTCTCCCGGGCAACTCCCCAGCGGGCGATCACGCACCGGTTTTGTGGTTCACCCTGAACGACCTCCACCCCGTTGCGGACCTCGCACGCGTCCACACCTCGCTTACGCACGACGGCTTCTCGACGGCTTGATTCGCCTCTCTTAATTTCTTAAACTACGGCCACCGGCTACGACCTCTCATCCACAGTCTCCGGCATCCTCAGCACATCCTGTTTGGGGCTGGTTTTCTTGGACGATATTTCTTCACCCCCTTTCGGCCGCTGGAGGGCCCCTCGGTTCTTTACGCACCGATACGCGAAACGAAAGGTTCCACGCAGGCCACGCGGCGCGGTCTATGATTTAATAATTGCAGCTCCACGCACCACGCGTGCATTCCGCGCGCTTGGCCGCGCCGCGCGGTGCACTTTATCAGCACCGGTGCGACGGGTTCATTGGTTCATGCACCTCGTTCAAGGGTGAAGTGACACCGAGCTCCGAGCCGAGCCGAGCCGAGCGCAAGCGCAAGCCCTATCGCGGTGTACAGGCCCACGTCGGCAGAGCGGGTGATCTAGAAAAGTGTATCCTATTAGCCCCGCGGGCCGCCGAGCGGTGGGCAACCGAATTCACCTCCTAATGCGCCCGGGCCCCGGGTGAAAGGATGTTGAGGTCGTAAAAACAACCAGCAAACTCAACCCGCGCCGTGCGGTTGCTTTCGGTTTAATTAGCGTTCTTCCTGCTCGCCTGCGACTGCTTATCGTGCACGGGGCGGGCTGATAATGCAGGCGCATGAAAGGTTAGTGGCGGCGGCGGTTTAGCGGCGGATGTTTTCGATAGTACGGGCCCAATGGGTTCCAATTAAGGTGGTTCAATCAAATCGAACGGGGGGGGGATTAACATCAAGCCTCTGCGCCCCATTATGCAAGTGGCTCAATCTGTTGATAGACAAGTTTTGCTGTGAATTCTGTTGTTGGATCCTTTTTTATTATCTCATTTTTCATATCTGTCCACGCGAAAATGGAGCTTAACAGAACGAATACAACGAATCGCGCGGCCTATTTATAACTGTACTTAAAGTCGTAAATACCAAACGTCAACGACCACTGTGGTCGGCGAGTGGTCAAGATCCGTGCAGCACACCTGTCGTTGCCGCAACGACAAGGATGAGAAGGTTGCTTCCCCCCCCAGGATTGCGGCAACACGCTGATTACGAAACAATCGCGCCGCCCGACCAGTTCCCGAACCGATCCTTAAATTACCCGCACGAAGCAGCGCAGCAACGGATGCAGGTTAGGTCTAGTTTTTGTTTTTGTTTTTATTTTTGTAACGGCCTCTTCTCGCTGTGCTGTGCTTCACCGTTTCGTTTGCTAGGGGCCGGTGAAGAATGCTTGTTTCGTTCGCACGGAACGCAGTTGGTTGGCCCGATGTCAAACGGTACCACTCCCATGAGTTCGGCTGGAGTCACGAGATTCCAGCGCCTCGGCTAGCTCGACGACGACGACGCTCTTGATATCTGATTTGTGCCACGCAACTCGCCGAACCGAGTGTGAACGACTTCATTCCCGTCCCGACCTCGGCGTTCGCATTCTGCTAAGCCACGCCGCGTTTTCGAAAGGATCCACTCGGTTGCCGCGCGGCGATCCACGCCGCGAGGGTTCGTCGCTGCCATTCGCGAGCGCGCATTCAACTCTTTCGTTCTCAGTTGCGACGCTTCGCACGAGATCGAGAGGAAAAGCAGGTTTTCAGCGTTTGCGATAAGACTCGAAGCACCGACAGTACTTTCGATAAGTTATCATCAAATCACAGGTTGAACCATAAAAAAAACGGAAAGAAACACATAAAATGGGATAATAAAAATATTTGATTAGTTCACTCGACTGAAAGAAACTAAGAACAAAATAAATGAGCGCCACTCAAACCGCAGCAGGATATTGGGCACCAGCGTCGGCCACCAGGTGGGCCACCAAAAAATGGGGTTGATAAACACAGAAACGAGTAAAGAAAAAGCAACTCTACCGATCACCGATCGCTGGTGATCGGGCACTGTTGGGCGCGAGCCGCAAATGGCCGCAAAAAAGAGGCAAAAGAAAAGAAACAAACGCGAAGCGAAGTGAAGCAAAAAAAAAAAAAGACGTTTTAAAACTGATCGAATGCGTTGTCGTGATGGTGGTGCACCTTGACATCGATTAGCACCGCGCAGAGCGAACGGCTTCGGCTTCGGCGGGAACTGCGCGAACTGCGATTCACTCACGCACTCCGCACGACTCCAGGCAGCGGGGGGGAGATTTGGGTCCGGGGGCTACCGTAGGCTCCGTTACCGATCGGAGGCAAAAAGAAAAGTTAAATCCTAGCGTGCCTTTCGCATACGCGCCGCGTGCGGTTTGCCTGCTCCTGTTGCCATGCCGTAAGGACGAACGTTAACCGGGCCGGGCCGAACCGCTACCTGTTGCGATGGCCTACTGCAAATTGCGCCTACATTGCGGAATCGAGTGCGTGAGGCACTGGCCGCACTGCGCAACGGTAATACTTCCTTCCCGAAGGGGACACACACTCGTGCCGCCGCGGCGGCATTCCGATGGCAGGCGATGCTTCCAAAACGGCCGGCTTCTCGGCTTCTCTTTTGCCTCTCGGTGCGCGCGCAAAAAAAAGGAAGCTTACGATGGGTGAAGCATGAAACGCTGGCGCTGGCGACCTTCGGCCCGGTGCCGCGGTGCTTTTCACGACTGGCCCCCGGGCGAAGGTGGTAATTATATTACTTAGTGCCGAGCAGGCGAGCCTCCCGCTGTCTCGGTGTCGCGGCTCTGGATGCTTATTTATGGTGCTGGGTGTTCGTTCGGTTTCAGCTTCAGCGCTGGCGCTAGAAGCGAGCATAAAAACCACCCAAACGAACGATCGATCGGTTTGAATTGAAATTTAAATTTATTGGCCGCTCTCGAATGGGCGCATAAATCAGGGCCTCCCGAAGCGGCGTTTGGTAGCGGGCTTTTTGCCTGTTTCGAACAATTTATGCTCTAACCGACGCGACCGAGACCGGTGATCGCTCAATTGTCGATTGTTTTATGACACCTGGCCGCTGCTGCTGCGGGGGTTCTTTCGGGTTAATGGCGCTGCGAGCGAGTAATTAAAACGGAATAAAACGCTAATGATTGGAGACAAATTGCAACATAAAATTAATGTTGCGTTTAAGATCCGTATTACTTTTCTAACGGCCTCCGAATGGTGTGTGGTTCTGACATCGACCGGGATAGCTAGTGGGATATTGCTTCGAAGCCATTAATCCGTTAAGCAACAATTCAGTACGATAATCCTTTACAATGTTGGCTCGCTATCGCATAACTAAAACTTTAAAATGCTTCAAGCACTGATTGGCACTCGTGACGTGGGCTATTAGTTTGCAAAAAGGGTTTCTGCCTATCAACCGGATCAATCGAAGGGGCAACAATAATTCAAACTCCTTCAAAGATCGCCACCGGACTAATTAAAACATCTTGTACCGCGAGACAAATATCTCTGTCCTCCTCCACCGGGTGCGACGGGGGGGGGGGGGGGGGGCCTGACAATGTCGGGAACTCATTAATCAAACCATAACCACCACCAGTAACAGTTGCTCGGGTAAAAAGCCTAATCAGACCCGGGTCTCGGTTAAACGGTGGTAATTTATTACATCTCCCGGAGTGTCTCTCCCGGGCGCACAAAACACCAAACTGTAACGATCGTGTTTAGTGCTCATTAAACAATCACCCGCGCCTTCGGAAGGGCGCGGGAGAGCCACCCAACCCGACACCGTGTTTGAGTGTTTGTCGATCACAACCCCCGACAAAAACACCCCGGCACATCATGCCCGAAGCCGAACCCGCCAACACAGCATTCACTTGGGCGCACTGGGCCCGCGCGGATCGATTTATCTTCGACACGCCACCCGCCACACGAATGCGCGCCCTCCGATCGCTGAGCGGTCCCTGTCCGGTGCAACAATAAAATGCACATAAAACAAACAGATCATTTGTCAACCGTGCGCGCCGGCACAGGTTTCGTGGGTCGCCCTTCGTCCTTATCGGGGGAACCGGGCCTCGCGAAGCCTTTCGCTTTTTTCGTGGCTTGCGCGCAAGTTAGTGTTGCGGCGCAGGGCGGTCCCCTAGGGACGTGCGTGTCCAAAGTCACCCCCGGGGTGCATGCAAAGCATGGCTTCATTCAACCCGCGGAGCCCTCGGGTGATTTCTTTCCTCCACCTCGGGGTTGCCGCAGGGTTTTGTCGGCCTGCCTGGTAACCTGTCGTCGTTCGGGAGGCGAAAGGTTGGCCCAGGGCACGACCCGATCACCTAGGCCTGGGGTCGCCATTCTAGCGCCGTCGGGCTGGCTGTGGCGTCAGGGCGCGTGTAGACGATCCGCGGCCGGGGCGCGAGAAAGATCGTCTGCACCAGATCCCGCGAAAAGGTGGACCATTAGTGGGCAGTCAGTCCACACGGCGGGCCGGTGTGCTCGTTATGGGCACTGCCGCAAGAACGGGACGGCCTTACACCCTATAATAATGACATAATATCTTTAACCGTATTAATAACCATCATTTGCCGCCGCCCATTTGAATTTGATTCCTTGGCACGCCCCGCGATAAGCTCGGCGCGGACTGCCACGGACGGAGCGTTGGTCAGTGTGGCCAATGTTTTAATCAAACCCTGGTCCAACACCCGGCGCGCCAACCAACGGGTTGCAACCGATCCGGCCACCGCCACTGACGCCCGGAGGGAAGATTTCGATAACGAGCAGGGCCTGGGCCCAGAAATTGAAAGTCCGAGAACCGAGCCGAGGTGGCGAGGCGGTCTCACTTTTTTTCTCCCCACCCTGGTGGGCCCGCAGGACTCAAGGCTTCTGCGCGAGGGGGTCCGATCCGAGCAACGCAACGGGTGACATAAGTAAATTAGGTGCAATATATTCCGTTTTATTTCAATTGGATGCCGTTCATTATACGGAGTGGGACTCAAAACACAGAAAGAGAGAGAGAGTGAGAGAGGGATAAAATATAAGCAGAGCAAAACCATTAAAGGAGAATCGTAAATTATAACGCAGAAGTAACTAACATAACAGGTGGTTTCGATTTGGCCCAATTAATTACGTTTACGTTTAACTTTACGTTATTTAAAATTCATATTTCAATGAAATTGTCCCCTTGGGCGAATGTTTATTTGAAAAACAATTAAACTTTATTGGCTTATTAAAACCTGATACAAATTCCAAGACTTCAAACACCTGATACCTACCCGTTAGCTCATCCCTCTGTCACGCGTTTTCCCACGAATTTTCTCACGTGTCCTGCCCGGGTGGCAGGTAGCAAAAGCCTTCAAGACCAGCCAGCAAGTGTGGAAAACAGTTTTATTCACACCCCGGCCAATCAGATCCGTCAGACACACACACATGGGCTCGTTTATCGAGCAAAATGAGCCGAGCCATGAGCCATTTTATCCCGGCCAGCCCCAGCCCCAGTCCGGCCCGGCTCCTTAGTGCGATTTGTGGGTGGACACCACCCATCCCGTCCCCGTCTACGATCGCTGTGAAACTCACAATTTGTTTCTGCACGCCACCGGAGGCCAACGGGGCGTACGATCCGGCCAGATCTGCAACGAACGAACGTAAACGAGCTGCTACCGGGACTGGCCCGTTAGCCAGCGAGTCAAGCCCGGTGAACGCGGACCACCAGGCCTGGCGATTCTGACAAAATGTCCCCACAATCTGTGACCGTCGATCATCGGACGCGATCGTGAGGCGGAGACGGAGGTCGGGTTGCGGGCTCCAAACGAATATATCGATTTAATGAAGCAAATAATAATAATTCAATTATTTTTATTTTAATGCTCCTGCCGTGGCTGCTGCTGCTGGCGCGGTGGCGCGGTGGCTACTTCATCGCCCGTTTGCTGTTTGTCATCGAAATGTTATGTCGCGAACGCGAACCCCACCGTGCGGCCCGACCGTGGCCAGGGTTTCGCGAGCCGAAAGAGGTTAAATGTAAATTTTACAGTCAACCCAAATTAGTTTTCCCGTCGTCGTTTCGGGGGAAGTCGGACCGGGAGGGGGGACCTGTTGCACGCGGCACACGGAGGCTTGTTACGGCGGCGACTGTGTATGTCCACTGATTTGCTCTCAGCGAACCCCCTTTTAACATGTTCCATTTCGATTCGGAATGATTTGCGGTAACGGGCGCTGTCGTTGTTTTTAATGCCGACACCGGCCCGCGCGGGCACAGAAGTTGATGACAATTTCAAGATTTATGCAGTAAATGGAGCTTATATTTTTATGTTCGCTCTACAATTGTTTGTTGACTTATGGTGACAAGCACTGTCGTTGAAAGTTTCTCATCGGCGCACGATTTTGTTAAATTGTTGTTAGCTAATGTGGAGATAATTGGACAAACAGGTATTGTCAAGGGTTTCGTTCTTCGATAAAATATGTTGAAGATTATGTTGTTTGTTCGATGTTGTTATTTTGAGATGTTTTGAACATGGAGCTATGCTTCATTTTGTATCTGACTAGAGCTTTTACATATATTTTTAGTCAGTTTTCATTTAGTTTTTGTCAGTTTTCCAGACACCCTTGCAGCAGCCATTTAAGGGTTGAACAAAGCCTAATCAGACGATCATTCAAAGGCCTAGAAGGGATGACAGAGGGATATCAGAACAGAACACAGAAAAGCAGATCACGACCTTCTCTTAGAGTAACAAGGATCAATAAGTTCTTAAGCTAAACATGAAGAAGGTAAGAAAGAAAGTCATGTTGCACATTAAATGCCTTTAATAAGGGTAACTCCACAAGCCAGTCTATTCCTGGCCAGAGTATAAGTCATTTCCCGTGAAGGTGAGAGTATTTTTCCATTTTTATCCTCTTTGCTGGAGACTCAACGAACCCCGCAAAGCCTCTTAAAGCAATGAGAAGCATAAGCAAAAAAATAGCAAAAGTTGGAGAAAGAAAAAACGGACAAAGTAAAGTTTTTTTTTTCCTATTGCTTGAGCATATTACGATTTTCTTGAGCATATTGCGGATCATTTGGCGTATTACGGAGTGGGTCAAACCATTATCCAAACGTGGGCTGTGAAGCGATTTTTTGCCACCCCCAAAATTTTTGCCATTTACACTAATTGAAACATTTGCCCCACGAAAACTTGCAAAAAGGCGAACGGAAAAAATGAAGCACCCAGCAAAATCTAATCAGACTGCTCCGAAGTGGTCCGAACCGGGTTCGGGTTTGCTGATTGCTTTAGAAACTGTCTTTTTGCTTACTGAACTTCAACCCGGTGAAGCGAAGGTTCTGTAAAAAAGGCCGCCGCGCGGCTATTGCGAAAATGGGTCCGTCTATCATCCGACACAATCGGGGTGCGTAGTATGTTGACTTGTGCGGCAATGATTCAAAGTAGTGCGCGACATAATTGAATTTTACGACTGGCGCAGCTGTCGGCCGCGCCGGCCTCGGCGAATGGGGCTCCGGGAACTAATTCGCACCCTTTGGCCCGTCCCGTCCCGGGGCCGGTGAAGCCATTCGCGGCTGACGTGTGCCGCTCTCAATAATTCTTCGTTCGGTACAGTTCTTTCGTTGCCAGCCTGGCGAGCCAGCGTTTCAGGTTGGCCGCGACCAGAAAAAGCGGTACCCGAAAGGCACTTGCTTCGAAAGGTGATAAATGTACACTTTACGATGCCATAACTTTTCCCGCGAGTCGAGCCCATTGGCGTTCCGATCGTGTGGCGCTGGCTGCGTTGAATAATCGGGTCAAATCGGCTCCGGATCTGAGGTGCAGGGCGGACGCGCGAGCGCCTCACCCGGGGATCACTTATCATGCTGGTTATGCTGTTTGCTGTTTCTGTGGCTGCACCGGAGCCCGATCGGCCCGGTTCGGTCGGAGAGGATTAGAGGGCACCGGCGGCTGTCATCCGGCCGCCCGGCTGAATGCCATCTTTGGACTCCGCTATAGACTAACGCTACGGCGGGTCATTCTCGTCGGCGATCAATGGCAACCAAACTCATTCGTGAGACACCTCTTAGGCCCCCTCAGGCTTAGGTTAAGCAAATAACTTACGAGCTTAGTAGCTCCCCTCCGTTCAGATTAGGCGGGTTCAACCGTCTCGGGCCAACCGTCTTGCGTGAAGCGCTTTCGCTTTCTGCGCCGACGACCATTCAATGAAAATAGAATTCCAAACGCTAATCAATGCTGTCACCCCAATGCATTTATGCACGCCCGGTGCAGTGTGTGTGCCATTTGTTATTGACAACAAATAGAGCTTTTCGCGCTTGCGCTTCAAACGCACGCCACGTCCAAGAGCGCCGCACGTCCTGCGTACGCAAGACAAACACGACCCTTGGGTTTCTTTTGCACTCGCCGACAAACCGACGGCGGCCCCGGCTGAAAGAGAGAGACAGAGAAAGAGTAAGGGGAGAGAGAAAGAGAGAGAGAAGCATGGTAAAACGAAAGAAACGAAAAGTGCAGAAAGGGAGTCTTATGTAAGCGAAAGGTGGGCTTAAATAAGGATCGAAGCACTGACCACGGACAACGCGGGATGACTGTGGGAAGGACCATGGGGACCATGCGACCGGGTGTGCGTGTGTGTATGTGCTCACACACGCATAAGAAAACTGTTTTTTTGCCTCTTTTCTTGGTTGAGCACCATCTGGGACACAGAACGGAGCGGAGCGAGTGAGGCCATTTTGTCGCTAGGGCGTCAGGGGCTGCTAACCCCAAGCCTGAACCTGTCGCACGGATGGCGCTGCCCGTGACAGCCCCATGACACCAGCCCCCCGGCCCACCAACCCCGCCCCGGCAACGCCAACACAACTTCGGAACGGCTTTCAGGAACTCGGGCGCACCGCCCCGCCCCAATCGGCACGGCACATTCAAAAACAGAGCTCGCGCGACGCATGTTCCCCCCTTCCTTCGGCAACACGCAGCGCAGTGATTGGAGTCGATGTTGGCTGTCGGTTTGATAGTGGCACCACGGAACGGCACACCCGAAAGCAGTGCCCCGGAGAGCGACGGTGGCCCCTGGAAATCCTGCTCCGTTCGACAGCTGGCTTAATGTCCGGCGCGGCTCGATGTCCTTTGCGGGTCGCTTTAGGGTCACGGAACGGAATCGAAAGTTCTGCGTAAGGGAGGGGCCGTGCACGCCTCGAAGGGGTGCCATTCAGCCAGCCGTGCCCGGGGCATTGGTTCGATAAAGCGCTTTAGATTAAGCGCGGGTGAGCCTTCAAGGCGTGCGCAGATGATTGCGGTGCGAATCTGTTCTCGTCATGTTCGTTCTTGGGTCCGCTTGTCGCACGATTAGATTCTGTGCTACAAATTGGCCAGTGTGTTTTGCAATCGATTTAACTTGTTTGCTTTACTTTTTGCGTTAATATTGTGCGATGATGTGCTCTTTTCTGTCTGTTATGGTCATTTTATGATTGGAACTACATTTTATAAATATTTGTCCTGGTTTGTTGTAAGCTAGTTGCATTCATGTTTAATGCGTCATTTGACGTTTATAGTTGTTTCGATTTTGTTAGTTTCACGATCTCGACTCAACTTTTATTCGATTGCTGTATTTGATTACTTTAAAGAAGTTGGATCGTTTTGTTATATTTTTAACTCATATTTCCTAGATAGTTTGATGTTTCTAACTAATGTCGAGTTCATTTCAACTGATTTTGACTTATAAAATGATGATAAGACCCACCTCTTACCCCTGCATAGGTTTGAGAAGGATTTATCTATCGATAATTACAAAATTATAAAAATCAGCGAGAGGGGGCATGGGGGCAAACTCCCCAGAACCATGGCATCTAGCTTCACTCTTTTCACAACGGTCGCCATCCTTAAAGTGTTAGACAATGCATGATGTTCCCCACTTAAAAGGGAGGGTCCACTCTCCGGAGCATAGCTAATAGACACCAATGATTCGTACAGAACGTACCCACCACTTCTTCATTTCCGCGCGCGTGTCTCAAATCTATCTAGTCTCTTTCCTTATAATTATTATTAATTTTTTTGCATATTCATTTTCTCAATGTTTTAATCTTATCATCACCATAATCAAAGCGTATGATGACAAGCACAGTTTTGACAGCGCCGAACAATAATGACGAACAATAAATTGTATGCCTAAGGCGTAAGGCATTGTCACCTGAACCGAAACGAAGTTCAGTTCCGTTATTTAAAGTTAAAGTTATGTGGCATGTTTACGCCTTAAAATAATCCTTTATCCTTTTTCCAGTTCAGAGTTGTTAAAAGCACGAAAAAATCGTTTATTTCGATAACGTTGCAATGAGCACCAAACAAACCAATCGACCGCTCACTAGGAACGGAGTACGCCGTGTGACTAAAACCCAAGTCCCCAAGAGGTGCCCCAACTGGCCACTGGCGGGCTGCGGGCGATTAGATTGCGTATCGCTTGTGGGTCTGTATTTCCCCCGCAAACAACTTAGATTTGTCACCGCGCTGAAACTGAAAGTCCGGTGTATAAATAAATAAAAGAAGTAAACCCGATTCCATTCCGTGGCCCGGGCCGATCCGGGCCACGCGACTCCAAATGAAACTAATCTGTGGTGCACAAAACAGAGCGAACTGAGAAGCGAAAACGAAAAAAAAAACACACAGAACTACAACATAAAACCCCAACCCGGGTTCGAACGGGGACGACCGGGGCGTACCTTTCCTCTCATTACGCATTACGCATTACGCGGAAACCCGGTTTTGGCGTTGGTCAGTCTCGCGATCGGCGTCTTCATCGGGCCGACGGACGGACATTCACTTTTCAAGCCGCGAGGAAAACTCGGTGCGCCGGCAAGAAGGGGCTAACTCGTCGCAGAATCACATTTGAGAACTGGTCGCGCGGTCCAGTTGGAAATGCAACCCCAGGACCCGCGACCTGCCCTGCCGGTCTGCGGCCGCTAACCGTTTCACTCAATCATCAATCGGCCACTCGCGGAGTCGATAGTACGCGCGCGCGCGACAGACACGTGTGAGTGGTGAAGCAACACCCCCCGGTTAAGGCGAGGCCCTCAAGACCCCCATGGCCGAGAAAGCACACGACACGGCATTCCACGATGGTCCGCCGGCGGTCGTAAATCAATTTTTCCCCTGCACCGTGCGGGTGCGTGTGTTGGACAAGATTTTTCCTTTTGGGTTTCTTCCTCGTCGGCTCGACCTGGTCCGGCCCGGCCCGGCCCGGAGGGTGTGTTAACTTCCCGCCCGTTTGTGGGCCAAGTTGCGTGTTTTTCTTTTCTGGCCTTTTTTTGCTGCTCGTTCTTGCACCCGAGCCGAGCGTCGAGTGGCATTAATCATCGAACGCCTTTCGATTGGCGAGTTTCTTGATGGTGTGAGCGATGCACGTTGATTGGAACGCCTGCCGGACAGCAGCCCGCAGCTGACGCAGCTTGACCCAACCCCGTCACCTGGCGAGGTCGACAGATGGATTTCAGACCGCCAGGCAGCACATAAGTGGATCCTTTCCGAAGGAAGTTCAATCAGCGTGTTCTTCTCGAACATTAGCGCGTTAAACAGTCAAACGCTGAGCCTTGATTTTGGAGGATCAATTTCACTACCCACATCGGAATCAGGCCCAAGCTGGGGGATATTTATGATTTTTGTGCGAAACATATTCACACCGCAATCCTCGTCGTGGAAGGAAAACTTACCACCAGCGGCTAGCCACCCAGAAATGAATTGTTTTTGGCTAACTTCGACTTCTTCCTTTTTTTTCGTTTCAGGTACGTTGCCGGAGACGGAAAATCTCGGGAAAGCCAACGAATGTCCTTCGAAACGATACGACAACGGCAAAAACCCGACGCCGAGCGGTCAACCGGAAATGTGGCTTTCGCGTGCCAGGCTCCCATTTGGCACGGTTTCCGTCCGCTTCGATAACGTCCGCTGTGCGGTCAGGGGACGCCAGGGGACGTCAGGAAGCTTGTTGGGCTGCAGGAATGTTGTGCTGGGCCAAATTGGAATTCTTGTACCAGTGTTTCGATTTGGCCCAAACGAGAAAAAGATCAATCAGAAAGGACGAGGAGAGGAAAATCGTAGAGGCCGTGCAAATGTTGTTCTCGCAACAACTGGCAACACGGACCGGTAGAGGAAATGGCGAGAAAAGGATATATTTCGCTCGTTTTGATACCCGAGCCCTCGATACGCACGACGGCGACGGCGGAATTGGTCACCAAATTAATTTATTGAAGCTCCGTAGCCCCGATAGTTGTTTGGTTTGTGACCACACTTCTTGGGCAACGGAGAAGGATGATGAAACTAATTTGATTATCCGCTTGTTGGATTGAGTTATTTCATTTGTTTAAGCAATTCGTTACAAACAGCTTATCGAGATGGTGGCAAAAGGCCATGTTCTAGTACCAGCGATTACGTGCAATTACGAGGCTTCGGCGTTGGGAAATGACATCATTATTACTTGTACTCCGTGCGTAAGGGTCATCGGTGATACGTTGCCACGCCATATTCATAATCCGAATGAAATCATGTTGTAAAAGGGAGCAGGGTATTAAATTTCTATCGAAAATCATTTTTTATAATTTCCATTCTACAATGAAAATGATATTCTGTGCATTCTAATTCTATTTTAATAAATTAGGTTGCTTGAATACTAGAAAGTAACAATATGTTTGCTTTCTATTACGATCACGGTATTCTGTTCTATGTGTGTTTGTTTGGGACGATATGGTTGGGTACGATGCTTTCAGAATGAAACATGTTATTCGTTATCTCGTTAACGACCTAGGACAATGCACGCCGCAGTCTATCTACATTATGTGCCCTATCTTTGGTTTCTACCTGTACCCCTTTGGACGAGTGTTTCCGGATTCTTGTCCGTACTTGTCTTGTTTTGTCCCTGTGCATCTTGGTGACTAGACGACGGGCCTCTCCGAGCAAAGTTTATTTAGGCCATCGACCGTCTGGCTCCAATCGGTTTACAATATTTCACTTAAATTTTCTTTTGATTCATTGCCCTCCTCAAGCTCGTCTTCTTGGTGCAGCCTATAGCCTCGAATATCCCCATAATTACGGTGATGGATACGGAACACGTTAAATCTAGATCAACGGCCAAGAATTCACGTTTGCAATGAAACTAGTTTAATCGATATCGCATATTCGTCCAAAGATCATTCGTCAATTCTATTTTGTAGCGTACCTTGACAGCGCAGTTGCTTGCGTCGCTAAACACTGTCTCTTCTAAAATTGAAGTTGTTCATATCTTATTTAAAATTTAAAGATCTTCTTCGAAAAATATGTGTTTTTGCATTTATGATTTACCAGTTCATGTATCCTATCCACAAAATACTTGCTTCCTTACGCATAATAAAACCGCAAAACATCTTCTATGTTAAATTACCCAAAATACTCCACAAAAAACAAACGAAGCAAGCCTAATTTCTGTCAACTGTCATCAAACGCAACTCCGCTCCATCGTCTCCGATGCCTAGCAACGCGCCTTGATCTGATTATCACTCCCAGTGGGCCTGGCTACGGGATGCTGGATTTGAAGAAAACAATCAACACCCGTGGAAATGCGTGAGCCAAGAAGGAAGGCGGAAAACCCCCAAACAAATCGTCCCCGTCCTCTGCCAAAATGGATCGTCCTTTCGTTGCCCTTTGTGTCTGTGTGTGTGTTTCTCTCTTTTTTGGCTCCTCGCAAAGAATCGGCGGCTTCTTTGTTTGGCATGGGAAAGGATGAGTGCGAGCGAGACCGAACGGCAAGCGATTTCCATCGGTCTCAAGCCTGGTTGGAGCTGGTCGCGCTCCCAAAATCCTTTTCGAAAAAAAACGAGGCAAAACGAAAGAAAACCATCATTCGAATGTCCTGCCCGGCGTCGGCACCATCATTGGGCCTCACCCACTTCACCCGCAACTCGTCCGGCCCACGAGATGTCGCCAGACGCACCGCAAGCCCGATGGCATTGTGGTAGGCCATGAGCCCCGGTGTGTGTGTGTTTCTCTTTCATCGCCCGCCCCCCCACACCCCTCGGGTTGGGAAAATGAACGCTTTCCCGGCTCGAAAAACTCGTTTTCTTCGACACCCGGCGCGGTTCGTAGTTTTTTGACTCACCTCACTCGGCCTCGCGGACCCTCGCGGCTCGCCACTCGGGGTTTTAATGGATGCACCGGGAGTCGGCGCATGGCCGACTCCCGAGTGTCCTTGCTCTGGTCCTGTTCGGGCCACGAACGACTGAACCCCCACAGACACAAAGGGCCCGAGCACGATCTGCAGCAATCGGTGCATCGGACTGGTTCGTGTTTTCGGGAACGGCTCCGGGAATGGTGAACAAAAGTGAAATTGGTGAACCCTGCGATGGTAGTGGTGTGCCGATGGCCATCTTCATGTGTGTGTGTGTGTGTGAGGGTGGTGGCCGATGGAGCTGCCTGGTGGTTCAGCCCACGCTCGCGGTCGTTGCTACTCATCGGGTCACGCTCTCGTTCGCCGCTCGATCCTTCTCTGTGTGCGGCTCTGTGTGTGTGTTTGTGTTTGCGTTTGTCATAACAAACCAGACAGACTGGGCAACGATGACAGTGAAAGTGATTCCAACCCACGTCCCGTCTCCGGCGAACTTTCAGCCAGACAGACGACTTCCCGACGACGACGACGACGGGCCCCGAACTCGACCGCCATCGTTGTCGGGTGAGTGAAGGTTGTTCCAAGGACACACCGACAGGACCACCGGCTGGGCCCCCTCCCGACAGCCGGCTCCTCTCCCCGTCCGCCGCTATCGACCTTGGGCGAACCTGTGTCGGTGTTGGTGAGCGTCCTTTTCCCTTTCGCTCGGAGCCGCTCAGAGAGGTTCGGCGAACGAAGCGAAACCGAAAGGACCGAAACCTCGTGGACGTCCTTTCCGACCGACTGCGCACCGTCGCCGGGGCTGCTGGCGGTGTAATGGGCGATCGTAACGAAAACGAAAAGGGCGTTTCACTTTTCCGTGACTCCCGAACCCGAACCGGATGGAGCGTTTTTCCTCTCTCTCGCGGGTTCGACAGTCGGTGGTGTTTCCGACGGACTCGACACGCCGGTCGACGAATGCAGTCCGGGGTTCTCGTGGGACCTGCTTCGATGAAAGAACTAGCGCCTGGGGTTTTTTGTGCTCCTTCTGTGCGCTGTCTCAACGTATCATTGATCTAGAAAATGCATTATCAATTAGAGGAAAAGCTTCGTGTGGGAAACCGTAATAGTTTTTGCTTCTCTTTCATGATTATTGTGCGATCCATTAGGTAATTTATTTCTTACTAGCAGGCCCGGCGAACTCTGTTTCGCCCCAGAGGCAATGGGCCCCCGGTGATAGGAGCAGTCGGTAACGCTCGTCCCTGTATCGCAGCTGGCCATGGGTTCGATTCCCGATTCCGGCGTTCCAGGGGGGTTGGCGCGAGACTAACAACCCGGCCCGTAAAAACGAACGTTTAGAAAGAGTATCAGAGATTAACATTGTCGCTGGTTGGTGCAGGCTAAAACCGTTCAGCGGTCGTTGTCCAATAAGAAGAGAAGCACTTCATTTCGTCAGCTGATCTTGGAATTACTGGCAGTGTTTGGCGGAAATTTCAGGACAGTAAAATCATTGCCCCTCCAAAACATCTCGCAACATGCGCCAAACATCTCGATTATATACGTCATTAGTGGGCTAGTGAACGCTGCATTAGTGAGAAAGAGAAGCCAACAATTGTTTTCTGTTACTCGCTCTGTCTGTCCCGTTGCAGTATATGAAAAAAAAAACACATTGTGCGTATTGTGGCTTCATTGTGACGCGATCGGATTATAAAAAGTATCCTATCTGGGGCCCTTGGATCTAAGCTACCTCCACACCAATTTTCAGCCAAAAATGTTCAGCCGTTCTTGAGTTATAAGTAAACAGCCAATAACGCGGTACTCTTTTATATATATAGATTTTCGCTGTTTAGTTTTTTATGGCCGTATCTCTGTCCTAGATGGCACTGTAATAGCAATTATTTTAGGCCGGTACAGAATAAAACAAATGCAAACAAAAATAGGAAAATTACCTGTTTACAATATTAACGTGTTAACGTTTAAGTTGACGTCATCACATGGCTCGGACCGGTCTTGGCAAATCATGTTCACGCATTCAATATGGGAAAGGTATCAATTTGAACAGTCCTTTCAATAAGTCAATAAAATCTGGAAGATTCTTTGACCTAACATAAGGAAAAATTGGTGTTCGCTTTCACTTTCGCCCACCAATCTTTAGTCCATTTCAAGGACCATTAATCATCTGCTGTTTCCGCTTTCGACGAATAATTGGCAGGCTCGCCGGTGGTGACCCGCAACCACCGCCGCGAGAGCTTGTTGATGAATATTTAATTAATCCATCATAAACATTGGTGAAATGGTGCCGGGCCGCGAGGTTCCGCCCACCGGGCGGCTCAGGCTCCACGCAACGGATTCGAAACGGCCTTCGGCGGGCGTCGCAATTGTGGTTATAAATTTTATTATCATCCAGTGCTGGTGGTGGCTACTCCTGGCGCAATAACTTCACCGCGACACGCCACGCGAAACGCCGAAACGGGCCGTCCCTTTGCCAAAAGCCGAGCCGAGGCTTTGCTTTCGCGGGCATTTCGGAATCAAAAAATGGGTAGCGGAAGGAACAATTCTAGCAGTTCCGTGTTCGTTTGCGCTTCGGGGGACATGGCTGCTGCGTAAGGACCTGGCTGTACTGTGCGCGAAGGGATCGTAAATAATTCGCTAAATTACGCGTTGAATATTTTCGCCCGTTTTTGGCTGGCGCACCGGCCCAGCTCCAGTCGTCCGCCTTTCCGTTGGCCTGTGGTCGGTCGGGAAGTTTATTTCCTTGGCCACCACGCCACGCCGTCGGTGGTGGTTTCGTAATGATTGTTTCATAAAATTTATTGAGCCTAAGCAGTGTGCGCGCGGAAGGCCTTTCCACGAATCGATCCACGGTTCTGCGGGTTTTGCGGGTGTTTTTGGTTTTTCTCGCAGTTGCCTGGCCAGCCAACTCGACCGTAAAGATCTAGTGCGTCCTGTGTGTTTGTGTGTGCGTTGAAATTTCCTCCGCCAGAACCGAGAAAGTAACCATGACTTATGAATATTCATTTATTTATTAGTCAGTAGCTCGAAATCGGAGTGGTTGTTCCGTGTCCCGTGTTGGGCCCCCGTTCAGTCCCGCCCCACGTTACATCAAACGGCTTGTTGGTGGGCAAAAAGTGTCACAAAATACCGGACTGGCCGGCCGGCTGGCAGGACGTTTTTTTTCTTCTTCCTGGAACGCCAGGAAATATGATTTCCGCTTTTCCGTGGTGATCAAAATAAATGCGAAACGAAAGGCTGGCGTGGCCACTGGGCGTGAGCTTTGGACCTCAGAAGCGGCAGAAGAAGAAGGGTTACGAGGTTCTAGGCTAGTAAATGGGACATGTTCGCACTCATTACAATTACGGCTGGAGTGTGGTTTCGGCGTCATTTAACGACCGCTCACCGTGTAAAGGTTAAGTTGCTTGTAACAAACACGATAACCCGGTTGACGGTTCGATCGGCAAACTGGGCCAATCTGGAAGCTGTTTTAAATTAGTTTGCACTGATTCGGTTTATTTTGCCCAAAAATCAACAAAGCGTACCGTTTTCCTTAGCAAACGGTGGGCAAATATTTGAAACGGCATCAAAATGCCTCCGGGCGTCAGTGAGGACACAAACGGTGACCGGTTTTATTTTATGTTCCAATGTTCAATAACGAAATATGATAGATTCTTCGGAAATTTCATCCAACTGTTTGACAGTCAACATAGATGCGACATTTACGTCTATTGCTTGTAGCAAAATCCGGCTCTACGCTTCGCAGTTATAAAGCGCACGAAATACTGTGATATTTATAGTTCTAAAGAATTTTAATTATTTTTAGTGAAAAGAAACTCTTTCGACTCAACATCTCCAGCATCAGTCCAATGTCTGTTGCACAAGAGCGGTACAGCAAAACAATCACACCGTTTTGATAGGAGCTGCCATTAGAAGACGCGGCCACACACCATTGGACTGTCTTTGAGTTTTGAGGCCCGGGTCGGAGCCCGGCATCTCTGCCAGGCGTTCCCCGGGCGAAAAGCGTTCGGTGAAAATCGCCCAGCTGCGGTCCTGACCTGTGGAACCGGGAATCCCCAATCGGTTTCGATCGGTAATTGATCTCCGGACCGGCCGGCCGGCCGGCAACCGGCAAGCTAATCCAGCTTACGGGAAACTCAACTCCGCCACCGACCACCGGCAATCCGATACCGACTCCGTGGCTCGTCACCGCCCCAGACCGGCCCAGCCCGCTGTCCGGAGCTATCGATTTTCGTCGGCCCCCGGTCGCCTTCAAGCTACCCATAAATCAGAACCATCCGCAAACCAGCCATATGCAAAGTTGACTGTGCGCCGCGAAAGGGAAAACCCGACCCCGGCCGGACCGGGGGACGGGTATCAAAATCGAACCATCAGTCTGCCGGCCGTCTAGCGAGCCGGCTAAATGCTGTCTGTTTGTCTGCCAAAGCCAAAAAGGGCATAAAAATCGAACGGAACCGGAACCGTGCGCCTCCATCGGTCACCCCTCCACCACGCACGCCGGCATCCAATGAGGAAGCAATATTATTTTTCCGGCTTTACCCTTCGCAAGGAAGGGCGGAAGCAATGCTTCGCACACACACACACACCGAACTTGATCTCCCTTCCGGCCAGCCATGCCAACGGTAAGCCCCTGGAAGGCACGTGTTCCGACGCGGCAACGATGATGATGGCAGAATGAACGACTCTTCTGCTGTTGACCTCGTCAAAAGGATACCCGAGCCGGGCCGCAACCGAGCGCCGGAAGCGCCGTTCCACCCGACCAAAAGGGCCACCCCAAAACAGTCAACTTCACGCACGATTTTTGCAGGGCCCTGCAGGGGCTTTAAGGTGGCAACCGAAAGGCATTTTCCATCCTCTCTCCTTGGTTACGTTTTTCCTTTTATGCTTTCTTCACTTTCCCACGATGGATGGCAAGCCTACGTATGTTTGCCCGGTTGGCCGTGTTTTCTTTTGGCCATGTTTGTTCTTAGCTTCACTCCTTGGAGCCGGTGAAGCTCGTCCCACTCCATGCGGCCACACGTGTGCGTGATGCCTTGCCGCGCAGCCCCACGGCAACGCGAAACTTTGCTACGTTCCTAGAAGAGCGCAAAAAAGCGGGTTCCTCCCTACCCAAGGGAAAACTCTCAGTTTTCAAGGTCTCGGCCACACTTGGGTGGATTATATTGCTGCCCGGCCCCAGCTAAGCCTGGGCCGGGCCCAACAGAGCCAGGGGTTGCCCAATTTTTGTCGCCCCGCTTGTCGATTTTCCCTAAACTTTGCGCTGCGCCTGACACCAGCGGTGGCCAAAACAGCGGGCTGACGATGCCCCCCGCTGTCGGTTGCCATCGATTTCAAAAACTCCGGCCTGGCCTACTGGCCTACGCCCCGCTGTGCTCGGGACAGAAGTTCTTGGAAGTGGCCTCGGTTCGGGCGAATGTTTTTCGTTCACTTTTGGCGACTTTTCGCTTACAGCCCGGGCAACAGGAAGCTCGCCAATTCCGGGCGGTGGCCCACAGCGGTGGTCCGTGCCGTGTGTCAGCAAAACGCTGACGCCACCAGAGCTGAAAGCTGCGTTCGATCGAACGTATATTAACGCACCGTTAGCAATGGGTCGCCCCTGGCACGGACCCGGACCGGTCTTCGGCAGCAGACGGAGAACCGTCTTCGGAGAACCGTCCCATCACCGGCGGCTTCGCCGGCCCGGGCCTTTTGAAGCCCACGGGCCCCAGTAGGGCGCGAGTAGGCTCACCGAGCGCCGCACCAAGCTAGACAGACAGACGGCTGCCGTCAGCAAACGCAAACGAAAATGGACTGCCAACGGACGTTGGCCAATAAAAGTTTCGTTCGACATGTCTGGGTGGCGGTGGCACGCTCAAGGACGAAAATTTAGACGCCCAGACGCGGCGGTTTGCACGCCACCAGTCGCAACCCCGCCCAGCACCAGCACGTCGAAGAAGTTCTCGGGGTTGGGTTTCGGCCATCGGCGACTATGGAAACCTTCCGCAAATCCATCAACCGAGCGACCATCCGTCCGACCGAAAAAGGGGTGTTTAGCATAGCAATCGCTAAGTGAATCATCACAAATTGCTCATCCTTTAGCATAAAGGGCCGGTCGAATGGGCCCAGTAGGTATTCCGATGCTCTTGGCCTGAGCCGAAATATGTTCGAAGAATTGTCAAAAATGAAAATTAAAAGCAATTCCCTTCCAGCTATCCGTTGGCTCTGCCGAGGTGATCCTCGAGAGGGAGAGAGGGTGAGTCTACCAAGAAATCGACGCAGGAATCTCCACAGAGGCCACAGGGCACCCCAAGACAGAGCCCGAGTATGTCGCATTCCCAATTGATGTTGTAATTCCCATCCGGTCCCCGGTCCGGAAATGGCGCTGGGCTCGTGGTGTTTTTCCGCTTTCCATCCGCGGATCCGGATGGCACGTGGCACGTGGCCGACGGCGACATGGGGGCGATTTCCGGTAAAATTCCGCTCCAATTCCGCATCCGGGGATCCTTTTAGCAGCTTCTCTTTCTTCTCGGTTCTCTCTCTCACTGGGATTGTCGGTGGCGCCGGAAAATCCTTTCCGGCGGCCACCAAACTGTGCGTGTGGTCGGAGTTTATGTTTACCGTGCCTGAGCGATGGACCCGCAGGCTAACCCGTGGCATTTTGCGTAACAGGATGTTTTTTGTTCACCGTTTGTGTACTGTTTGAACGAACCCACTAATGATTTGATGATGATGCTACGAAACCACATCAACAATTTTCTTTTCCATCTTTTCTGAGCCATGTTTTGAGTAAATGTTGAGTTTCAGTTGAAAACAATTTGACTCCCGATTGTATTTACCGCACTTTAAGCACTTAAGGATTAAAATCTTTCGTGGTTAATTGATAAAACATGACTTTTTCGAGCCCCGTTCTGGGATTTGATGAACATTTTCCCACGATCGATACGATTCGTCGGTAGCTGCTTATCGACAGGGCTTTGCTCTGACCATCTTCAGAGCGGGTCAACCGAGGCGGAAGCATTATCCTCGCAGAGTCCATCTCAGCAGCCCTTTCGGGGAGGGTATTTTTAAATAAAGCTGTCTGCCGGTGGTGCTGGTGGACCGGCCTTCTCGTGCCCCGTTCTGCTTTGCATAGTCCAAGCCAAGGCCCGGCAAACCTGTTGAAAGCCCCTCCAGGTAGCGGCCCGATGCTGATAAAGAAGGTTTCAGCCGAACGTTATGCTTCGCTGGCCCACGCTCGCCGACCGACAGGCTCCGCACACATATTGCCGCCAGGCTTTCGCCTCGGAAGGATGCGGCGGAGCCCGGACCGGGCCGGCCGGTGAACCCAGCAACCCGGTACGCCGTCCCCAGCCTTCCCCAAGAATGGGTCCGCCCACGAGCGCCTTGGCAACAAAGTGGCAAGAGTCAGCTTCTGTGGCTAACAAGCAAAGTTTCTCGCACACACCAAAAACGGGGACCACCCGGGTGGATGCTCCGCACGACACCCGACAGTCTCTTTCTACCTGCTGCCGCCCCTGCATGATGGACTTTCGGAGTTGACTTGCCAAAAAGAAGCAACGACGACGCCATCACCATCATATCATTATTGCAACAAGTGCTTCAAGCGGTGAAGTGAATCTTTCGCCGAATCTTTCGAGAAAAATGTTCGTCGGCCCCACCGGGCCCCAAACGAGCGGGTGTCTGCAAAGTTTTGTCCGCTTCCCGGTGCTGGATGTGCCGAAAAGGAAAACCGTTGGCCTCTGTTGGGTGGGTAGTGGCGGAAATTTACCGCAAACTCCCCGGGTGGGCGGGATGGAACCATCGGTCGGCCAAGCATTTATTTATGCTCCTCCGGATGCATTCACGCTGGCCACGCTGGGGGAGCTCGGGGAGTGCGGAGCTTTTAAAAGCTTCCTTCGGTTTTCGTTTTCTTTTCCGTTCGGTTGCGGAACTTTAGACACCGGTCTCGCCCCGCTGCCCTCGACGGGTTCATAAATGGAAACCCCGTGCTCTCACGGGCCGGTCATGGATGATTGATTTGATGTTTTCGGAATTTTCCAAAGCGCTTTAGACGCGAGGCCACACCGAAACCGGCCCCGGACCGGACCGGGTGGCCCCGGGGAGGCTCCGATCGGTCGCGACCGTTAAATTGATTTGGGTGTTGAGTCGGAACTTTGTGGTAGTCTATCAAACCACTGCCCTGCGTTTGCGTTTCCCATTTTCCGGATGATTTACGCAAAGTGGCGGTGGACCTTCGTCTAGGGTGACCTTCGAAATCAGCATCCGCGACGCGCCGCGCCGTTAGAAAATGCACTAACACTGAACTTCTCATCACAAAGGTCTTCGGAGGGATGGAATATGGTGGCAAAAGTTTCGGAAGACAATGTTTCCACTCATCTCGATGAAGTATGTGGAAAGTTTTCATCTTCAGTTCAAGTTTATTTCAACTGAGCGAAGGCAATGGCTTGCAATGAACGACACTGCTTGATGAAGTCCTAATGCAAAAGATTGGATAACATGACAAAATAAAAACTAACTTTTGAACTAACTTTCTTTTTTCTGATAATCTTATACTTACAGGTAAGAAAACAGCAACATACATAGGGTCAGGATGTCGGTACGTACTTTGTAAGCTCTGTTGGGTCGTAATGATTTAACATCGATATGGTAATTTTAACGTTAAGCACTCGTTGTTTCATTCGTAATAGAGAGTTATTATCACCTTAATACGACATCGTTTGCAGATAAGTTGAGATATTCAATCGTAGAAATGGCGCAAAGTAATCAATCGGACTTTCGGGGACATGTTTCCTTCTCACGTCACGAACATTCCGTGCCGATGACATAAATGAAATGAACAAGTTATTCGCATCAAGCTTCACTTCGCCTGACAGGACACTGAAGCACCATTTTGCGTCTTATTTCGGAGCTTGTTTGCTCGACAAAAACTGCTCTCTCTCTCTCTCTCTCATTCTTTTTTCGTACGCCATTCTGTCTGCCAACGCGCTTCGGATCCGCAGCCGCTGCAAGTGAAAGCGATGCCGCGATGGGCGAACGACGTCCGGCAACACGTCCTGTGACAACTTTATGTTGCCCACTTGACTAATACATCATTCATTCACGACACACACACACACTCGCACACACGCTAGCGGTTTCTCAATAGAAACGGAAGCCCTGAAAGGACGCATTCAGACGTCCCGACGTCCTGCTGAATGCGAACGGTGCGGATACCGATTCACGTTCGCAGAAAGCAACTGCAGCACTCGGGGTGATAAGTTCGGGAGAAAAATGTCGAACATTGTCTCCACCGGACATCTCGCCGAACGGCTGGGACGGACACGGCCGGCGTCCCAAAATAGGACACACCGCGTACCGGGTGGTTCGGGTGGCGCTGGCGAGACGGATGGACGCTCTCCTGTCTGGGTCACCGCCATTCCACCGCCAAGGACCCGCTCGTTCGTTCGTCCGTGCAGGTCGCGTCAACGATCCCGCCGAAAGCGATACTTCATCTTTAATGCACCAAACGACACCAGCCCTCGGCCCTGGCGTGAGCTTTCTCGTGACGGAAAGATAAAAGCGGGTGGCCACCTTGGGAACGAAGGAAACAAGTCGGCGGCCAGCCATGGCCCACGGTCGTGGAAAGTGGTCGTTAGTATAGTTTGCTTCTACTATTTTACTATTCTCGAGTGAACTTTTCCGCGGAGGGATTGTGGAACGTTGCACGATTGCATGCGCAGGTTGACCTCCGGTTAAAGGATTGGAACTTCAAAACAGAGAAACGGAAACGGTTTCCGTTGATTGGAGCCGACGAAAAGAAGGCGCAACACTTGCCGTTCCAGCACGCGACAAGCGCGCGGATAATTGAAATTTTGAATATTTCGTCCGCATTCTTTGCATTTCACTTTGGTTATTTGGGGAACATTAAATTTCGTATCCATGACATTTTCATTAACGTACTTTTGATATTCAAATTTGTGCTCTGTTAGGATTTGAGCTCAGGTGGTCATTAAAATAGCTTTGAAGTTGCAAGAAAACACAAATCGCACTCTTATATTCTTCTTATCAAATGCAATCCCCAATTATTCGGTGCAAGAGAAATTAAAATTGGTAAATTTGTTCGCCCAGCAACGTTTGGCCGGATGTCGGCATGAGCAACGCAGAAGTTGACGCACCACAAAAAAAATATCCTCACCACCGTTTTGATCACGACTCCAATTTTGGCAGAGCATTTGCTTCAAAGTATGCCAATCAAACACATGGATTGGTGTTCGTTTTACCGTTTTTTTTTTTTTTTTTTTTTGTTTAGCGCACCGTCAGTGCAACAACCTTCGGTCAGGGATTTTCAGGGACCTACCCTCTGAAGATTGGGTCACGGAAAGTAAACTTTGGGCACTGGACCCACCAGCCAGACGGCGGCCATCCTGGAGCTGCTGGACGGCTGGACGGCGGCGCAGCAGATCGTCTCGAGTAGTATTATAATTAAGCAAAATTCATTAACGGATAATGAGAGGAAGTATGCACGGTTTTTGGGTGGACGATCGCACCGACCAACACAAAGAAAAGGAAAGTGAAACAAAAAAGTATAACGGACACGAGCTGCCTGGTCCGGAATATGAAATCGTGAAAGGACGGAGCGAAGGAAAAGAATTTGGCTTCCGTTCCGTGCGCCACCAGGCGGCTCCATCGGCCCGGATCGGCTCTCTGAAGCTCCCGGTGTCCGCTGCTCCAGTCGGGTCCCACGGACGATCACATTTCTCAAGTGAGCGGAAATTAATTTTTTGGCAGACTCCGCGGCTTGGGGATTTTGCTTTGCTCACACAGTGAACGCGCGCTCCAAAGGAAACCGCGGTCAACGAACCGCGGTCTTCCTTCTTGCGTTCGTGCCGGCGCCGGGAAGTGTTTGCCAAGTTTTGCCACCCCGGCCCCGAAACTAGACCGTGCGGCGCAACGAACGAACGAAGAAGAGCCGGTCGGTGGAAAATAACGTCACTTTCGCCGTTTATTCAAAGTTTCATGCTGTCTCGCCAGCCGAAGCGGGCCCGCTGGAACCCACTTTGCTTATTTGCCGTGCAGACACGACATAAAGAAAGCATAAAACTACCCGAATGCTGCACCCGACGGGCGCGTATGCGGCTCGGAATACATCAGCGCGCAAAATGCCGTCGCGTGTCGGCCGGGAAGTGGCAAAAAGCGTGGCACGGCGCGGAGACGACGGAGAAAAAATAATAAACACGGCACACAGGTAACGACGACACATGCTGCCCGTGGCGCACCGTATGCTCCTCAGGCACACGTTCATCATCACCCGGCCGACGGGCCCGATGTCGTTGATCCTGGTTTGACTCCTTGACATTTGGCTCCGTCGAGTGCTTCGAGCCTCTATGTGTGTGTGTGTGTTTTCCGGACAGGAAATCTAATAAAAATGGCACCGTGTCCTTCACGTCACTAACTAAACTCTTCATCAAATCGGAAACATTTGGAAGATTCGTTTGATTTTTCATACCAAAAAAACCTTGATGCCCTGGGTTGACCTCGTTACCCTTTTCTGCCTCGCCCCGGGGTCTCAATCGCTTCAATCGCTAGTCATTACGCCCCGCCCCAGGAGGCAAGGCATTTTCACCACATTTCCGCCACCAGACCGTGACCGGGTGCCATTTGCTCCCACTTTGTTTTGTTTTTCATGTCACCAAAATCGTTGCATTTTTTAGCGCACACGAAAGACCAAGACCCAGACTGGGCCGCCCGCCACCACCTACCCGAAACTACCAATCCCGAGGCCATTACTCCTTTCTCTGTTTGTTTATTTACTGTTTTTTTTTCGTTTTGTGCTTTCCGCAGCGGAAAACCGGACGAACGCGGTGGCGCAATGAATATTTACACGCTTCCTTTCGCGGGTCGCGCCGGATGGCATATTTTAGCTCTCGGACCTCGGCCGATGATTTCCGATGGGTTGTTTCCCCACCCAAACTGGAGTCGCGAGAGGACGCCATTGAACAGGGCATTGAAAAACATTTGTCGGGAAAATGGAGACGGGACGGGCATCCCGTCCGGTTCGAGCTCGGAACGAGCTAACAGGACCTTCGCCGGTTTTTGTCGCCCTCTTTAGGTCACCGGACGATGATTTTCGGGTGCCCCACTTCCCTTTAGGGGGGGAAGGTTTGGGTGGCTGCCCTTCCGATATAGGGGCCACCGGCCTGGCCGGGCCGGGAAGCATTAGTTGATTGGCTCTCGGCGTGCTTTGCTGCTGTTATTTAGAAAGCAAACAAATCGTCTTTACATAAACGCCGTTATGTGTTTCTCAAACTTTGCACACAATGTTCCAGTTTCAAATCGGCATCTTGGTCGCAGGTCGCAATTTAGAACAGACCCTTTCGAACCTTCCGATTTTAGTTTAACTAGAGTCGCATTCAGTTCGACAGCGAGATCGATAAGGTAACTAAAAGTCCCCTTTCTATTAGCGAATTGTTTGATACTTTCTTCCAATTCACACAAAAAGCAATACTGTCCTGTGAGCTGTTCGAGACAACCAAACATGTGCTTCGGCGCTGCCCAGTCGTTCACTTAAAAACCGATCAAAACTATGGTCCATTCGGTGCGATGTTTCGAAAGCTTTCGATAACCACGTCGATGACGATGATAGCAGTAAAAAAGAGAACGTGTCAACGCACGTACCACACAGGACTCGCCATTCGATCCACCCCGGGAGCATCCTGCCCGAAGAGTGCGCTCGGCGGATGAGTTATTGGAAAAGAAAGCAGGAGGAAAAAGCATGGAACCACCGCCGCCGGCGGGTTCGAAAGATAAATGGATCCGCTCACCGTGATCAACAAAATCTGATGTGCTTTCTACCCGCTCCGAGGACGACCTCGCAGGACGACGGAGGGCCGGTTCTCGCTCACTCCGCCCCGAAGCTGACAGGTGACAGCTTCTCGCCAACGAGCCAGTGGTGGTTGTGTCCGTCAACCGGGTTTTTATTTTATCACCCCTCGCGGATGTCCTTGGCTGGCTCACCGCCTGAGCGCCAGCGAACTCGAGCAGGTAACCGGGCGACCGGATGATATCGCGTTTCCGTTCACGACACGTTAAATTATAGGGGGGGCGGAGACGGTGAAAGACACCGTCTGCCCGGACGGGGTCGTCTGGACCGGTGTCTGTGCGTAACAGGTCCGGATCGAACGCATCGAAACACGGTCCGCCCGAACGGCGCGACTCGGGGCGGCAACTTGAGGTGATCAAACTGGCTACCTTGGCCGGGCGCGATCGGGCGCGTGGGGTGGTGTCCCGTAATCCTTTCGGTGCCACCATAGACAGGATAGCTGATGATGAAGGATAATTTTCACTGCGCACTGACTGACACTTGGCTCGGTGCACAAAGAAGCTGCCTGACGCTGGCTGCCGCCCAAGAAGCTCAATGGGTTTCGTTGAAATCCGTCAACCACAACACCCGCCATCCCGGTGCCGGTGGTGGGTGGGCCGTGCCAATGGCCGCTCTAGTAGCTAGGGTTTCATAGGTGACGGCCCGCGTGTCTTCTGGGTTTTAACGGAACACAGCTCAGCTCTTAGTGGCGCGCGACCGGCGTCGGGATAAATCCTTCTTTTCTGCCGGGCGATGATGCGACCAAAATGGGGCTCCGATCGGGAGGTCCCGCCAGAGCCAGAGCGAGGAATTACGAAGTGCCAAATAGTGTTCTCGCCCGGACGCCCCGCCAGGATTATTAATTATTCATTCACGACGACAACAACATCGCCACCACCGCGTTGAACGATGATGATCCATCAAACGCCGAAACGCCGGAATGGTTTCGGTTGCCATTGTGTCTCGAGTGGTGCCCATTTTCGGGCACATCCCAACCCCTTCATCGTCGGCGAAACTTCACCCTGCATCACAAACTCCGAAAGGATATCCTATTCCGCAAAGCCAAAGCCGCGCGCCACGATAAACGCCGTGACGCGGGATTGAAATTTCAAACGCGTTTGATGAGTTTCGAAAGATGACGACTCCAGCTCCGGTTCCGGCCTCTTTCTCCAGTCGGTCGAAGGGTGTATCATTTGCGGTCTGCAGTGGGTCTGTGTGTGTGTGTGCGACGGTTGTTGGCAGCCCATCGTCGAGCAGCTTATCTTACCAGCATGTCTAAACCATTTTCACGAGCGAGGATTATCGAACAGTGTCTTAGCCTTGGTGCGTGTGTGTGTGCGTGTGATTATCCGGAACGTAGGCATTGATCTTGGCCCGACCGGCCCACTTGTGCCGGGAGATTGACAAGCCGTGCTAAGCCGTTCCCGGAAAAACCGAGCCACGCGCGTTATCCTAAACAGAACCCGAACCTCGCGCGAACATTCTAGGATCGTGGGATGCTTGCCGAAGGGACTCTTGGGCTTTGTTCTTTACAGTCACGGGTAATTGAAGCGCAAACACATTTGCTTGGCTCGCGTCTTGTGGGGAAAGATACAGCTTAATTCGTGCGAAAGCCACTCCAAACAGGGCTTGGAACGTTTCGAGTTGCAACTCCGCTACCGTGTTCCAACTCAATTAGCCCTGATCGACCCCGGGCGTCCTGTGCCTGGGCGCAGTTGGTGGCTCCTAAAAATGGCTCCATTTGCCTTCAACTTCCTGCGGTGGAAACCCTAATCTAGCCCAATTCAACACCTTTGTGCTTGGTGGGTGGTGCCTTGCGGAACCCGGTTACCGCCGGATCATCAACCGCCGGCAGGTGCCAGGTGTCGCCATCCGGTTGCGCCCGGGATTAACGAAAGGAAGAGGCACGTAATTAAATTCAATCCACCGAATGCTGCTGCACCGACCACCACCGATCATTGAAAGTTGGTCCTCCAAGGAAGGGAGACCGTACCCGTCCAACGGACGAACGACAGGTCGGAAGCATGACAAACTTTAATTTAATGACACATGCAGCGGAAACGCGGGAACACATGCTTCCCGCTCGGGTCCGGGTGCGCCATCCAGTGTCTGCGGAGCACATCCTGGCGGGGCCAATGCACCCGTTAACTCAGGGGGTACCGTTCCTTCGAAGCGATTATTGCAGCGTGGCTCGGCAGCCGAACGACCAAAGTTGCTCCTGCGCCAGGACCGGTAGCGGTACCAAAACGCCACCGAAACCGCGGTGGCAGAAATACAAATTTATGTTCATTAAACATTAAACGATTCCGGTGCGGCCCCGAGAGAGAGAGAGACGGATGTGTGGCGGTTTTCACTTAAAATTCCCAAACTCCAAGCTCCGCACTCCCACTTCCACGGCGCCGGATCGAGGATACCGATCAAGGATCAACCGCAAACAACGCATCCGAATGTTTTCAATTAGAGTCTGCAACTTCCCGTCGCCGTCGTCGTCGTCGTCGTATTTCCCGCGGGGTTATCGTTTCCATTTCGCGTGAAAACCGCGCGCATTTTCCCGGGTTTCGGGGGTGAGTTTTCCTCGCCAGCAGAGACTGAATGGGCGGGAGTGGGCCTTTCTCGCGCCGTCGACAAAGACGAAACGCAAAGAGCAGGATGTCCGACCGGATGTTTTGCTTTGCTCCCTTCGACGGCTTTGAGTCCCGTTTCGGGTTTTCCGTTTCGCACGAAAAAAAAGGTGAAACACGAAACAGAAAACCACTCACCGTCGGGACGGGAAAACGGGCAGCCGACGGTGTCGTTGACATTTCCGCTCGTGCTTTTCGGCATCGATGGATGGATGGCGGAGTGGGCGGAGGGGCCGTGGGTAGAGCGCTGGAAAAGTCGGGCAGACTGCACGGTGAAAAGGAAATAGACCAAAACAGCGGCAGCGGGTTGCTGGGTAGCACCGGCGAAGGATGAATCGAAATGAAAATTTATTAAATTGAAGGTTTAATTTGGCGTGTAGTCGATGGCGTCGAGATTTGTCGGCCCGAGCTCCATCTGTGGGCTCCGTCTCGCGTCAACCTGTTAGCAACCGGCGGAAGCGGGTTTGATGAACCACCTTCGTTCCCGCCGGCTGATTGGCGGACGATTGTTGGCCACCGGGTTCTTTGCGGTTGACGAAGGTCCCGCCGTTCAGGGCTTAACACGCGTGGGGAGAGGTTCGTAAGTCGGTGCGAGACCAACGCGAATGCCCTGGAAAACTGTCGAATTGTCGAAACCGCAAATCGTGGCCATTGAGAAACAATTTGTTCAAAGTAACAGAACAAAAATCGCTTTTGGCTCGTGGCGCTGGTCTTCCAATTCGCCGTTATGAACCTTTTCTAAATGCATTTGAGCCTTTTTTACTGAAAGTTTCACTTGTTAAGGCGCTTTGCTTAACACAAACTGTTTCAGAGTGAAAAGTTTGTTAATATTGATCATCTTTTCTGTACATCAACCCTTTGCAAACAGACCAAACGATAGTTTGTATAGGTCTCTCGTAAGAATGGAAGCCTTTCAATGTTTCACCACAAACGTAAAGTATTCTACTTCACAGGAGATGATGGGAGAGTTTTTCAATCATCGAACTTGTTGCCAAGAAAGACATCACACGCTCGAAGCCCGGGACATAAAAGGGACCTTAAATTGAAGTGCCACTATCGCCGTGCACTATTTTAAAGCGGCTCCGAACCACAAAAGCCCTGCCATCGGAACGAGTGTCACTTAATGAACGGTGTTCCTCCGTTCCTTCGGCTAATAATCGTTAATCGGCGTGAAGCCAGACACCGCTCTAATCCGCCCCGAATGGGGGGCGAACATTTTCCTTCTCCGAGGACCGGCCCAACCAATTACGACAATCGAACCACGTAACGATCATAATTTCTCACCCGGGGGGTTGGGTTGGCACCGTCCCCGTCCCCGTGGCGGAAAACCCCCGTAAAAGATGATGTTCGTTCGGAAGCACCGAAAATAAAACGGTGAGCTCCATAACCATTTTCCGTTGCACTTTCCATTTTCATCGGCCCCCCAGAGTCCGGGCCCTGGCGCTTGGTTTGTTTAACTCTCCGGACACACGTAGCTCCGGGTTGCATCCGGGGAACCGGGCCCCGGCACACTCCCCAGGAAACCTACTGAGCGGATTCCCAGTGGCCCATTATTGAATCACGTCGTCGTCGAACGCGCTCGCTCCGGATGCTCTTGTCTATCGTCATGGCACCGCACACCATCGTCATCAGTGTGTTGCCATCATTGGGTTGGTATCGTAATCATCACCCGGGACGGCAGCTTAAAGTCCCGTGTACCGTAGGAGCCTCGTTCGATGCAAATAACGATCAGCGCTTTTGCTTTCCTCCATTTTCGATCGATTTTCCCGAACCGATGCGGTTCGAACCGGGTCCTGCATGCCTTCGATCGTCCTTATTTTTATCATCTTTATGCTTTCGCCTTCCCTTTTTTGCGCCGTGTGCATACTTTTATTAGATCAGCTCCCGGCGCAGGCAGCGAAAGGGCCCGCCGTTGCAGGGTCTGCTTTCGGATGCGGTTCCCACGCGAGGCCCTTGCTGGTCCGTGCCAGCGCCCGAGTAAATAGAACCAGACACGACCGTGTATGTGTGTGTTTTGGCAAAGCTCTGGCGCTTTATCCTGGCCACTCCTTGCGCCGCCCAAAACCGCATCAACTTCGTGCGGTGCTTGGTTGGTCCGGTTTATCGCCAGACAGCACCGCTCGCCCTCGCCCCATGGCACCGTCCCCGCCGCCCGATGTTTTTATGGCTGATCCACAGCCGATACACTGCACACAATGTGACGTGCGACAGGAAAAGCGACGTTCGTTCCGTGGGAAAATGTATTTTCCGTGGCCCGTTCACACGAATCCGGCGGACCCCCGTGCAGACGATGGCAGACGGCGGATCCCGATGACGCCTTGCAGTGCCTTGCCGCACCCGGGCACCCAACCACCCCACTCCGAGGGTGACCGCATTGTCCTCTGCCGTCGGAAGTCTCCCCAATGGCGCCCGAGCAAGGACCTTTGGAAAGCGGGAAGGACATGCAAGCTTGGCTGTGTGTGTTCCGATGGCAGAAGCAGAAACTGCGATTTGCCGAAGCGCCAAATTTACTATTCCCTCGTCCCGGGGCCCTTTTGAGCGAAGTGTTACGCTTTCAATCAAACTTTCGCCCTCGTTCTGGTGGATGACGCTACGACGCTTTCCCTCACTGCAACGAGAACGGTGAGAGTTTTCTATTTAATGTAAACATAATTAGGGGAAACTTTGGCATCGTACTAAGTTCAATAAATAAGAGAATAGGATAAGTGTTGCTAAGGGAAAATGTTTGCCTTACAAAAAGCCACACTTGTGTTTATCTATTTGTTTAACTTAAATCAAAACGAGGTAGAGATTAAGGAGAATTCAGTAATATCTTCTTCCATTTGTTTATTTTGTCAAGACGTAAAAGAGATTAGCAAAGAAGATTTAAGGTTGTATTGGGTTGTAATTGACTTTTCACTTTGCCCATGTCCCATGTTAGTGCCGTTAAATTATCGCGGCCACTAAATCTATAAGAAGTTCCCGCTAACTGCACACTGAGACAATGGTCCTCCATATAATATGAATTGGAAAATCAAAACAATATAAACGAATCGTTGTTTTTGTTTCCATGATTTAAGTAAATATTCCACAATCACAACTAACCTTAATCGACTTCGAATTTGGCCACTCGAACACTTTTGGCCATCGCTAGCAGCGAACGTTGATCACATTCCTCGAATGCGCCCCTCGAAGCTGCAAATCGGCAACAAAATCCATCCATCCCCGGGCTTAACCCCTTTTCCCGTTCGCAACCTCCAGGACACGAACCCCCGACGAGCGTGCCTTGCGGCGTGCCATGATCCCGACAATTTGTGTTCATTTGTTCAACTGAATCCGGGCGCCATCCGGAGCGAGCATTTTCCTTCGCCCGCCCGAGCACACACACAGCCAAAGTAATCCTTTCTCGCCTCAGCCACAACTTCCGCCGGACGGCCCCGGGCCGTAGACCCGTACAGGACGGTGCTCCGTCCGCACCGGGCCAAACTTTGCCCCAAGAAAAGGACGACTTCCGTTTAAGCTTTTACTTTCTGGTTGGCTTTCGGTCGAGCTCTCTCTCTCTCTCGCTCGTCCGCTCGGTCCGCGCCAGCAGCAGCAGCAGCCGGATTCTATTTTCGTTGGAGGAAGGATGAAACATTTACTTACGTCCTTCAGGGCCCAGGCGTGGGGCGCACCCTTCCTCCGAGCAGCACCGCGACATAAAAACCCGATCCAACAAGACAAGCTGTCTCGTCCTTGTCGGGCTCCCCAGCACGGTGAAGATTCGCTTCGGGTGGAGCGCCGGGTTCGTGCCGTTCACCGGTTTCACACGGACTCGCCCTCACGGTCCTTATCATCCCGATACATCCTAAATGTCCTGCCTGCGCTCTGCCTGCCACCGCGTTTCAACCTGCTGCGAAAGGAAATTCAATGCGCTCCGACAAAGCATCGGGCGAAAGCACAGGACCGGATGGTGCCTTGGTCCTCCCGCCAGACTTCTTGTAAGTGAGCGAGAGAGAGAGAGAGAGAGAGAGCGAAAGAGGAGACGTTTCCATTTTTTAGAGGTACATTAACCTTTACCGCCTCGTTCGTGGTCTCGTGCTCCCAGTCCGGGCTCCCGGTCCTGGTCCTGGGGTGTCCCGTTCGCCGCTGGAGTCTGTTTTCGTCGGTTTCGCCCGGTTTTTGATTTGAATGTTTTTCGTCCTCCTCCGGCGGGAGTCTGAGCGCCAACGAAACTACCGACCGTAACCCCCAACCCACCCAACCCTTTTTTCCCGCCCTGGAAAACCCTGGGAGAAGCTACAACATGGAAGCGCTCGGTGCATGGAAATCACCGAAATCACCGCTCTCGGTCCCTGCCTCGGAGCCCGTTGGGAACCCCACGGTCGGGGGCCAAAGACCCATTTCCGATAATCATCGAGACCTGGTGGCGGATAAAAAGCTTGTTGCGAGACGCGCATTCCCGGGCCGGGGATTTTTCCTTTCGACAATTTTCCCGTTCGCTGCACGCCCAACCTTGAGGGTGGCCATTTATTTGTTGACGGTGAAGCTTTTCTTCCCCTTTGGCGGGATGCATTTTCCCCGGTGGCCAAGAAGAGGGACCACCCATGCCTGGTGTTAAGCTGGCTGCTCTGGAGGGTCGTCGTAATGTTTATCCTTCTTATCCTTCGGAGTGACTGCATTTCTGGGGATCGCCACACTTTTTGGATGGCTTTTTTGGCTTGTTTGCCATTGCCCCGGTTGAGTTCGACTTCTGTATTGCCCTTAATTTAGCCCCGTTGTGTGGTCGTGGCCGTTTATTGGGCGGAATAATTAGGTTTGGCAAATGCGAAACACTCGGCACGGGTGGGAAAATGGCACAAAACTAATGTTGATTAAATGTTTTTGTTAGTTTTAGTTTCAATTCGGCCAGATTTCGCTCTTCTCAAAGGTTCGTAAGTACTTCAAATCCTTAAAGGGGGTCTCAGTGAAGGAACAAAATAAGGAAATTGCCATACTTGGAATAGGTATTCACAATTCAATGAAACTGAATCGGGAAGAGAGTTCACATCAGAAATGTTCGCTGTCTGCTTTCCAAACATCGCTCAACCAAACAGTTTCCTTACGTCGAACAATTGCTCGAAGAGAAAACACAACCGAAAATAAATATTGTGGAAAAACACAACTTTTTCCGACTCCTCAGAAGCGCTGGCCAGACCGGATGATTAATGGAGTGCACTGCCAAGAACGAGAGCAGATGGACAAATTACCTGCAAATTAAAATTTGCGCCCGCCAGCTACAAGAGCCTGCTGCTGCCGGCTGGCAAAGTCTGGACACACCAAAGCCGTGCGAGGTCTCTGTTTGGATCATCGCTAATAGACACTTTCCCGACGAGAGCTATCCGCGCAAAAGATGGTTTAATTGGTAATCATTTATTTAGACCACCAGAAAGCCTCCCATCAACACGAACCACCACGTTGTTGGCTCTTGTTTGCCCGTCCATCAGCTATGGCCCTAAGTGATGTTGTAATTTTTGTAGATAAGAAAAGGTATTCTCGGTAAGTCTTCTCATCTTTCGGTCGCGGCCTCGAAGAGTTTGACGGATTTTTTACTTTTGTTTGCTGTTTAGAAACGTGTTTCGAAAGTCTTCTCCCTATTTGCCGACTGCCGTTCGTGGAACTGCGACTTCGGATACATACAGATGTTCTTCCGAAACGCGGCTGGCAACCGTGTTGACATTTCGTCCGCTGGCACATCCACACAATGTCCACTGGGCCCACGGGCTGTTAGTGCCACGGATATGCGTTGCCCTTTTGAGCGCCCCGGCCACGGCTTCCTGCCATAATCGAATTCATTTCCGTTTTCTCGGCGCACTCGGCCCGTGTCAGACGTGCCGATCCAGATCACCAGACCGGTGCCTATCCGGTAGGGAAACTATATCCCCCCGGTGCCACTCAGGCGCTGTGGGCTGCGGGCGACCGAGGCCAATCGATTTCGTTGCGTATAAAATGTAGGCCAACGGAGATAAGTTATGCTGGCGCGCGGTATCGATGCGCAAGTCGCTTCACCTCACCTGACGGTCGGCGCAAGCATTCGGACTCGGACACGGACGCGAAGGAAGTGAAAGAATGGCGATAAAAATCCCCGGTTTTTATTGGAGAGCAATTCTATGGGTCGCATTTCGACATCCCACAGTCGGGGTGTCGGGTGATAATTTATGCTCACAAATGTGAACAAAATAATACAAAATCATCACGTTATTTAATACGCGCTCATAATAAGTTAAATGATTATTTTAAATCGACACAAAACCATTGATGGTTTACATTAAGCGCGTCTCATGCCATTAAAAACACGGTAGGGCGAAGGGAAATTATGCAACCCATACCTCGGGGCGACTTGAGTTGAAGTCTGCTCACGATGCGTAAGAATTTCGATTCACACGTCCCCCTTTGGGGTGCCCACTCCCCCCGCTCTGTCCGCGTGGCCCCTAGCAGGAGTAGCCCGCGGGGTGGCGATGATGATTAACCGGGCTATCAGTGGCGGGTTGCGATTGCACATCGACCCCGCGCCATCGACGGTGCACCGCACGCCGGAAGACACGCAGCAACATTATGGTGCTAAGTGCGTGTGGCAACCGACAAACACCCTTACCCTTGCCTCAGTCTTCCGCTGCCGCCGCGAATGCATTCCGTCGGTCCGTCGATGGTGCGAGAGTTCGATCATAATTTTATTCTTCTTTTTGAGTCAAGGTCTGAGGAAATGTAAACCGAACCGAACTGAACTGCAACGGAAAATCCCCACAGAGCCCGACCGATAAGTTGACCGTCGCGGAGGCGCCTGATGGTCGATGTGGACCCGGTGGAGTTGAGTGAAGTTTTAACAGAACTTCAATCACCTGAAGTGTTTGTGTAAATTCTGATAATTTCTCTATCTCACGCTCATATTATTTCTTACTGCTTTCATCACGAGGACTACGAAGTGTCTTCCGATTATTAATTATTGCATATGCACCCGCTTAATTGTACTTATTACCAGCGGTGGAAGAACTTCACGTACTCGCTGCTCAACGTCTTCACTGAGCCGCGCATTAAATATCCATTATCATTGCGCAACGGTTGGCCCAACCGTGCTGGAAATAATAAATTTTACAGCAATATGGTGCGACGAAAACATACCATAAATTGTGTCCACCGTGTCTCTCTCCCTCTCCCTCTGTCTGTCGGGTTCTTTCTCCCGCCGGGACATGCATTTCCATTAATTCCACCCGGCGAGCAGGTCAGCGGCACTTTGCAAAAATAGTTACCCCGTAAAGTCGTAAAGTTTTTTTTAACCCAGAAACCCCCACGGACACGGTCTGCCATCTTTGCCGCACATCGCGCCGAATTCTCCTTCCTTCCTCCTGCCGTCCGATTCGACCCGGTCTCACCGGCAGGGCGTCGTGACGTGAAATCCGAGCGAAAGGTGAATTTGCCTACGACGACGCACGTAACCTACTTCCAGCGTTCGGTTCTTTTTTTTTTATTTGCCACGCTTGTGGTTGTGTTTATTGAACACGGGGTGGGCTTTTAAAACCAACCCAAAACATTAACACACGCACACGCACGGCTAGCGTCGATCGCGAATTGCAGAAAGTGCATGGCGGACCACTAAAAATGCCGGCGAAGGTCGCCCGGACAAGATTATCTCATTCATAAATAATTAATTTGCCGGGTGCGTGCGTACGTGCGTGTTCGTGAATCACGAAGCAAGATGGTGAGGATCGTGCGTGCGATTTGTGATCTCAATTAGGAAGTCGGTGTAAGCAAATTTCGTTAACCTTAACATTAGTAACTTTATATTGACTGGTTTGTCGATAGTTTTTTTTAATTGAAACTATCTCTCTACTGAATGTTTCGAAACCTCTTTCGCGATCGTTTCTACTGACAGATCGACGCTCGACGGAACCGAAACGGAATGAGCTCCGCGGCTGACAGTTAATTAAAAACCTATCAGCATAGTTCGCCGACCGGTCGCTGGTTATATCGATAACGTGTGATTAGTGTGTCATGCTAGATCCTCGGGCGAGCTAATCTCGTGTCAAGTTAAGCAAGAGCATAAAAAGTTACACCGAAACGGACAACAGTGCCAACAGGTCAACGAGCAGCAACAGGAAACTTGTTCCGAACCGAAAAGAGTTGCTTCCAGATTCTACAATAGCAATAACAGTAGACAATTCTTAGAAAATTAGAATGCGACACGATTCATTACGTTTTAGACCTTTTTGACTTGTTTTTATTTTGTTTATATTTTGACCTCCACTGTCGCATCATAAATTGGTCGTATTTTCTGATTAATTCAGAACAATCTGCGCTTCGTGATATGCTTCTGTTGACAATTTTCATGTCGTTTTCCTTGCCGTTGCATAAATTAATACTAATTTGATTTTTCATACGTCTGTATCAAGTTTTTGTAATGATACGCCGGAATCGTTGCAAATGTATACACCAGACCGGTAGCATTAATGGGTCATTTTGGGCCCCATCATATTTTGATGTTTTCATCACCCCACCCGAAGGCAACCCGAACGCCGGGGCCTGCTCGCCGTGCTCGCCTGTGTCTCCTTGTCGCGAAACTCCAACCGATGGGCAAACCCGTCGCTGCCGCATGACTGGCAAAGAAAACAAGACGTGCGCAACACGTGACCGAACGAAACTTCGATGCTCAGCTCGCGCCACTAAGATGAAGCAATCATCGGAAGGGCTCGCGTACGCCATTGCTATGCATTATGCGTGCGCCCCACCCCACACATCCGTGACCGGGGCCCGGGCGGGACTTTGAGAAATGCAAATGGGATTGACAAAACAAAATTCGTTGGAAAAACCAAAGCAAAACAGTGGCCGACTCTGCGAACGAAACTCGGAACAACTTACGGAAACTCCCAAATCGCGGGCATCGGAGCGAAAATCGGCATCTCGTGGCACCGTTGAAGCCGGGATTGCCTTCACTTCTATTTTCGGGCCGAGTGCACCCAACATTAGACATTGCGTCACATCACTCAGCCCGGGTTTCCACTTCCCACCCCCCGGGTCCGCGCTAAGCCGGGGACACGATCCCACAGCCGGTAGCGATCAATCACGCGAACGCGGGCACCTCCGGCGCGGCAAAGATCGACAGACGCGCGACAGCCTAGAAAACAGACAAAAAATGGTAAAAAACAAATGGACACAGCACCAAAAACCCAAAACAAAACACACGCGCACACACACTAGCACACTACCATGGTGTGTACTACAAAATGCGTCCCCAAAACGTGGGGTCCCCAAAAACGTGGGGTGCATTGTGATCGCGGGGTTGGTGTTTTTTTCCGTTTGTTCCTTTTGCGCCGCGCCGCGGAAATTAAACTTTTTTTATCACCCAAATCGTAGTAACCGTTCGCGGGCCTATTTTGCCTACTATGGCACTCTGCTGTTGCTGTGTATGTGTGCGGGCTAAACCGGTTGGCCGGAACACCGCGGTCATTAACAACCTGCTCCACAGCACTTCGGTAGCAATAGAAGGCGCGATGGAGAACACCAAACGCAAATACCGAGTCATCGAACAGCAAGACAAATAGAAACCAAAACAAAACCGAAACCCCTATCTAACGCGTGTCTGTGTGTGTGTGTGTGTCTGTGTGCGTGCATTTCCTAATGTGTGCGCCGAAACGTCAAACCGCCGGTGACATTGACACAGAAACTGGCGTGTGTGGCGCACTTTTTTGTCACCTCACTCACGAAACACGGGCGCGCGATCGCAAACAGATGGAACGCGTGGCCACCGCTTGACATAATCCGTTGTGACAGCGAAAGACGGATGATTCGTTGTGTTAATTTATTTTCGATTTGTTTGAGCGAAGCAAATTCGACTCCCATCCCATCAGAAAGGGAACACGCTCAAACGCTGGCTTTAAACGACAATTTTAACGGTTGTGCCGTTGTTGTGATTTCGAAAAGAGATTGTTTACGGTTGTGTTTCGTGTCGTACAAATGAGGTGACGACACACGGCAAATCGGGACACAATTCTGCAAACATACGACTTTAATCGACTTTAAGTTGATAATTTTATTTGACTCGATTATTCTGATTATAGACGGTTAACAATAGGCTAACTTAAGGCCTCAATTTCACAGTGCAAATTGAACCTTTTCTAACTTCCAATGCTATTGTGGAGCTCGCTTAAAGCTCCTTCCATTGTTAATGTATTTAAGCGGTTAGGCTGTTGTACTTTCGTGAACACGACACCATCGACCACCGAATTAAGGGGCTGAAAGTTCATCTTTTATAAGCAGCAAATTGGCCCGCCTTACGCCGCAGGCTATGTGTACCGGGTGCTCCTTTGAAGCGCGCCTTGATCAACCTCAACTTCGGATTTCCACTCCCGCGCTGGATGCTGCCGCTCGATTGTTGTCGAATCGAATTTGGCCGTTAGCAAAACAATCGACGAGCCGAAAGAAAACATTTGTCAAAGCAACACCTTCCGCCACTCGGTCAAGTTGCGGTGGTGGTGCCGAAGCTTTCCTATTGCGTACCGCATTTGTTGTGCCACTCTCGCTGTTTACGGGCCCCCCCCACCACAACAGCCCGCTCAAAAAGGCCTCGAGGAAAGAGAAGGAAAAAAGTCACGACCACCCTCCAGGTGGCACAGTTATAATTTCGGCACAACATCAACGCGCTCTCAAGGCTACCCCCCGCCCCGGGGGAGAGGGTGTAGTGCAGTGTGGCGAGGTTGGTGTTGTTTTGATTTTTGTGCGTGTCGTTTTTTGTCCATTCGTTGCCTATCGGTGGCGAACGGCGAAACAGCCGCCATCCGGTCTGTGGTCGATGGTCAGTGGTTGGTGTTGTGGCGTTGACGGCCATCGCCATCGAAGGACCGTCGGAAAAAGGGTTGCCGCGAAGGCCGGAACAATGGTGGTCGAGAGGCACAAATCACCGGCAACGTAAACACGGCGTGATGTAACATAGTACAAATTGTTGCGTTTCTTTAAGAACACCTAAGAAGATGGGTTTAAATCCAAAGTTTGAACATGCTCTCGAGCGGATGTTAGAGTTTTCGTCCGTCCTGCTGGTAATAAAAGAAAAAGACAATTTATTCGAAGCGACTATTCATTAAACTATTCATCACTTCGTTTCCGATACTCAATCCGCACACTTGTCTAGCGAAGAGGCTCCGCTCGCTTTCTAGGCAATCCTGAATAAATTAAAATCTTCATAATTTATTCTACTTCCGTGCAGCCCTGGCGGCCCCCATCATTAGCTATTCGCCACGCGCGGCGGCCGCCCGAGGGATCCACGGGAGCCATTATTTATTCGCTGACCGATCCAGACCAGACCAGACCAGACCAGCAGCTCGGCCGCCTAGAACCCGGCGCCGTTTCATGCTTGCTTTCATTAATCAACATCATAACGAGACCCCAAGAAGACGGCGGCCATCAGCAACTGGAGCGCCGCGAGAGAAACCGCGAAGACACCGCACTTCCTGAGGGTGTGCAAGGGTTCACTGTGCCTCGCGACATGTTAGTTCAACCGCGGTGCACCCGAGGAGTGATTTTATTGCATTCCACCACAGGTAGCATCTGGCCAGCGATGGCTGGCTCATAAATCTGCCGGAAGATAGGGCTGCTTTCCTGTTCACCTGACGCACTTTTCCGGCGACGATCACGTCCAGTCGGGGATTGTGTGCCATCATTATTGCTGTTGCCATCAGCGAGCCCATAAAACAAGTGCAGTTTGCAGCCGCATTTGCATAGAACATCTCTCGAAAGGCGAGTAGGGTGTTCGGCAACGATCATTTTACTCGATCGTTGCCAAGGTGCTCAAAGTGCCCTGAGGATGCGCTGCACATCACTCATGGCGTCCGATAGAAGCCATCGTTAAGCTCGTATTTTTTGCTACAAACAGAGCATAAACAAATCGCAAATCGCAAAATTTGATGGGAAATTACTTTAAATAATTGAACACGAGCATTAAAGGGTTGCGATGGTAAACATATTTCTTCCTAAATCGAATTCTCCGCGTTTGCTTCTCTTCAAGCCGCAAGTTATTGCCAGACATTCCTCTGGACGGAAAACATAGCATCTTTCGTTCGCTTTCCCATTCGCTTGGAAATGAAGATGCTCGCGCCTCACTGCAACCGGTAACATGGCTCCGGCACTTGTCTTTGCCAGCCCCCGGCCCATCCATCATCCATCGTTGCACGCGAATAATGATCGCATTAATTAATTACAACTCTTCACCCAACATTATGCACAGTTGCACCGCGAGCTGCACCCTCACCCAGCGTCTGGCACTGTCTATGGCGCTCTGCTAGGAGGGATAAAGGGAAATCGATCAGGGAAACCGGCCGCTTGGCGGCGTTGCAGAAAAACAAGACAGGCAGGCAGGCAGGCAGGCAGGCACTCCTGTCCTGTCGAAGGGCCTCGTGCCCGGTATGGCTTCGGAGGAAAGTGAAAAGAAAATCAAATTTCACTCACCACACTCAGACTCAGGGGGAGACAAGTCAGGTTTGCTGGGCTCACCAGGCGCATGCCAAAACAATTGCTCGAGAGATTGTGGGGAAGAATTTCACACCTTCCCAGAGGAGCCTGAGATCAGATCGTCCGGGATACGGAATGCAAATCGGGGCGCGTGCGAAACGACGCTGAATGCATTTGCCGTATCGAGCCCTTTATCTTACATCCTGCTTAAACTTATCGTTCTACTTCGCGCTGTTCGATTGGGCTGCTGTTGCCCCGGCAGCCCAGGAAACGCTCAATTATCATGTGTTGTGTAACGAGATGACAAAAAAACTGACTTCCTTTGCACGACAATTCGAGAAAAGTGCGCCTCCGAGTCCGTATCTAATTCACGGCCGACGCCCAGATCTGTAGTCAAACGTAATTGGATGTGAAACTGAAACATCTTGATGGTTTTGAGCGAGTTAATGGGCTTACTTTGCATATCGGCACCCGGTGGAGATCGGATTTTATTCTTACCGCTATATCGCGGAATGGGAACAAAAGTACGATTCTGGCGCAGATTGCCCTCAGCATAGTCCCATATCCCTATGCTCTAGCTATTTATGAAAAAAAACTGAACAATAAAACTCTTGAAAAGCGTTGCAACAATCTATCGCGTAGCGGGCATAAAATGTCTATTCTAGCAACAAAGGATAAAAAGATTAGTCCGCGCCCCCGGGTGGACTCGAACCACCAACCTTTCGGTTAACAGCCGAACGCGCTAACCGATTGCGCCACGAAGGCTGCTTGCGCGGTCGGCAGCTAATTAGCGACCAGCATGAGCACTTTCTGCCGGCCCTTCGACGGTCCGGCCGGTTTTAGAATTCTTATCTATTACCCACGCACTCACTTCAAGGTCGAACGATGGACGACTTAATCTGGGCCCATTAGAAAGCCGCGTCCCAGCGGCCGGCCGCCCTGGGTAAGGAGAGAGAAATCTCACGATCAGCGCCCGACGGTCCCGCTCATAACCGTCAATCAGTAATGCGGCGCGCCTGTGGTGTTGGTACGTTTTTTGTTCAATGATGGGGCGAAGGAAAATCGATAGCCCCTACGAGTGCCCGCCAGCAGCGCCTTGCAACGTGGGAGAAAGCAAACAAGAAATTTGCAAACAAAACAACAACAGGCGCCACCCACCGACCGGAACGAAATGCGAATCGCGCTGCCCAGTGAATAGGAAACAAAATGTGTTCACTTTCGTAGACACGCGGTGACGCTTCGCTGCGGGAACCGCTGCCCGGCTGGTCCCAGAAGGAAAGCCTCAGAAACAGCAGAGGAAAGTCTTGACGCGTTGTATCGCCTTATCAAGGCGCGATGCCGGCGAGCTGAGGGATTTCCTCTCTCGCTGGCCGTGGTAGCGACGAGAAAGGCCACCATTGAATCGTTGAATACGGAATTTGGGATCTTTATTAGTATTCCATTCCAATGCCGAACGTTTATTCAAGAATGAGACACAGATGATAAAGCTTTACAAAAAATAAGTGCTGTTTTCATTCTACAGAAACATTTTCAATATGTCTCGGTTAACAACTACCGAATCCGAAACGGTTTATATCCGGTTAAGTTGAAACATCTTGAACGTATTCTCGGCCTCACAAAGAATTTCTCTGCAGCCATAATGCAGAATCAAGTGAAAGATTTGAAACATTTTGAATCCACGTATGGGACTGAGACTTTCCCTTTTATGCGCTCCTCATTTTGGTATATTTTAGTGATGTTAAAATCTGAAACATAACGACCCCATCATAACATGATATCTTGTTTATGCTCCGCTCACTGAACTCTGGTTCGGTAGCGGCGTAGCAACGGGCCCAATAGACGTTCCAGGAACATAGGTCACAACAAAACATGCATTATTACCAGGGCTTATGTCAGCCACACGCATCACCACCGCCCCAAAAACGCTTCCGGACATGCGGAGCGAACCATAGCGCTCGTGCTGAGATCCCGCCCTTCGATCCGACTTCTGAGGGCGCCCGAGAACATGTAACATGCAAAAAACAGTGAAGCAAATTGCTTGTAAATGAAAGGCACAAAAAGCTCCCTCTGCCCGGTACCACGAATCGATTCCTTCGAGACGCCGATGGGCCGATGGCAATGAAAATTGGCTTTCAAGAATGTGGCCCGCCCGAAAAAACCGCAGCACCGGAACGGAAAACTGCGCCTAAGCCATCGTCCCGGACCTCCGGCTCTTTTCGGGGCATGTTTTAAATTTTCCCCGAACATCGGTTCGGTGAGGCGGATCGGATATTGCCGGTTTCCCTGGCGCCTGCAGGACATTTGTGGCATCGGCGCTCGGTGTTTGGAATTAGTAAAACCATTTTCGAGACTCCATTTCCAGTGCGCCTTCGGGCGGGCAGGGCTCAGGAAAATCTCTGCTCCGTTGCTGATGTTTGGCCTCGCGCCCTCCTGCTTCCCAGAAATAGGATATGCGCTTTTCCGTCCCAATCGGACCCCGATCGTTGGGGTTGGTTGGAGCGGAAATGAAGATCTCGCCACTGAAATCGAAACCACGACTTCTGCGCCCGGCGCTTGGTTGGCCTCATTTTCGATTTCACAAAGTCCGTCCACCAGCCGTCCGTTGGGAAACTCACGCACTGGAAAATGGCAACCCATCCTGGGGCGCGTAGAAGACAAGTGACTCGGCCCCGGCTCGGCCGGGAAACCGGATCCGGGGCAGACCGATGGCCGGTGGTCGCATTTGGCCACTTACGCAGAAAACCGGAAATTCTTCTTTCCCTTTTCATGACCACCTTTCGATTCGCGACGACAGTCTCGCCACAGCCTTTGCCTTTGAAGTTCGTTTCGTGTGCGCTCGCCCTCGGTCCGACATGTGTTTTGTTCTGGATCAGATGAAAGACATTTAATAAGCGAAGGCGGCTCTTGACAATTTTTGCAGAGGGAAATGCAGCCTACGCCATTACATCAAACCTGAATGGTCCGTACAATTCTGTCTCTTTCGCCGTGTGCTGTCAGTTTGCCTGAATCACATTTTCATACAATTCACAGCTAATGTTACGAAAATTCTGGTATCTGATTTAAATACTTCCAAAAATGGCCCAGATTTTACGGAGCAATCAAACGTTTCTTTTGTGGACCTTCTTTAAAGATCCTGCTCAAAGGAAGGACTTCACGTCAGCTGTCTGATAGCAGTGATCTTGGTCTGTACACTCGAGACCTTAAGTGCACATTTTACTGTAGCAATACTGCTGACAACTGGTGCTCAGGTCGATGAGTTTTTCGGATTTTTAAGGTACCAACTACTGGTATCAATGGTAAGGATCTCGATGGTCTCTGGTAGATTGAAGCATTTTCTGCTGGTCCGGAAGGAGTTCCGACTTGATTACTGATTAGTTTAAGTTCAGTAACAGACCATAAGAGTAGGTAAACTTTTACAAAGATTCAAGGTAGTTCCGATTGAAAAATAATTTGTTAACACTACTACAAAATACATTAAATACGACCTGATGTGATCATCAAAAAGGCAAACGATGAATTCTCTTTGCAATCTGACACTGGCACCAAATGGCCACGTGGTTATAGAGAAGCCCCATCAAAGGCAGGAAGCGGAAAGCAATCTGTTCGCACGTGAAATTAGACGAAAGATTGTGTGCAGCATCGAGATGCATCGAGCGCAGCGGATGCATTAGATCTTCCCACCTCAGCTTCCCATCTCTCGTTGCGTTCCACATGCGTCACTTATGACGGGTTTTCATAAACCTCGCCCGCTCCGCTATTTATCTTCAATGTTCCAACTTTCAGTTTCACCCCAGCGGTCCCAAGTGTCCCCATCCCCGCCCCGTTGTCCCCGTCCGAGACGCTCTCCGTCCGAGACAAACGACAAACGAATGGCGAACGAACCCCGGCGCTGGCGTCTCACTCTGTGTCTCCATTGATGCAATTGATGCACGGCGGAGGCAACGACTGAGACGGCCCGGGCGGTTTTCTAATGGCCTAGTTTCTGGACCGTTTCCCCCGATCACCCACCGTCCGCTCCGATTGCTCCTGCGCACCCGCTGCCGCACCGAGCTGCACGCGGTGCACTGGCGATGCACTTTGCGATTAGTTGTGCCAGTGTTTCTATGGCACTTCTTCTTTTTCTTTTTCTCCGCCGTTGCCTTTTCGCTCCCGGCCCGGCTTGGCATCGGCAAACTTTTACTTCTGCTTTCTCAAGGTTTGGGCTTCTTCCAGCCGCGGGCCGGCAACTACCGGTGTTACCCCGCCGGAGCGCGGGAGAAGTGGTTTTCCTCAACCACACACACACACACACACACACGGTTTCGATGCATCGGGGGAAAATGTGCGATTTCCATGATGCGCGCGAAAAGCGCACCGATGGGCGGTGAGCGGAGAAGAACTAGCGCCGAACGGGCGTAGCGGTTCTATTTTCGGAACCCGCCCTTTTTTTGAGGTCATGGGAATAGTTTAGTTGAATTATTTACAGCCTCCCCGGGGCCGCTTTGCGCTTTGACGGGTTGAATTGCTGAGCAACCGTGGTAACGCACTTTGTGGCAAAAACTGCAACGACCAACACGCAACAATCGAGACGAGTCTGTCAAAACGGGGAATAATTTATCGGCAGGGAATTAAGAACAAATGTTTCGGTGCAGGATTAATAACAGTAACTATGGTAAAAGATCTGACAAAAGCCGTTCCTAAGACAGGATTTTCCACCGAGCCTTCGTGGCGCAATCGGTTAGCGCGTTCGGCTGTTAACCGAAAGGTTGGTGGTTCGAGTCCACCCGGGGGCGGATCGATTCATCGTTATTTTATTTATCCACACTTGCGGAAGGATACGTAATACTCCTGGTCAACCTGGAACAGTTAAAAGATGATGGTAATCTGATGGTACATCTGATGATGGATCGGCAGCATCTCGCGTAATCTTTGACTATTCTGTTGTAATGTCAAATTGCTCCCATGTTTCTCTAATCACTTTCGTTTTTTATCTTTTCGTTGCAGGTGAGAGCGAAAGTTTCTCGACACTTCAAACACCCGCTCGGAGCGAGCCGACAACGAAGCTACCGCTGGGGCTGCCTGACACACATTATAAAGGGGGGGCTACTATAAACCACTCATTTACGACTTCCGTCATCCGATTGACCCCGTTTCGATTGCTGGTTCTGCGACTGCACCATCACGTGAATGGGTTGCGAGGTGTTGAATTCAGGTGCCGAAGGGTGCAGCCTTTCGATAACACGGACGCGGGTCCCTGAATGCGGGACCCTTTTTGTCTGGCGGAAGAGGGCTCTCCAATCAGCTGTCTGTCGGGTCTGTCGGAAGCGACAATGTAAACATAGCGGGTTGACAAATGCTCGGCCCGCAGTGATCCCTCTCGGGGCCGGCTCAACAAACGGTGGCCAATGATAACTCGAAAGAAGGTGTTTCGGACCTGCAGGGGGCTGGATGTGTATGCCACCCGCTTTTAATGTGCTAGTGGCCACCATTTCCTTCCGAATCGTCGAACCCCCGGATAGATAACGCGAGGCGCGTTACGCGTAAGTTTCGTAAGACCCTCAGACCCGCGGGGACGGGGACCGCTAATCGCAAATCACACGGAACGGACCCGTGTGTTTACTCACGCGCCAGAAGTAGTTCAAACCTTGGCTTACATTCTGGCCGCCCGACTGACTGATTGTTCTTATCACATCTTTGCCATCACCGGCCACCACATCATCATCGCCGCCGCCGCCTCACAGTAGCGCACTCAAATAGTTTCTCACACACGTCACGCCGCCTGAAGGTGAACCTGTTAGGTGGTGCGTGCGCCCCCCGACCAGAGAGATGACCGGCCCAAGTCTCGGCCCATTAGAAGCAAGTCTCGCACGCGGATCGAAGACCGATCACGAGTGCGCAGCGTCCACGCACGCGTGTCAGGATGGCCGAGTGGTCTAAGGCGCTACGTTCAGGTCGTAGTCTTCTCTGAAGGCGTGGGTTCGAATCCCACTTCTGACAAACCGGAAACTATTTTGCGGCACCCCCGCTAATCAAACGCGGAATGTAAGAAACGTGTAAACACGCATTTTATCAGAACTAAGGGCCGTCGACACATCATGATGACTTGACTTCCTCGATTGCCGACGACCTGTGTTGTGGCTGTTGCCCAAGAGCGCGGATGCGTTCGTGACTCTGGTCACGGCGCGCGATATATTTACCGCGATTATTTTCCACTCATGCGGCTTTATTTATAAATCTCAAGTGACAGAAATAGATTAGTCAAGATTCGTAGTTCCACCGCACCGCAAGGCCGGCCACCTCTGAGAGTTTTCCACCGGCGTCGCCGCCATCGCCCGGAGGTGACCGAATTTCCGTCGTTACGTTTATCGCCCGGCCCCGCTATCTTGCAGTTGTTTACTGTGCCGTTCCTTGCCGCCTCTCCACCTGAATCGGTGATAATTCCGCATTGTGGCTTCAGCAGGAGATAATGTTTCTTGACACCGTCGGCCTCACGCACGATCGTAGTAGTAACAAATATGTTTTGAAAGCATATCACACGGGGCGGGACGCTCACGGGACATCGTTTTTAAATAACATCCGATGGGACACAAATGGCCAGTGGCTGTGCTGTAAACGAGACGAGAACTTCGGCTCGTGTTCATTAACGTCATGTCACAGGACTTCATAGCGCGATGAAGTTGATCACCGTCGGGGCGATCGTAGAGCTTTTATTCCTTCATTCTTTTGACACGACACGGGATAATCGTTAAGCTGTTTTCCTTTGGACCTGTTTACCATCAAATAAGGCTTGAGAACGGAGTCCAGCATTTCCTAAAAACGCAATCCAGAACAAACAATCCGAACCGATCGTACGGTGATCGCACAGCGGATGCGATGCTCGCGAGAAGAACACGATTGCACATTGAGTAATACGCGAGTTAATCACAGTTCGTTCGAGTCCACAATCGCCGGAAGGAATACCGGCTCACCGAAACCCGGGGAACCGGTCGAAAGGGAAAACGGGACCAAGTGATCGGCGGAACGGTGCCATGGAACTGCGCGCTTTTGCTGCGAGCTGCGAGGCCCCAACGGAAGTCGAAAGTCGTCGTCGTCGCCACCGTCGATCGCCGTTGATCGTCGTCTTCGCGAGAGGAAAGACAAAGAAGCCGTAAATTACCCGCCTGGTGCCGAGGTGCACTTGCACATTCACGGGCACGGGGCAAGAGGCTCCGTTGGCTTCACCGCCAGCCACCGAGTCCCTTTTGCGAGGGCCCTTCGCACAGATTACCGTCGGACGGAGGACGTGCAGAAGCGAGTTCTGTTGAAAGCGCCTTCTTGGCTCTCTTTCGCCACGGACACGGGCCCCCCCCCGAGGGCCCCAGTGTAGGGCAGTTCGATGCAATCGTTCGTTGCATTCTTGCAATTTCCGTAACCAACACACACACACACGTACTCAGGTGGGGACATAGCGCGGGGTGGCTGGAGGTAGGCCGAGAACGTCTGCTTCTGTCACGAAGTCGTTTTTCTTCGGCCCAGAACGCCGTCGTCCGCCGGGGAGATGATGAAGAGCCGGGCCGCAATCCAGTTTGCACGTTTCCTTTTTTTATGCTCCGCAGCCACAGCACACAGCATCATCATCGTCGTCCGCATCAGCGCTGCAGTAAATTATAAGAAGATGTTGCCTTTCAGGCCTGCTCCGGGTCTTCCACTTCCTGATCGAGCGCGCAGCTGTGGTACGGGCAGAGCAGGATTTAAAAGTCCCACCGGACGAGCCCTTTCGGTCGGCTCGGGTTGTATGGCGATCCAGGCGGTGGATCCGGTTTCCCCGGGCGGTAAAGGTACTATACTTAGCTGCGTCGCGCGGTCGCGGACCTGTCCGCGTGCTTTCCTTTGCACGGTTTTCTGATCTGATCGGCCGGCCGGCCAAGAAGAAACCGAAGCGGAGCGGAGGAAGAAAAGCACCCGCTCCGATTGCACTCGGCCAGGAAGCACTTTGAACGCTGTCGATCAGGAGGATGTCGCTAATAATGGTGATGATAAAAAGGGGATGATGATGCACCCAACGATGATGACGATGAAGCGCGATCTGCTTTGATTCTGCTCTCGCGGCCGGCGAACGAAGGCACACAATGGGGCTGCGATGCGATGCTACCGGGAAGCGTTTAACGTTCGCGATTGTCCCGCTTTCCTAATAGCCCCGGTTATTGGCCCGGCCAGCATAAATCCATAAATCCATAAACGCTCCCAACTGGGCTACTCTTTTATGTGTGGTCGATACGGCTACAAATAGCCCGCCGTTTCTTGGAGCACACAATGTTCTATGAAACATAATGGCTTTGCCAATCGAAAGTGGCCCCTAGCAGGAGCCCAAAAAAAGACCCTATGCCGCTACTGTCCTTGAAGTACCATTACAAACTCGTATCGTTACTAGGTTTGCCATACATCCTATTGGGATGGGAGAACTTTCCAGAAACTGTTCCGAATGACATATTAAACAACTAAGTCACAATTACGTCTGAAATTAGAGTTAATCGACGTTTCCTTCCGGCTATGGATTCACCAGCTGGCCAGTGGCTTGCCTTAACAAGAAGCGTAGCGTGATACCTTCGATTGCCTTCGAAGCTTCGTCCGGAAAACCGTGCTAACAACATTTCCGCCGCATTGCCATGAACCCCCGGTCGGCCACTGGCCGCCTCTCTGGCCAGACCAGAAAGGCCTCCGAACGGTCAAAGCCTCGCAGGCGGTGATGACGAAAAATGCGCCGATTGCCGAAAACGTGGCCACCAAAAACCAAACGTTGGCAAACGAAATTAAAAACAAAAACCCGGCCTAATGTTGCGTTTTCCTTCGGCCAGCTGCTGCTGCTGCTGCTGCTCTTCGGCATTGACACATCGCACAGCGAGATGCACAATAGAGCTCCGGAGGATGTTGCCCAACGTTTCCCGGAGAGACCGGACCGGCCAAAAAAGCATACCCAACCCAACGGCCATTGGCCAACGGCGACGGAATTGTGCACTGCCGAAAATAGTTGCCCATTTTGATGGGAATCTACTTTCGGACAAGAGAGAGAGCGAGAGAGAGATCGAGGGAGAGGGCTGACCACTAACACAATGGCGTACATTTCGGTGCCTTTTTCGACGGGTTACCCACCATTTCCTTTTCTGTCTCGTTTCCTCGCGCAAAGTGACCATTTTCCCCCAGCCAGCCTGCCAGCAACCAGGCGACCATCAGGCGGCCCAGTTCAACGAACGTTTTCGAGGCGAATTTCGTGGCGAGTGGATTTTCGGCTGGCGAGTGGCTTAAGCAATCGCTCGGCCGGCGAAGGTCACTGGGTGACCAGCCAGCATCATGCCAGGTAGTGAATGGGCCTCTTATGCTGGGGGACCGCGGCAAGCATGGCGAATCTTCCAAAGTTTCTCAGATCGGTTGCCGTCTTGAGGTTCGAACTTGTTCACGGGCCTCGCTCGGGCCGATCGATGGGAGTGCTTCACAGAGAGATTAAGGTGATCGTTCGTTGGGGACCCCTGAATAGGCGGTCCTTTTAATCTGCGCACCCAATTTCGAACCTATCGCACACTACAACCGATAATCGCGCTATATGTCAAGTATTTTGTTGGAAAAGCGTAGAGTTAATGGAGAAAAGAGATAAACATCGAATAACATAATTGAAAAGCAAACTTCTGATCGTTTTTGCTATCGTACGGAGGACAGAAAGAGTCAGGGAATCATTCTTGGAAGATAGTGATCCGAATCCCCTTTCCAAGAGATGGCGGCGATCTCAGCTTGGCAGAACGGTCTTCAATTTTTTAGTACAAAGTCTGCTTCCATCGCCATTTTGTTCTAAAATTATTCATAGACTCAAAGCCCTCCTTTTCTTCGCTTCTTGGTGACGTTGGCGGATTCATCGCTCAGATGACACACATTAGAGAGCCCACGTGCGGCCCGCATTGAAAGCCGACGGCATTGGATCACGTGTGGCTCGTGGGACGCTAGCCGAGCGCACCTGCTGGCTCTGACCCACCGACGACGCCACCGCTGGTTCAATGCACTTTAGGAGGGCAAGGTCGCGTCGCGTTACGCATCGGTGCATCGCGTGGGTACCCATCGCCGATCAGCGCCACGGATTTGGTGGGCTCTTGAGTGGTTTCGACACCTTCGACACGCAGCCACACGCGGCTGTTCCGGCCGCCGGAGCCTTTCACGGATGAAGGAAATCAGCTGTTTGGTGGTTAAATGCCAAACGGAAAGCGAGTGAGCGAACCACCGAACACGAAACGAAACCGGAAAATACGCTACAAAAAACCGGCGCTCGAAACGGTTCGATAGCGCGCGAATCGGTTAAGCGCGCGCGACGGCCCAAAACACGGAGCCCGAATCGCAACGGAATCGGAATTCGAACCAGCGTCGTCGGTGGCCTCAAGGTTGGCCACCGCGCGTCGCGCGAAGAGGACCGGGGCTTACCGGGGTCCGCGCCATTTTCATTTTATGTTTTCCGCCACCGCATTGCGCAACGTCCGCGCCGCGCTGTGGACCACCGCGCACCGTGGCCGCGGTGCAGTCAAACGGAATTCGAGTTTATTGCTAAATTGTGGTCATTTGTTTACCGATCGGCGGCGGCTTGAACCGGAACACCGGAACCTTGAGAGGTGGCTTTTCACGCCGGCCACTTTTCTTTCGCAGTTCCAACGAATTGTTTAAGGAAAATTCAGATCGGGAACGCGCATTATTATCCCGCTAGCGAACGTGCCAAAGGATTGCCTCTCACTCGGTTGATACGTCGCGCGACACACATTTACTTTACCGCGAATGTAGGTGAAAGGTAGAGTCCTCACGCCTGGAGAGATCACGTTGGCCAAAGGCTGAAACGAAAACAAAAAAAATTGGCAGCAAAATCGACCCGCGGCCCAAAAACGGGCCGCGCCACTCCATTTGTCGTCATCCATCTTGTGTGTCTTGCTCAAGGATAGTGGCCCCGCCATTGGGGCTCGGTGATCAGGCCGAGAAAGCCTTGCCGGGCTCACCGGACCCAGGCCGAGGCCCCGGGTCGTTGAACCACACGCGCAGCCCTCGGTGGTTATCCTCCAAAAAGTGGCGTTTTCGAAACCGACCGTTGTGGCGAACGAACGAGAAGCTTTTCGGGTGATCCGTTTGGGGACCATCGTGCGCCACCGAGCGACCCCAACAATTACTCGCCCAAGCCTTCTGCCTGCCAGCTTCATCGTCGGTCAATTTATTTTAATAGACCCAAAAGTAACAGTTATTGAAATTACATCTAACGGCACCAAAGAGCAATTAAGAATCGAAACTTGTAGATCAACTTGCAGCATCTTAGAACCTTTTGGATCACTTTCGGAACCAGACAAGCCCCTACGAGACTCCATCCTCCGGTAGCGCCTAACGAGATGCGCTTCTCGTGAGATCGACGATCTTAATTAAATTCGCTCATCAAAAACGCTGCCCATCGTCAAACACCTTCTAATTAGCCAAATTGCATCGGGCAACATCGGCAGCAACATCAGGAGAGCGATCTGGATAGATGCGCATCTGCCTCATTAAACTGCACTCACGTCCGATCACATGACGCCGGCGAGAGGCCCTACGGTAGCCGCGGCCGATCGATCCTCAGCCAGTGCGATTAATTTGATCACTCTTCCGATGATCGTCATCATCATCAGCAGCAGCAGCACCACCGAGCGTCGCGCGTCACGGATGTTGTGGCCGACCAACAAGCCGATCGGGCTTCCTTCACGATCCGCCGACCGCGATCAGCGGATGTTCGAAAAGGGGGCGCGACAAACGAAGAGCAAAACACCGAGTCGAAGAAGTGGAAACCCACGCACGCACACACGCGCACACGCAGAGTGAAGAGCGCATTGCGCGAGTGCAGCAACAACAACGACGGCGCAGTGAAGTGATATTCGCGCAATGCGCGAACACACACCGCAATCGCGCGGCCGCTGCGGCAGCCTTGAATTCGTTCGTCGAACTGCACGTCGTCGTCGTCGTCGGCGATGGCGATGGTGGTGGCCCCAAGTAGCACGGTAAGACTCGGTGCCGAGCGCATTACGGCGGGTAATGTATAAATATAGCCTCCGCGGTGCGACGCGGCGCCCTGCACTGCGTTGCATGTTCGCGCATCCATCTCGCTCGCACGGCCACGTTACGCGACTCAGTCTTTCTCTCCCGCGTGCACGATGCACTCAGCGCGCGATCCGCGAGACACTCACCGCGAGCGAGTGAGATGCGCGATCGCGCTCAGCTCGCGGGTTTCGCGGCAGACGAGATTTGTTGGCAAGCGAAGACGCCCGCCGCCGCCGCCGCCACTGACCATATGTTGTGGCTGGCGGCGGACATTTGCGCGGTGCGCATCCCGTTGACAAATGTCCTGTACGCTGCGTACACGCATTCATTCTATATTTCGCCGCGAATCGGTGGTATGTGGGTCCGTTGCGGTTTATTGTTGGCTCGCCCTCTAAGCCACTGCTGCGCCACTGGAAAAGATTCTTCGGGGATTTATTGGAGCGTTCCGAGGGAGTGGAGCATTCTATTTTATTATTTTTAGATCTGTTTGTTCACTTTCCATTCTTGCTGAACTTAGTCCTATATTTTAATCTGATTTACTTGATTAAGGAACTAGGTTGATCACTCTCTGGTTCGCATTGTTTTGGAGTCACGTTATGTTTGACTCTACGGTTGACTGTTTTAAATATTTTACTAGTTCCTGTAAAAAGTCTTCATTTGAAACTAATTTAAATCGTGTGTCTATTAACAAAGATTGATCGTAACATTTTGTATGGATCATTTGGTGAGTCCATCGGAGTAGAACCACTGCGCCTTATTGAAAATCCGATCAAGCGGTGGCCAGATCAAGGTCCAAACAAAACACATGCCCGATGGAATATTTAAAAAGCTTCTTCTCTGACTACTGAATCGATTAATATTGAAATCGAAACAGAACATTCCAACTACTCGTGTTACTTGACAGCTACTTTAAGGCGCCGATGGAATCAACTAAATCCAAAACACTTGTTTGGTCTGAACTTATGAATGGCGGCGAAAATTACGACTCTCAAAACGAACCCTTGTTCACCACCATAACCAGCACCAATCTAGTCGATTGGATTTTCTAATCTACTCAAAAGCCCAGCTCAAGCATCAGATTGCAGATGGGGCCAATGCACCGAAGCCCTTCCGGTGTCACTCGGCCAGGAGCCACCCGCCATGTGCCAGTTTTCGGTCACTGGCGAGGCGATCCGGAAGGATTGGGTCGCGCCCAGATAAGAGACCTAAAATGGTAATCGCCAGCCAAGCCAAGGCAACATTGGCCATTCATTCAAATCAGGAGCACCTTATCAGCTTCTCAGTTCGTTACCGTTTCGCCAACCGATCTTGATGTCGTTTGCACTTCTCTTTATTGGGCTGCAGTTTGTCTGCAGTGTTTTGATTTGCATTTCCTCCAAGCGTGCCCGCGGAATCGTTGAACCCAGTCGGCCCAGCCACCCGTGAGACGACCGTGCCGCACAACGGACAACGAAGCGATTCTAAAATCGCACCGCTAAGCCTGACGAGAAGGTGAATGAATTGCGCTCGAAGGAGCTGCTTTCCGCTTGGTGACCAACGCGACGGCCGCACGGCTTTCCTTCGAGCACGGCTCCGGGGCTTATCGCCCCGGACGTCCGGATGGAATCTTCGTGATCGAAACGAATCGCCGTCGTTGATAAGACGGCGTCCAGCCGTCTATCAACGGTGTTGGAGTGTGAATTCACCCGCTCTTTATGTTGCCAAACTCCTCGATCACGGACATCGCGGATGGCGAGGAAAACAAACCATCGCTCGGCACATTGAACCCATCGGCGCGCCCGGGCTCAGGGCTTTGACAAACAGTTTGAGGGATTTGAGGGCTGCCCGACCCTCGCTTGCATTGCTCGTGCCCGCATGCCTAATGGGCAGCAACGGTATCTTTCCGCGATCCATAAAACATGGACCGACCCGCGACGCCGACCGACTTGTGGAAGGTGCACTTGGAATAAACAATAAACCCCCCGCCGGGGCCCCGTCGGACTTCACGTGGACACCGATTCCACACCGTCCCAAAATCTGGCTCGCCCGACTCCGCCCGACCGGCCCAGAGACACTTGTCCTCGGTGGCTTCACGAGGCCAGCTGATGGGCGGCCCGTGAGCGCGTGATGGAAAACTTCACCCACCAGACACGTTCTCCGAGCGGTCAATGCCAAAACAACACCCGACAAAACCCGAAAAGGGCACGATCTGAGTGGGCCCTTATCTTTATTTATCAAACAGTGAAACATCTCTTTCAAGCGTCGTTTTTTTTAAATCCGCGATCCACTTGATGCTTTGCGTGATCACCGTTCGGGATGGGACGAATTAAAATCAAAGCGCGAGCTGAAATCCGAAAGCCCGACCCGTCTGTTCTAGGCAGTGATATACTGAGCTGACCCGACCCAATTTACGGTCGCCATTCCTGTCGCCCTGGATGCTGGACAAATCCTCGTAAAATCCTCGTGTCGCTCGTAAAACACACAACTCCTCATCTCTCGAGCACGCGTCTAGCACGAGAGGCTGAAGCCGTTTGGCTGTGACACTGAACAAACAATGTTTTTGGGGCAACCGGCCCGGTCTGCGATGTCACAGGGCGCATTTGGGACAAACGAAGAAACAAACGGATGGCCAAGTGGACCATCATCGATTTTATGTGTGTTACAATGAATGAACATTTATCAATGAGAGAGACCTGCACAAACATCTTCATGATTAAGAAAGCAGATTAGAGCTTGTCAAGAAAAATAAGCGAAGAGCACATCTAACCATAACAGATCACAATCAAACAAACTGACAGTCCCAAGCGAGCAAAGCCATCATATGAGAAGGTTGTTGAAGGCAGATCATTGTTAATTTAACGAAGGATCGATAATATTCATATCAATCGAAAAGTTGTTCATGAGCTCGGACCGATTCCGACTTCCAGTTGAATGTTTTCCGTTTTGAGGCAACCGATCAGAACCGAGAACCAGCTGGCAGGTTCGTGTTCCGTCCCGTGGCGCAGCGTCCGTCCGATCTCCGATGTTTACACGGTGATGAAGTGCGCGAATTGATACGCCCGACCGACGACAAGCTGTTTTCGGTTTCACGCCAACCGATCGCACCATCTCTCGCCAAGGAAATGGACGTTCTCCAAGAACGCGGACCGCGCGCAGACAAGAAGAGGCTTTGTTTTCTTCTTACAGCGCGCACCGACGGCGCGCGCGAATGTGGGTCAAATTTGTCAGCCAGCAATCCTCGGGCGGGGATTAAACGCACTCACACACGCACACACACACATTCCACTTGCCATCCCCGGTGTGTGTTACGGAGTTACGGGATGGCGCGGTGACCATTTTCGATGATGCGGGCGGGCCATTTTATTATTAAACGCCATCGCCAACCGAGGCGCATGGAGACGCACGGTCTTTTATGGCGGTGGATGGTGAGCACCGCGTGGCGCGGTGGCCCTCCGGTTCCCGACGGCGCATCCCGACTCGAAAACGAGTTGTTCGTGACAAATGGACACGGCAACGTGCAACAAAATAAATAAAAAACAAATGCCGCCAAAACAGTAGCTTCCCGTGCGACGACGGCGCTGCAGTTCATTTGCCTCATTATACCGCGCGGCGCGGCGTGTGGCGCTGGCCCGACCCGGTGCCGGCTTCCGCCAACGCCGCCGAAGTGCACCGAGTGTGCAGCTCGGACGGCGTGACAGGAAAGGATATTTTTTAATCGTAGTCGATGAGCGTACGGGTGATAAAAATTAATTTGCTCAATCGTCCTCGGCGTCGTCGACGTCGTCGGTGGCGGCGTCGGTCGGTGGGTCCAAGAATGGAGCTACCGTTACCGTTTTACGCTCTTTGTGAACTGCTTTCGCCAGCTAATGAAAATGGCCGGTTGATTACCTTATTCTAATTAAAACGTTTATTGGGTTTTTGAACTTCTAAAAGTGCACACTGCTGTGGCCTTCACGAGGAAGCGTGTTGTAGCAGATGGATTACTTTATTAGGCATAAGGAACATAAGTTGTTATGAAACACGCACGAAGCACAATACGTGGACTTTGGGAACTCACATTTTTGGAAGAAATTTTATGGACATAAATTTTACCGCTTTTATCAAACTTTATCAACTAGCTAAGCCCAATTAAAAGATGAATTATTTTATGTCAATATGCTTATACAGAACAATTTAAATTACATTTAATAATTTTAATTCAATAGTAAGTATTAACGAGAGCTTTTCGAGTAATACAAATTGGCAGAATTTTAGAGAGACAAATACTTTATTAAAAACGATTGAAAACAACCAATCCAATTAATTTGAAAAACAATAACATTAAAGTATGTTTGATAAATTGAAACGGTTTCAAACATTTTCGAAATAATTATCAAACGTTTGGCAAACAAAGATCGACTCGATTTGCTCGCTTTTTATTTCAATTGCCCATCTCATTAACCTTACGTATCGTTCCCAGAACCGGTGGCCGATCAAACCCCCCTATGCTGGCGTGACCGCCAGAGGCCATTCTGCCACCTTCTGGGGTGCACTTCGGGCCAAAAATATCTTACCCGATCGCGCTGCACATCCGTAATCGCAATCCGTTACCAACTCCCGTCCCAACCGAGGGAAGCTTCCCTTCGGACGACGACGACGACGTCGAGAAGAAGAACGATGGATGGTCATCTAGTGTAAATGACCCAATTGTTTAATAAATATTGCACGTCCATAGCGGCGCAACCCCCCCGGGGGTCTTGGCCACCCTTCCCCGGAGACAAGATCCCGCTCTAGTCCTACGTCTCTTTGTCCGCGGTGCTGATGCTGCTGCTGCTGCCGAGCTGCTACCACTTCCTCTGTCGTCATCGTTTCCATCGGACCCGATTGCAAACTGCAGTACGGATGCAAATGCAAAACACAACCCCACCGACGTCGGGTCGTTGGGCCGGGGGGCCGAAATGCGGAGGCGAGAAGCAAGCAACCCCTGGTACGTCTCGCTCGCACGGCGTGCGGGGTGTTTGTACGAAAAATGAGCCAATGAGCCGCAAAAGTGCAGAAGCGATTTTTATTAATAAAACAGAATTATCATCATTCACCGAATGATGCTGCTGCTGATGATGATCGTTGCTGATCGTCTGACGATTGAAGCGCGGGATGTGGGCGCTGTTGGCACCAGACGAAGACGTTAAACCCGGCGGCACCCGGGTCGGATTTGAAGGCGTTTGACGTTTGAAAAATTATGCCCTCGTTGTCGTCGGTGCGTAGAGGATGAGGATGACGTGCGCAAGCCGTCTGCGGAATGCACGCCCGTCCAGGAAATGGGGCCACCCACCGGACCGTGAGGAGAATTTCGGCGCACCGGGCCCCGTTCTGGACGATTAATTTGCGAATTCAATTTATTTCCCCCCCTCGGGGCACTAGCTACTTGAAAAGTTACGCTTTTAATTAAACGAACATCGTAAAGTGTCACACACTCAAGGAATGCCATTGCCTCACGTGCCTGCGTGGGGCTTTTAAAGTTTAGCTTCAAGCCAAGAATTTCGCCGGAAAAAAGGAAGCAGCCCGACAGCCTGGCGATTCAATTTGGCAACTTTTCGGGCGACTGCTCGAGAGCTCATCCCTCGAACGGTCAGCGTGGAAGATAATCCGCCACTCAAAGTCTTTAGAAGTCGGCCAAGTCGTTATCCACCTCCCGCGAGCGACCGGCCCGGCATATCGATTCCATTAAACTTGGCAAATAGTTGACAAGTTGCACAAAGTTTCAAATCGATCGATCAATCGAAACCCTTGTTCAGGCCGCTCGCAGACATCTTATCGTTGGGATGGCTTCATTTTGCACGACGCAAACTCGAGCGGCCTTGGCAACAGTGGGCCTCTTGCTATTAATTTGCCTTTTTTTCGTTCAAGGAGCGTTAATTGAACGATTTTTGCAACACTTTTCAAGGTCTTCGCTACTTTGAATCGTCGATAACAAGCGTTTTTGGGGTACGCAAAATTGAAACGCAACACACATTAGCGGCCATTAAACCAGCTCACGGGTCACAGAATTCGGTATCGGTTTAATGGGATGGGACACTTTGCGGTAATAAAGTCCTAGCCATTATTTGTCAGCAATCAAAGAGTGTGCACCACCATCTAATCCTGGTGGGAATACCGAGAGAGACGATAATAGACCCTCCTGCAAACAAAGTCCATTTGCCCGATGTTTAGCTGAAGGAAGTGAGCAGCAGAGTATCTGCGGGGCCACTTAGCACCGCTGCGAAGTGCATCGGATCGCCGAAGTACGGTGATGCAACGGTGTGTTCGCGCCCTGGTCAGGAGTGTGTGCGCGTGTGAGAGATAGAATCGTTTTAACATTCATCATTTGTTATTGCGGGGTTTTCCCTTTTCTAGGTCTAGGCTGAATTAAAATCAACCGCCGCGCACATGCGCAACCAGCACGCCCAACACTCCCCGTGTACGCTTCTCCCCATTAGCGGCGCCTGCCCACGTCGTCGTGGCCGGTCGAAGGTGGGCCGCCCCGGAGCCGCCCCCCCGCGCGGGGTCAGTGTGACCCCAAGAGTACGCGCTCGGTTCCCCTATCCACAGGCCCGGGCGCACTTAGGGCGCGTATCTAGTCCAGACGCACCGTTCTAACGCTCTTACTCAGTGCTCAATTTGCGTACGAGACCGAGCACAATCTCCATAAATGCATACCACGACACGACAGTAGGGAACGATACGGAGGTCATCGAATCGGCGCTGCAGCATCGGCAGCATAGCCAGCAGGCTCCAGGCAAGGACGCAAACCCGAAAACTAGTCGCCGGTGGATTGCGTAACCTGAAGGGCCAGAAACCTGAGGCGAGTCTAGGTGCCTGAAAGTTCATTCCTGCAGACCTTAAACCCGTTGGTTGATAAATTTTAAAAATCTTATCTGCATTTTCAAAACGGTGTCGAGTTGCGTTAAGTGCGATTGAATTTTAAATGTTCTTTTTAAAATTCGTGTTCCTCTTGGGCAATGAAGATCGATCGCTTGGCGAATCGCTTTGTCAATTTCCAACTGCCGTCTTGGGAGCATGACTCTCAAGCTGAATAGCTTAAGCCCAATGGTGAATAAAATATAGTACAAATTAGAAGCCAAAACTCAGTACATTCAAGCGTTTCCCTCTGCAATGCATAGAAATCATCTTCGCGGCAGTTCGCGATCGCGATCCGCACTTTTCCAGACTACCCGTTTGCTGCATCTCACACCGTTCTCGGCTGTAAATGAAAACGAAATTACATTTTCTTTCCCATACCTAACGCACGCCGGCATTCATTGGCCAATTGTGGAAAAGTCGCGCGAGGCCCTTTCGCGGGTCGGCTGGTGCACCGTAATTGCTCATTAATTAAAACAAAATTGAAAGCAGTTCTGCGGGGCGCGCGCCATGCCGTGTGTCAGACCCGGCCCGACCAGAGACACAATTTCTCCGTCGACTTGCTGCGGTTGCTGCAATTATGGAAAACCACTTTCCGGTCACCATCTTTCAGCGGGGTGACAGTGCCCCTCGCCCCCCGCCACCCCGCCCATTCACCGTGACGTCATGGGGCGGTGGTGGTGAAAACTGGAACACACGGGCGACATTCCGCGCTCTGATTCACTTTCATCCGCTCGAAGCTGCATTATTAGATTGCGGCCCGTGAGAGGAAAAGTGTCCATCACTTTCATCTTCACAGCCATTTTTGTTTTTTTGCACGCTCTCCGTCTCATGTCGTGCGTCGAGTCACCGCTGAACTGAAATCCAGGCCACCGTCAGAGTCAGCCCGAAGTTGGTCAATAGTTTTCCGGTTTTGATTTGCGGCTCTTCGTGGTTTTTCTTCCCAACCACGGCCTCGGTGGCTTCCGGCACGTCGGGATGATGAGGTTACATTATTCGCAACGGAACCGGAACTCCCCGGCTTCCCAGGCTACGGCGGTGTGCTACTTTGGGAGGCCCGGAATAATGAAAGTTGATCACGGATCGCGCGGATCAGATGGCAGTCGACCGTCGACGAGTGAGAGTGGTCGTCGCTTTGATTACTAATTCCAACGCGTCACTCAACAGCTATTGATAGCAAACAACCTTAGAAGCTGACATTATGTTGACCAAATTTCATCACAACATTACAACAACCAAAGATTCACATTAAAGGGATGTTTTCTTCTCTTCTATATAATTAAAAATTAGTAAGATCCGTCATGTTAATTGGTCGCTTTTACAAAGTTTGTTTCAGTTATCTGATTCCTGGGTGCAAATTTGATTTAAATGGTGTACGTGCGAAGTACGAAGCTATGTTTGCACTAACCGGTGGAACGTGCACCATCACGACCATAAATTATGTGCGCGGCTCTCCCTCACACACATCGCGCCCATCGCGCCCGGTGCCCTCTTAATTCACACCTGACTCGGTGGGCTTCCCCGGGCAGGCAGTTGCATAATAATCCACACAGTCATCTGGCATAATTTATCGTGACCAGTGTAAACTAAAAACATGCAACGAAAAAAAAAGTGATATAAAATGGCACACCGAAGAAGGGAACCCCTCGGCCGTCCACTCGATCGCTCTACTACCGTACCGTGTTGGAGGGTCTTAAAAGGGGCAGCCGCACACGGACGGCTAAGCGGCTGGATTAGCGACCGGCGCTGGCCGGCAAAAAAAAACCCCTCCATTTATCAAAGTCCTTGCCGATTAGTGGTTCCCGTTGAAACGGCTCGCGGACACAAGAATGGTGCGCTGATTTATGTCGACCGTGGAGAAGAATATCGGACGGCACACCGTTTCTCGTATTCCCGTACTGCGGCGGATGCAGATTAGTGGCGCAGGATCGAAGATCAGCTTTTAGTCCCTGATTTATCGATCGGTCTGTTTTGTGAGCACCTGGCCACTTGTTGCGGCAACCTGGCCCATTCAACGAACGGACGATTTATTGCTGAGGCTGAGTCCATCTTCGCTCCAGCACTCGATCGGATTCCTCCAAACAGTGGCCAATATTATTTCACAGCCTGCCAGCGTCGTGTACGAATCGAAAACGACACCACCATGGAGACGCCCAGTTGCAATCACCGCAGCTGTAGCTCAAGTTCGCACAGCTCAGAAAGCTCGTTAATTGAGACGTTGCCATTTTCGGGCCGCACCCAAACCGAATCTCCGACCGCATCGTCCTGGTCTGGCTGGGCTGTCTGGCAGTCTGGTGCTGCCGACGCCGGCCGCCTCGAGAATTGATTGATGAAGTGCAACGTATGCCCTCGCCAGACCTCGCAGGTCGAACGCTGCCGCTCAGGTCCACCGTCCCGGGTCCGGGTCCGGGTGGGGCCGGCAAGCTATTTTCCATTTCAATAGCCCGCAATCAGCGACGCAGACGCATTTCGCAGTTTCGCCACCATTAGTCGCGATTTGAAGGGACGGACGCGTTAGACGCGAGGGCCGTACCCCGTTGGCCGATTGAAGTGGGATGCATTTAATAGCACTTCATGGATTGGATACCTGTGTACCTGACAAAACTGGCCATTTATGCATCAACATGAGTGTTTGCTAGTACAACGTCTTGCAATTAGGGCTTTCGTCATGCGGTGGATACTTCAACTTGAATGTGTCAACATTATCCTTTCGAGACCAATAAGATTCCCGATAAAAGAGCTTTAAAATATATGCTTTACGTTTATTCTAAACATTTCGAATAGCCTCATATCGAATCGGAGTTTCGGTCACCGTCACCAGCAGTCGGAGTGCGTGTTTTAAGTATCTAATTTGACTTCAAAACACCTCCCCGCATAAAAAGAACACTGTGGCGTCGCATTAAAATATGATTTCATTAGTGCGTTTTCCATCCAATAAATCACACCCGTGGCGCAGCGCATCGTCTTGGCGACGTCCCGGTCGTCGTCGTCTTGGCTGCGCGGGTTGCTAAATTTAAGCACTCCGAGCGCAACGTTTATGTGTCCAATTAAATCACCATCTCACCGTTGACCTACTTACGATCGGTCGGTCCGTCGGTCGGGCCACGTCTCGCCGAACGCAGTCAGGTTCAGCCACTTTCATTACCGTGCGGTGTAAGTTCTGCCGCCGCCGGGTCAATCTCATCGCCATCGAAGCGCCGGAAACGCCGATCGTCAATGGCCGGAAACGGGGTGACCAAAAATCACACCGCCCCACCGGTCGTGCGGTAGGTCTCGATCGTCTTACGAAACCCCCGGCGGGATGCCGATCGACGCCGGTGCCACCCAAAATAGGTGACCGTCAGGGGGCCCTTAACGATCGCCACTCGATCGCAGTGGTGCGAAATAGAACAGGGTGGGTGCTTAAATTTAAATCCCGGCCAGGGGGCGGGTGGGTGATAGATTTGCCTCCTTCCCAGTCGGGGCACGAAATGTCAACCGCGGATCGTCACGCCGTGTGGCCGGTGGGAAGAAACTAGTTCACCCGCAGCATAGCGCACCGGAAGGCCACCTCGAAAGGGCCGGCACACCTCAGGCTGCTACGGCTGCGACGAGAGCCGGCCACCACCACCGTTGGAGCTAAAATTAAACCGCGCGCGAACCAAGAACTCTATGAATGAGTCTTCCCCGACCCCGGTCCCTGCCGCCGTCCGCCAGTGCTCGGTGGGACAGCATAGACGCCGGCATTGGGCAGTGGTCGCCCGCGCCGACGGAAGATGAATCGACAAACAGGTGTCCGAAGGGACCACCGGGCGTCGGACCGCAGACAGTCGGACGACGGCGACACTTGCTGTCGAAGGTTGGCCCTTGCTGTTGTTTTACTGTTTTGTTCCTCCGCCGCCGCGTGTTCCGAGTTGCGTGTGCGTTTTGGGATGACGTGAGAGTTGGGTTGATGTTGGGTTTAGTTATAAGGATTTTGAATTAATTCATCATTAATTATTTCAGTCCTAGTATTATAATCTAAAAGAGACGAACACAGATTATACGTTAGCCACATATACAATAAAGGATCCTAACTGTGATGGCGTTCAATGTTCATAGCTTTGGTTCACAGCTATTTATTTTGATTTCTTCTTTAACTTTAAATGACCATGTTTAGTAAACTAAATTAACTACACAAATTATATTTTATGTCACATATGATTTTAATGCACCTAAACTCACACAAAACCAAACTAAACTTTCGGACCAAGCTAAACCCGCGAAACCGTTCATTCAGCCAGTGCACGATCATACGATGTTGTTTCGCTGTCGCAGAAGCGCCAACGCAGCATAAAACATTCGCACGCCTCGAGGTGCATGTAACTGTACGGAGCCACCCGGCGGTGGGATGGGCGTGCGTTGGAGGCCTATCAATTATCCACCCCCTCCAAGCCGGTGGAAGTCCATCGTCCATCGAGAGTGAAACCCGCGCCAGGCGCGACATCAGTTAGAAGTCTGTCGTGAATCTCTTCTTAAGATTCGGAATCTAGATCAATACCATCTATTTCGGTCCTCTCCGCCCTTGCGACGTATCCCTTTACGTGTGCTCGGACCACCACCACCTAGGATTGCGGAACCGAAGGCGTAGGTCCGTGAGCGCCGCACGTGTTCCGGCCTGAACCAGTGCCCTTCAACACCAACCGGCACGCGACCCTGAGACGCGTCGGTAATGGGTTTTTAAGGGCTATCGACGAGAGGTTCTTAAATTTTCTTCCACCGACACCGACGTGTCCGTGTCCGCCGTCATTCGTGCGTGCGTGTGTACGATCGATTATCGAAAGCGGCGCGTTTCTCTTCCCATTGCAGTTGGGCCGACTGCACATCCGCCATCCCTTTTTCCATCGAACAATTAGCCCTTTATGATGGGCGGCGGCTCGGAAAAGCGGAGACGCTTTCCCGTGCACCTGGCGCGCCAGCCCACCCACTGCAGGCGTGCAGAAATGTTTTCCCATTTCGTTCCCCGCTCTCTCACACACACCACCGGAGTGCATTTTCTCGCTTTTCGCTTTCCACTCGGCGGAGAGAAAAACTCCCTTTTTTGCGCGCGCCACTCATGCGTTGCGAATGGCTAATCGCCGGCGATCGGTGGAAAACGGGATCCACGAGCGTGTGTGTGTGTGTGTGCTGATGCATTTCTTATCAGCTTTCTCACCCCACCGCACCGCGGCCACACCAGTTCCGCCCTTTTTGCGGGTGTCGATGAAGAAAAAGGAAATCACACTTTCCTTCGATTCCCGTACGGCGCGCGCCTCGGATCGGTCGCGTTTCGCTTTCTATCGGCCTGCACTGTCGGCAGTCGCAGCGGGTGCAGAAAACTGCATCACTGGTGTGTATTTTGATCCGGCCCCTCCTTGTTTCACCTCCACCCCGCTCCTCTGCCGTGTAGCCAGTTCTGTTGTTGTGTTGGCCGCACTTTCTGCACGCTGCTCGCTGATTATGCTCTCGATTATGGTGCGCCTGCCTGGCTGCGGGTTTTTCTTCATGCGACAGTGACGCCGTCCGCTATCACCCGTGCCTTTTCATTGTCATCACCTCACACGCCTCTGGGTGGATCTCGCCCGGGCGGGAAAAGTGGTTGTTACCGAGACCTTCGCTGGGGCTGACTAACTCGCTGGCTGACTGACTGACTGACTGACTGAGTAACTGAGTAACTTACTTACTTGGTGCGATCGAAGCTGACTGCGTCGCCAGCTGACAGGTCGGCACCGGAACTACCGTAGATGGTGTCGATCATGGCTTCTGCTTTGAATGACTTGCCTTGCTTTTCTCACCGCATTTTGCGTCTTGCGGGTTTCCATTGACATCTTTCACTTATGCTTCTCTTTTTCCATCTTTTCATTTCAGATGAAATAAAATATCAAGGTAAGTGTCCCACGGAAATGAAACAGGAAAACCAATGGACTAGGTTGTAAAATAACAGAAAAACACGAGTATTAAAACGAAGAGGATTAATGGAAGAAAATAATCAATGTAATTGAAAGTATAGAATGTAAAGGATGAGCAGCTTAGCTAAATGGTATGAAGAAACTGCTAAAACTCATGATCGATCGCTTGCAGTCTACCTTCCATATGTTTACACCCCAAATGCTCCATAATTTCCAAGCCAATGTTTGCCAATCAACAACAACAATGTTGGCAACTTTTATTCCCATGTCAACAAACTTTACAAACACGTGCCACTCTCTTTCTTGCTCCTTTTTTTCCTTGCTGGAACGTATTAGCTGCCGCGATCCACTTAACAGATATTAAACTATCCCACCGTACGGCGGTTATGAGTATGCTGATTGATTTAAAACAGATGTTTGGAACGGAAGACTGGATTCCGCATATATTTCCCAACCGTGAGGAATCCGTGTCGCGAGAACGACAGCGACATTTATGAGCGAAAGCAAAAAAGGGGCGGCATAAGAATAAGAAATGTTTATTACAAGCCATGCTTCACGCTAATTGATTGATTTAGTTATTTGCGCTGATTTAGCCGATGTACCCGAAATGGGACGAAAGGAATCAGCGGGGCCTAATGTTTTTCCAAAACATGGCAACACGATCGTAAATCAAAGGCTGACGCAGAGCAGGGCATTGGGGTCAACAGTCTGAGTTGCCAATTTTTTTTCCAAAAACCCTCTGCGTGCAGGATTTACGCCATTTACTAGCCAGACTCACCAGAGCGGTGGCACTAAGAGTATTTTAATCATTTTCTCGCCCTTATTCTGCGGAGCGACCGTCGTACAATTAAATAATCATTTCAAATGCAACCGATCAACACAACTGCGGGTCCCTTTGATTTGTCCCAGCCGCCGCAATGCTCCGCGACAGCGCCGACCATGGCCGGCCGTCGTTGTCGGTTCCGGTTTAATGATCGTCGCCGGCAACCGGCGCAACGCGACAACCGCCAATCTATCAATTCTAGACCGTGCCATTTTAATTGAACACCAGCCGTGTCCACGGAGCCCGGGCACACGCACGCACGGGATTATGACAATTATGAAATTAACGTTCAACTGCGGCGGCAGCATGTCCTGAGGTGACTAATTATGCGTGTAGCTGTCGCTATCCAGATCGAACTGTTAATTTGAAAGATTCTTTGTGAAATTGCGAAAAATGGCGATAACCAGTTGCGGTGGTTGAAATTTAGGACTTTCCAACACCAAGTGGCAGATATTAGTCGATCGGATGACTGCCCAGCAGTACCTTCGAAAGCCGGTGGTGAACCTGCTGAAAAACTCCACATTCTTCGCGTTTCCCGAAATGCGCAGCAACAAGACGCTTCCGTTTCACCTACCGCCGGGAGCGAGAGTTTATTTTTAAGCCAACTATGCAAATGGAAGAGTCTATTTTGGCCGCTATTTTTATGCTGCTGCGCATCTCAGCGTCCCGCAACGCGCAAACCGGCGCGCTCCTAATCGATCTCACGCGACGCGCCTCGACGTGTGTCGTTGACTTACCGTGGGCCCGCTAGGAAGCGAAGCGATGGGTGGAATGTTTGGGCGCCAAACAAATTAATCTAAGTTGCAAAAAAAAATATTACCGAAGCGCACATGTGCTTTGCGTCAAATCAGGACCCACCAGGCGCGATCAGGCGAGGGACAGTAAACAAGCTAGCTGCCGCGCTGCTAAGTGTCGCCAAATTCACGCAATGTCACCGAACGGAAGAAGCGCTTGGCCAAAAGAACCCCGAAACGCCGATGTCTCCTTGGGTCATAATGTCCGCCAAAAAAGAGGAGGATTATTTCCGGCAACTGTGGCCCGGTGTGAAGCGTAACATTTTCACTCGGCAGACATCCGGCGACCGATGGGCGCCTTTGTGGACGGGGACAAGTTACGTAAACCGCTGGCTGACCACCCTCGACGGACCTCACACAGGCGTGCCCGGGTGACTAATTTCGGTGACACGGCCGATGACGAGAAGCAGCAGCTCGTCGGAGCAATGGAGCGGCGGCCGAGACTCAAAAATAACAACCACAAACCTCGATCAACACATTGCCACGCACTAATTGCCACTTTTGTCAGCATAATTTTCAACACACACTTTGCGGTGCTTAATGCTTTGTTTTTAGCTCGCCACC